>NC_089515.1:45963036-46310036 GCF_036850995.1 Saccopteryx leptura | reverse complement strand
TGGTGGGGGTTTGCCTTGTTCATTTGAACTTTCAAGAATATTTGCACACTCTTTTATTCTGCCCACTCATCTGCCTACCTGCCCTTCAGATGCAACCGCGCTCTGCTGTTTTCCTGATGGGGGGAACGTGGAAAACAGCGCGAGGAAAGGACACTGGGTTAGTGCACCTCAAGGTGAAAAGGACCTTGTTCGCATCTTCATTTGGACCACTCACAGGATTCTTCTGATGTTTTCTGTAAGGAGGAGAGAGCAAAGCTCAGACCTTCCCTTGACAATTTCCATGGACAAAATTTATTATCAACTCTGGTCTGACATTTTCTAAGGGTTTGGCAATCATGGTCATTGATTCAATCATCAGAGCCAGCCCTTATTACTCACAGATAACGAGAACAAAAAAGAGGAAAGAGACATGGTGTTTGCGGGGCATCCAGAAGCACGCCGTCTAGACAAAAGCCTCCTAATTCGGGTTGTCATAACTTCCTTCTGTTTCTAGTTGTAGTGCTATAAGCACTGGAATGACCAGAGCTTGACCCAAAGAACAAGAGGAAAAATCCAGAAATATAGGTGGGTAATACACGCTGAAATTCTGGGAGTGTTCACATGCATATTATAGCTTGGGATCCAGCCCTGCCTAATGGGCAAAGCCAAAAGTCCCAAAAGGCTCAGGAGGAGTGGCCCATTTAGAAAACTCTGGAAGGTCAGGACTGGTTGTAGGCTTAGGTGAAGGACAAAGAGATGTAAGAAGGGAGCCACAGCTGAATTGCTCATCACAAGACATAGACACTCACAGGAGTGGTGCAGAGAGACAAACAGGGAAGGAGAAAGCAAGGGCAGTTTGCCCTGAGTCTGCCTAGGGGATAAATGACCAGAGACCTCACACATTCTGTTCCTCTCACTCCACATTCTGTTCCCTGCTTTAACTGTTCATGTCCATTCATCCTTCAGCTCAAACCTCCATTGTCCCTCTTCTTTGGCAAGGCTATCCTCACTCTTCCTCACAAATTAGGGAAAGTCTCCCTGCCAGCCCTGGTAAACACCCTAAAAAATAAAACTTTCTTCATGGTTCTTATAGAAGGTGTAATTAAATAATTAGTTATGCAAGTGTGTGTCTGGCCTGCCCATAGAGTATAAGCTCCTCTAGCCTTGCTCACTTGGGACAAGACCCTGTGCCATGCTGAATGCATACAAGATGCTAGATATATATTGATGAAATAAATTATTTGATGAGTGAGATGGATGGATGGATGGATGTACGGATGAACAGACAGATGGATGGACGGACAGGTGGGTGGAGCAGTGAAGGAGAAGCTCTTTCTCCTACAACATCAGCCCTTTAGAAAGCTCTTAGGCCAACACAGTATCTAGAAGAGCAAATCTTTCCAGGCCAATGGGAGGCTTCCTCCCAGTGAAACAGGTCCCCCAAGATCAGCTTAGAGTTTACGCTGAAGATCCCCAGCCCGTCTCTGGAAAGGGTTACTTTGATGTTAGCAATAATAATTAAAGGATGCTATTTAATGCAGAGCTGCATCTTTGGTACGTCAGTCAAGGATTTCGATGGTACATAGCAGAAGTCCCTTCTGTTGAACAGAAGCATGAACTCAAGTTGGAAGGACATCAGTAGGGAGTCAGTGGTGAGGATCGGTCTTAGACAATGGGCAGAAACCGAGCGTGTCTGGGCCCAGGAAACAGCCTCACTCAGACAAAGGGAAGTCTGTTTAGGACGTGCTGCTGGCACTGTCCCCAGGAATCACCACTCAATCCCCCTTGGAGCCTCGCTGCCACAGGCTCCGAGGACCATTCCTCTGACGGCCCCCCACCTTCGCCCCACTTCTTTAGTCACAGTGTGGGCTGAGATTGTCAAGTGTTCTTAACGTGAGGCACACGTCCGAGTCCTCACTGTCTGGACTGGGCACCGCCTTCTATCTGAGTATAAGAAATGAGCCCTCTGCTGTAGAGGCAGGGCTGAGAGCTCAGGTCTCAAAAAGATTGTGCCACGTGCACTATACCCAGAAATAAAACGGCACCATGAAAATACGTGCAGCAAGCAGTGGTCGGTAACTGTTCCATATGGACACAGTGAGGCTTTTCTCTCTATACCACACTCCCAACGCTGGTGTTTGGGGGTTTTTGTCATGACACTCGTGCTGAGCTTCCAGAGGCTCATCAAAGATTTTTTTTTTAGTGGTGAAGGTGTGTGACAGTGAGCCCTATACATCTTGGGAAAGACCTTAAAGGTCTTCTGATGGAAACCTTCGCTACAGCCAGGAAAGGAACGTGGCTTTCTTAGGGCCTCAGGCTACATCAATAAACGGGGCATGGGGGGGGGGGATTGTAAAGAACCCCGTTTCCCTGACAACTAGCTTTACGTTTGTTTTCATGGTAACATCCTGGGTCCAGGTTTTGATCCATAGACCAAACCTGGCCAAAGTGACAGACTTGTTTCTAAACGCAGCTCTCGCTGCTGGAACAGACCAAAGGTCGATATCAGCGTAGGCGAGTAGCCTCCCCTGAGCCAACGCCAGCCGGCACCTGGCTTTGTAAGTAAAGGTGTGGACAGAAGCCACGCCCGTTTGATTTTGTATTTTCCCTGGTAGTTTTTGTGTGGGGCGGTGATGGAGTGAGTCGCCGCGACAGGGACCTTCTCGCCTACAAAAAACCCAAATGATTTCCCATCAGGGACTTCCCAGAAAAAGTTTGCTGACTCCTGTCTTCAAGTCGAGAAAGTTGTACTCCTTCCTTGTCTGTGTGATTTTTAAAGCCTCGGAGGATATTAGCAGAAAGGGGGGACCCCGTGCCTCTGTAAGAACCTGATGCCAGGCGCCCATGCATTCTCTCAGCGAGTCCTGACAGAGCCCCTGCTAGGTTCAAGTTAAGGCGCCACAGTGGGAGGTGGCTTCGGGGGAATGGGAACACATTCCACATTGCTTCATACAAGCGTGGATCTGTATTCTGGCGTCATGTATAAATGAAATGTAGGGGAGACTCAAAACACGGTTTTATCTTTCTCTTACACTGTCTGGTTCCCTCCTGTTCGCTGGCACAGAAGAGTCGGTGCAATAGTGTCAGCTGCCCCGAGTGTTACAGATACAAGTTGATGTCAACACCAGCTCTCGTTACTGTTCGCTGGCCAAGATCTACACGGTCCCCCATCCTGCAATAGCTTCCAACGCCAGCCGGCCACATCTACCCACCCACGGCAGATACACGCTCCTCCTAGCTCCACTGGTGACAAAGATGGGGGTGACTTTTACTGACGGCAAAGGAGAAGGAAGCTAGGCAGGGGCCAGACACCGATTTCTGATGTTCAGTTATGCAGAAAGCAGACAGCTGAGTCAGATGGTGGGGGGGGGGAAGAACTCCTCTCCTACTCTGCCACATTCACTCCTCCTAATGCTGTCTTTGGACAGAAGCCCATCGAGGTCCCTGTGCTTAGTCAGGCTGTCCCCAAAATGGAGACATTACCCCTCCACTATGGACCACTACCTGGATGGGTAGGACACGAGGAGTGTTTGGTCTTAATGCACTTGACCTTGCAATACGGCTTTCCATCCACACGCCAGCGGCAGGTACAAGCTGCAGGGGAATCCGCAGGTTGGGGACGGCAGGCGAGCTATCCTGACACAGGGAGGAAACCTGACATCTCCTCCCTGAGGATGGGCAGCCCTGCAGGGACAGGACAGGGGCTTAGAGAGGGGAAGCATGCCATGCAGGGAAGTGACCCTTGCTTCGCCCTTGGCAGACCCCGCGTAATAAGATTACTGCTTAATCCCTGCTGCCTGTCCCAGCAGCGGCCTCTTATCAGAGGGACAAGAAGCCGCTTCACATTTGGGTCAACTGTCCATATTGTCTCCCAGCTGCTCTTCGTAATTTCATTTTCAGAGACAAATGTGTGGCTGATTGAGAACAATGGAAGCACGAGACCAGCCCCACCAGCCCTCTTTTTGCGCCTCTAGGCACCAACATGAATGGAAAAAACCAGCCCAGCACTGAGACGTCATCCCCCTCCAGGTCCCCCACTTGTTGTCACAGGCTCTGAAGAGCACGGGAGCCCCTGGGAGGCAGGAGGACACAGAGGTCGCTGCTGCAGCTGTCTGCCGGCCTCCTCTGGCCTGTCTGGAGTCGGTTCTGGTCATTCATGGCACCATGTGATGTACCCCTGGGGCTGACTGAGGTCCAGGCAGGCGAGGCTAGGGTGCAGCTGTAACCTGGGCTCTGCAAGCCGGTGCCCTCATCAGCGAGCGGGTGACAGGCTGGGGACAGCCTGGGGCCACCGGGCAGTCTGCAGCACAACCCCTCACCTCTCTTGACCGCAGTTTACATAAAACTCCGAGAACAGTGGGCCAGCCCTACCTAACAGAGACAACGGAAAAGGACAAGAAGACAGGTGCTAAAGCGAGGGAATAAAGCATGCCACCAGAAGGCAGGGACAGTCTCTGGGCCGGCTGCTCTGGTTCTGGCCTTCAGAAAGGCCCGGGTGAAACTCAGGAGGCCACCCTGGACAACAGCCACCCCACCCAAACCCATGACTCCTGAGAGGTGAAGGCCAGAGGGGTGGGACCCACCCCCGTGGGGCTGCTCAGACAGCTTCAGTGCCAAGGTGCCTCACGGATGGGCGGTTCCAGCTCCTCCCAGGCTGGGCTTCCACGGAGAGAGCTGTGACCTAGGGATGTCTAGGTTTAAATCCCACTCCTCGCACTTTCTCGTCAGGTGACCTCGGCAAAGGCATTTCCTATCACCGGGCCTCAGCTTTCCCATCTATACAATGAGTTCGACTCAGAAGTTGCAAACTCCAATGCCATGCAGACAAGGAAACAGCAAAGAGGTGAGAATTGACATGCGTGGAGACAGGACCACAGTGGACAGAAGCTCGGGCACAGAGCAAGGGGCAGCCACTACCCTCTCCACCCAATCGCTGCCATGTCAGATGCAAGTCAGTGTCGCCAGATTTATGACTTTGCAAGAGAAACCAGACCATCTGGGGAAACTCCCAGGTTTTAAAGGTTGACATATCAGTTCACCAAAAAACAAAAAGTCTGTGCGGACAAAACAAAATATGGGTGTGAGTCAGATCTGCCCAAGGCTGCAAGTCTGTCATCACTCGAGATGATCACCGGAGTACCTGTGGCTCTAGCAGTCTACTTTTCTCGTCTGCTCCAAGAGACTCTCAGAAAAATAAAAGAATTCTAATGCTGTGCATTAAACGTGCGGACGTACGGATGGGTCTGAGAGCACGCATGGCGAGGGAGCACGGAGCCTTCCTGGAGCCGGGGGGCTGCAGGAGGACCTTCACTGGAAATCTCAGGTCTCCTAACGAGGGGGTCTTGTTTCTCCAACAACCCCACACCTGATCCCCCTGCTGGCTACTCCGAGGGCCCACCGTCCGAGGTTACACTGACAACAGCTCATCTGTTGCTGGCTAACGCACCCAGTCTATGGGCATTATTTTCTAACAGCAACCCTTCGAGGAGTGTGCTGCTGATTTTTACAACTGCATGGTCAAGGAAACCAAGGCTGGCTGAAAGATGCTATGTCACTCGGCCTGAGTTCACAGCCAGAAGTGGAAGAACTCGGTTCTGGAACTAGGTCAGAAGCCGGAATCCCCACTAAGCTTGTCTCCTCGCCTGGCCACACCTGTCCAACATCCCAGCCCCTCCCCCGATATATGCATCCTAAGTCGTGTTCTCATCTGGTACCTGAGCAGGAGGTAGTGGAGGACAGGCCACAGAGGAGAAACTCGCCAAGCGGCGGGCCCACCGGCAGTGAGGAAAGAGAGAATGCAGGCGTCCTCCTCCCCCGAATGCGGTGGCAGGTCCGGGGTGGGTAGCCTTCTCTGGCAGGCCACACAGCCATAGGCCGCTGAGTTCGGCTCAGGACTGGGTTTACAGCTCAATCCTGTAAAGGGTCTGGTCAGGGTGAGGCCACCTCTTCTCTTGAATAATTAGATGCACAAATTCCGAGGAACTGAGAAATCTGCATTCTGCTCACTGGTCGGTCTCTCTCTGCTCACCACACTTCCCTACCAAGAGGCTGCATTTACTGAGGGTCTGCAGTCTAAGTAACTAATACCTTTTTCCCCCCACAGTGATGCCACAGATAAAGGGCATCCATCCTTGTCCCCATGGCACTGATAAGGAAACTGACCCTAGACAGCATAAGTGACTTGGAAAATGGCTCAACTTTCAAGCAGCAGACCAGGGATTCGAACCCTGTCCATTGCCAGAGAACACGATCTCATCTACAGCACCATTGGGGCTCCCCCAATAACCTGATATTCACGAGGTGCTTACGACACACAAGCACAGTGCTGCCCCTTGACTTGCAGGGAGTCCTTCAAGCCACAGCCTAAGAGACAGATGCCACTCAGCCCTGGGTCACAGATGGGGCTTCAGAGGTTCAAGTGACTTGCCCAGAGACATGGTCTGAAAGAGGCCAAAGTCAGGAATAGGATGCAATTTGACTTCAAACATCCCCCTTCTCTGGTCCTGCCTTCACCCCAAAATGCTAAGTGACCCTCCAGGGCCAGGGGAGTCAGAGGAGGAGGGGTAAGGGGAGCAGGGATAAAGGGAGACAGGAAGAGAGGCAGGGTGATGGAGACAGAGGGTGCAGGAGAGGAATAGCAGCTGTGAACAGATTTGCTAAAGCGATGGACGGGACTAAGTTACAGTTCCCACCTGCTTCTATTCTCTGGAAGACCCAGACAAAGACCTTCTAATCCTGAAGACAGCACCCCTCCAGCGTGGGCGGGAGGGGATTAGTAGAAAGACTCTGCTGGGAGGGGCAGAGGAATGTGGGTCCATGTGTGCCCTGCTGGAACCTTTTCCAAATCCCTCTTGCATTTTTCAGCAAGACTCAAGACCATAAATTGTGTAAAGCCAGAAAGCTAAAAGGGCAGCCTCTTTCTGGAGTTCGTGTCAAGCCTGGAGTTCAGGACGCTTTTAATGACATAATTGCAAAAGTCAAAAATCTATTAGGGTGCAAACTTCCCTTTGAACAAGGGACAAATTCTCAGACAGTGGCGCAGTGTTCCTCGCTGTCTCCGGAGCCTGGGAGGTGGGGGCAGCGGGACGGGGAGAAACTGCACCCCCTACAGTGAGGACGAGGGTTTTCGCAGCACGCCTGCAGGCCTCTCTAGCCCTCTGAGCAGTCACTTTGAGTTTTCCTTTGGCTCTGGGGCCCATGCACCCTGAAGACAGCAGACAGGACATTAAAATTGGGATGATTTTCTGTATCTTAGCTCCCTTAAAAAACTATGTATTTATGTTTGCTAATACATAATGTCTACGTATGGTTGGAAAAGAAATTCAATGGATTCTAAATGGCATACGTTAGACTCTAACGAGAGCCATCAAATCCCTGCCAGATGCTTACGTTCCCTACCCTCAAATTTTCCACATAAATGAGCATCCCCAACTGGGCACTACTGGGAAATGATGAGGGGCGTGAGCTCCAAGGCTTGCGTGCCTGGGTGTAGGTCCCGGCTCCAGCATGTCACCTGGCCAGCTTCCGTAGCTTTCCTTCTCACAACAGCCACTTGGGTGAGTCCTAGTATTGTCCCCATTTGACAATAACCATAATGTAAAGTTTTATAGGACTGAATGGCACATAACCCTGAGATATGTTAGCTGCTCCTAACAGAAGTTTATCCTTTCATGTTCAAATGGCCAAGAGCTAGACCCATCTACTGACCTCCGCACTTTTCACCTAACGGTATCATTTACGGAGCTCCCTCAAACAGCAGGATAATGTCCACCGTGTGTAGGTAGCTTCCACTTTCTTGCTATCGCAAAGCTACAGCATGGTGATCCTTGTCACAGGTGCCTCTTTGGTCACCGATGCATGTGCATATAGGACTCTATTAGCCTCAGCCACACTAGACTGCAACAACACACAATTCTAACATCTCCGTGGCTTCAAGCAACAAAGGCTTACTGACCACCCTCCAAGGCACCTGCCTCCTCTGCTATTGACTCAAGGATGCAGATCCTTCCAACTGCAACTGTTCTGACATCCTTTAATGCTGCCCATGGAGACCACACAACAACAAACACCTGCTCATCCAGCTCAGAAGTTCCACACTCCCATTGGTCCCAACCTACCCATAACTGTGATCAAGAAATATAATCTTCTACGGCAGTGTTTGTCCATCATTTGTCTGCAGACCAGTCAATGCCAGTATGAAGATTATAGCATCTATAATCATTGGGTCTATAATCACTGGGTCTATAACCTTCATACAACATCAGGATGGTTAACTCTTTCACGGACTGGCATGAAAATTCAGGGCAGACTGGCCAAGGTCCACAGACCAGCAGCTGAAAACCACTGTTCTAGGGTATCCAGGAAGACGAAGCCGTGTGATGAAGACTTGGTATCTTCTGGTCAAAGGATACATTTTTAGAAATTGACTCACTCAAGCAGGATTTATTTTAAACTCAAATTATTTTCCATATTCCATATCAATTAAAGGATTCACTTAATATAACTGAGCAACACACAAAAATAGCAAGTCCTTCAGCATTCAACAGTGCTTTTTTAAAAGGGTATATTTTATTCATCACAGTGATGTTTACAGGGAGAAAGAAATTATAAATAATGAAAAGATGAGACGGGTCACTTATTCTGTCAATAACGATGGGCAGACATAGATACCAAAGACTTCGTGAAATAATCTCACTGTCCCACAGGTCAAGAGTCAGGCCATTGATCCTTTGTGAAAGGGCTCAAAATTACCCGCCGTCTTCATGGCTAATTCATACTACTCAAGTGAATTTTAATTCTCTAGCACTTGAACTATGGGAGAGCCGGGACTTGTCTTATTCCTTACAACCCCCTCCGACATCTGTTCTCCATAGGGTCTTCAGTGACCTTTTACAAATGCAGATCACTCCCTTCACGAATTTTTATTGCTTTTACAATAAAATAACCTTAACCATGGCCTCCAAGGCCCAGGATAATCTCACCACTTCCCACTGCTCCCAACTTTGTTTCATAGAAATCTCCCCTTTAAGTGCTTCAATCAGGCTGACTTTTCTGCTCCTTTGACTCCCCACCGCCCCTTCCTTTGAACCCGCTTTTCCCTCTGCATGGAATGCCATTCCACTCATTTGTCACACACCTGACTTACTCTCATCACCCTTCTAGCTGCCACTCAGAGGCCACCTCCTCCAAGAAGCCTCCCCAGGTTACACCATGTCACATTCACCCCATCTACTGCCTTCAGACACTTTTCCAAATGTAAACACCAAGTGTGTTTGTCCTTTGGTTTATTTTCCTGCCTCCCCCACCAGAATGTAAGTCCCCTGAGGGTAAAAAGAATACCGTTTACTTTAGTGTGCCCTCTGCAGGGCTGCCAGGATGACTCACTTGTTAGAGATCATTTCCTTTGGCTGAAGACTCCACTTACCCTGGGAACAGCAAGTAATTGGATATATTTTGGTTTCTGTTTCAAGGGTTTTGAGGAAGGAAGAGGAGAGAAGGTGTTATTTGGAGGTAAGGAGTGTGTAAGAAGACTTGACAGTACTAGAAAGGGACAGGGCTTTCTAGAGAGCCTCAGAGTTCCTGTTCCGAATCTGCGTAAGGCCTGTAGCAGGTGCAAGCGATGAGCTTTATCAGGAAAGGGCCCTGAGACGGTGAGGTATGTATTACATTCTATGCTGAGCACGCCACTCACTCCTACTGCACCAGAGGAAATAAACTGTTTTAAATCCCTAGAACCCTGACACCATAATCAACAGTGAACATCTATCTGCAGGCTTTATTAGGGATGGGGGTGGGGAAATAGGGGAAGACCTGCCATCATCTTTCCTAGTCTGTCCTGTCCAGGCATCCAGTGGGAGAACAAGTGAATACTGTACAACAGGCGTCCCCAAACTACGGCCCGCGGGCTGCATGCAGCCCCCTGAGGCCATTTGTCCCCCCTCCCCACCCCCCCGCCGCACTTCCGGAAGGGACACCTCTTTTAGTGGTGGTCAGTGAGAGGAGCACTGTATGTGGTGGCCCTCCAACAGTCTGAGGGACAGTGAACTGGCCCCCTGTGTAAAAAGTTTGGGGACCCCTGCATATGGGCCCTGAGGAACTCTCACTAGAGCAATGGGGAAGCCGGAGAGGATGACTTTGCTCAGGGCTGACCAAAAGCAACCACAGGTGCTTGGAAAGTACAGAGGACCAACTAAGCTGGGAAGTGGATAATGGAAGGCTTCCTGGAGGAGGTAGCACCTGAGCTGAGTCTTGAAGAGTTTGAGTTGGACAAATAAAGAACTTGGTAGGCATTTCACTAGGGAAAGTGGGCCCAGGGAGATGGAGCAGGCACATACTGAGATGCCAGCATACATATCTAGGAGCAGAAACAGACGAGAGAGATGTCTTCATGCGTAACTCGCCTGCGGTTTTCACCCACGCGCTAGAAGACCCACCACAAACCTAGAGTGGAGACGTTCCCGAGACTCTGCCTGAACTACGAGTTAACAATCCCTGTTTATTCCAACACTGTTCTGAGCCTCCACGTGCCATTTTTCATTCAGAGAAGGGGAGAAAGACAAAAACGCACATATCTCCTTGTATGCTGAGCACCGTTTCCGTTATTAAACATTAACTTATTCCACAGACACAGCAGTCCCCCATATTTGGGTGGGGGAGGGGATATGTTCCAAGACCCCCAGTAGATGCCTGGAAATACAAAGTACCAAACCCTATATATAGTAAGTATGTATTTTCCTATACATACATTCCTACGATCAAGTTTAACTTATGAATCCGGCACAGGAGGAAATAGATGTACAACAGCTAGTAAGACAGAACAAGTAGAACAACGGACTGTGATCAAGTTGTATGACTTGCTCTCCCTCTCGGCTGCCTTTCCGTACTAGACTCACCCTTCCTGCGATGTTATGAGATGACGAAACGCCTGCCTCCATGATGAGAGAAAGCAAAGCGGGTGACGCAGGCACCGCGACGTAGCGACAGGACGCTGTGGACCTTCTGACGACACCAACAGGCACTGGACGGCTTCTCTCCGGCATATCCAAACTGCCAATATCACTACTCTGCCACTCGGATGCCACTGTTACATAAAATTAGGGTCACTTGCATACCAGCACTGAGACTCCACGACCATCCCTCTGATAACCAAGATGGCTTCTACGTGACTAACGTTTGAGGCGCGTAGAGACGCCAGCGCATGCGCACGTTCGGGGTGGGAGGCAGTCCCGCGAGACTTCATCACCCTATTCAGAAGGGCTCTGGATTTAAGAAGGGTGAATTGTTTATTTCTGAAGTTTTCCAGTCAACATTTTCGGAGGGCGGTTGATGTCAGGTAACTGAAGCCATCAGAGGCAAGAACGCCAATAAGGCGGTGTGGGGCAGTGGCTACTGTATAGAAAACCCCTGTGGTCAGTGAGAGGAACCACATGCACGTTGGAGGTCTGATCTAAGAAACACGCCCCTTCTGAGGGCCCAAGGTGGTTCCAGCTCCAGGCCAGTTCCTCTGCACGAATTCATTTAGCGTCTCAGCCACAGTACACTACAGGTTTCACCTTCACTCTCAACTTTTGTGGGTCAAGATAGAAAATGGTCTACCCAGTGCCCAATTTTTTTCTGTCCTACTTCTTGTAGGTTTCAGAGCAACACATCTCAAAGTTGAATGTGCACGAGTCACCTGCTAACTTTGTTGAGCAACCTGAGATGTTCTCCTCAGGGGAGGCCAGTACCGACTACATTTTGATAAGTGATGTGCTGATCTAGACAAATGTTTTTTTTCCGATGGTAAACTCTGAGGCTGACACTCCAGAATTGTTTCCATAGACAGGGAAACTAGGACTTAGAGCATTTGGGTGCCTTTTCCATAGCAACTGACCCCTGCCAACAGCAAATGCCAGACTCCCTGATCCAGAGAGCCGTGCTATGCCATGAATACCGCCCTGGAAAGCTGTAAGGCAGTCTCTCCAAGCCTCTTCCAAATGGCTATGACTGTGTGAGACAGGGTTTAGTGAAGGCAGTAGCTTCAGCCATCGGCGCAGATGCTAGAAGGCAGGGATCAGGTCTGGAGATGTGGAGAGCGTCCCTACATTCAACCAGGTCAACAACAGCTGTGTCATCATCTCAGATACAGAGATACTTATACGGAGATCCCTGTGCTACAGTAGCACTTTTTTGAAATAAAACTACAGTCAGGGCCTTCAAGACACCAAGGAGATTTCATCATGCCTTTTTGGGGAGCTGTGAACACGGAAAGACTCAGATGGACAGGAAGTGGATGAGCCAAGCCAGTATACTAAGGTCATCTGCCAGAACCCAGCATCCAAAGATTCCTAAACTCATGTTCTCCGTTTGTTTGGAAGAATATAGCCTGAAGTTGGTGTCATTGCTGTACTGTAGAGAGGAAGCAAAGGACACACACCTATTTCAGGTGTCCAAAGAACATTCAAGCACACACTAGACAATCAATCACAGAACCCAGGAGTACCAGCCCCTGCCCCAACACCTCAGCCTTGAGATCACTTTCCCCAGGCAGAGACAGGAAGATCATTACTATCTGAGGAATGGAATGGAGATGTGATTGCAAATGTCACACCTGGGGTG
Source organism: Saccopteryx leptura (assembly GCF_036850995.1). NCBI lineage: Eukaryota > Metazoa > Chordata > Mammalia > Chiroptera > Emballonuridae > Saccopteryx > Saccopteryx leptura. The sequence goes on along the minus strand of NC_089515.1, from coordinate 46,297,460 downwards.
CATGACCATTATCCCAATAATCCATCACCCACATCGAACGGCTTATTTGTACACTTGATTGTCTTTGCATTATTTAGAAGCCATTGAATGGCAGTGAGCTGACAGCATGCATCTAAAACATGCCCGATAGGTTTAGGAAATGAGGAAACATCTTTCTAATTGTTTAGACAGATGTATTGATTGCTGTTTTCTCTTTCAGGGTATTCTAAAGCACATGGCGTCCTTTGTACGCTCGACACACACACACTGGTGCATATACACAGAGAGAATTAACAACACCCAATGCAAAGGTGGACTGTGCAGATAGAATCTCCCCTAAGTGGGGAACGGCAGACCACCTAGAGCCAAGAAGGCAGGTGACCAGGCCCTAACTTCAGCGTTGCTCCTAGGACCAAATTCCAACCCAGAGATTGAGGGAAATGTCCCATATCCAGGATGGGCACAAGTCTGACAGGTAATCCTTATCCTCTCCAGGTCTGAAAAGCACAGCGGCATTCTCAGAAGTCGTGTTCCCTGCGTGCTGATTGTCTGACACCCTCCCCAGGAAGCTGCAACGAGGTGACCCAGACTTGGGCGAGGGTTTCAGACTGGTTCTCACTTTTTTTTTTCCCATTTTTTTTCTGAACAGTGACTCAGGGGCTGTGTGTCTGTGACGGGGAGACAGACGAATGGACAGACAGACAGACAGCGTAGCCGGCTGTGTGATTAAAAAGCCCTGGTCCTCCCATCCTTGCAGGGTGCTGGGGTTTCCACCATGTGGCTTTATTACACTGCCGGCTCTCCTTGGATGTTACATATAAGAAATTTAAGAGTAACAACATTAATATCCTGATAGAAGGTAGCGTTTTGAGTTTATGACTGTCTCAAAAAAGAAATCTTTGATGTGCTAGCACTCTTCTCCATGGAAATAATTTTTTTTTTCTTTATCCCTGTCAAAGATTTATTTTCTGTCTTCTTTTCTCTCCCCGCCTGCCATCCAGGTGAATCTGCATGGTGCACGGGTGCGCTGACAGCAACCCTCCTGGAAGCCTGAGCTTTGGTCAAGGGGAGCCTCTGCCTCGGGGATTCGGAGCCCCCAACACAGGCCCCCGTGCCCGGCATCCCTGTGCGCTTACATTGGCAGAGGAAGACCTCCTACTCAACACAGAGAAACTTGCAGGGACTCGGTGAGCAGAGCTTTGGCACAATGACATTCTGATGAGTAAATTCATGTGAAAGGTGCCGACTTTATTCTCCGGATGTTTCTAAGGTAGAAGCTCAGCACAGGCAGCGACAGCCACCTGTCCAGCCAGGAAGTCCAGGAAGGCAACAGTCGCAGACACTGAGGCACTCACAGGGCCCCTCGGTGTCAGGCCCACCTGTGGCTGAGCTAGAACGTAGAGCCAGGGTGCCAGAGCTGCCCACCGTCTCCCCTGGGCGTCCCGACCCCCTGGCTTCTCTAACAGTTGTCTGGCATTTGAGCTCCTTGTAGGTGCCAGGGAAGAGCAAGATGAGGCATGTGGTCCATCTCCTCTAAATGCTATGGTGGCCCTGGCCAGTGACTCAGTGGAAAGAATGTCAGCCCAGTGTATGGACATCCCAGGTTTGATTCCCCAGTCAGGAGATGCCCATCTGCTTCTCCTCCCCCCACCTCTACCTTCTCTCCCTCTTCTTCTCCCACAGCCAGTGGCTCAATTGGTTCAAACTTGGCCCTGGGTGCTGAGGATAGCTCAGTTGGGCCAAGCGCATCAGCCTGAGGTGCTAAAAATAGCTCAGTACTTGAGCATTGGCCCCAGACAGGGTTGCCAGGTGGATCCCAGTTGGGACACATGTAGGAGTCTACCTCACTATCTCTCCTCCTCTCAACTAAAAAAAAAAAATGCTCACATTGTAGTAGAGAATGGCCAAGAAGCCAAGGTTGCAAGAGTGAGATTGAGTGTTGGATTATTAGGGGATAGAGATCAGCTTTGACCTGAGAACTGGTAAAGAAGGGTCAGAGGAAGGGATGCCCAGGTAGGGTTTTGAAGATGGCATAGGAGCCTTGCAGCAGAAGAGCAGACTGAACAAGGTCACACTAGAGTGAAGCAGTCGGTACCATCAGGTCTCTGGGTCACGGGTAAGTCGGTGCATCTGTGGCCTTCCCTCGGGCTCCAGCTTCCAACTCAGTGAGCCTGGCTGAGAGACTCTTTAAGGGCATTTGCACAGCCTGTGTCTGATGACCCTAGTCAGGAGGCTTTCAGCCCCAAGAGGAGGAGAGAGGGTGCCCTCGCAGTGGGGTCCAGGCTGTAGACAGGAAGGACCTGTGGAACATGTCCCCTGAAGGACAGCTGCCTGCCTAAGTTTGTCTGATGCACACAGTTTTTTGTTTGTAGTTTAGGTAGAGGAAGAGAGTGAGCTCGGGGGGTCAGGGAGGGTAATGAAGGCCCACACTCCTCGGCACAAAGAGCTGCTTTTCCTATTGACTCTTACACACCCAGAAAGGGAACGGTTCCTGCGCCCTCCAAGTAGGACTGTTTGTTTTCATAAAAACCTCCCCGGGCCCCCAGGAGATGTCAGCTGTTCGCTGAGGTCTCCCAGAAAGTCAGAAGGTCTCTGACTGTCAGCCCAGCGTCCAAGGATCCAGAGCCCAGGTCCCTCATCGCCCCCACCCACCTTCCTGCCCCATCTCGTCCATCCTGTCCTCCCGGCCCTGTGTATTTTTAGTGGCGATAAACCCAGATTCTAATCTCGAGAGCTGATCTTTCTGAGTAAATTTAATTAAGTACATTTTTAACTCCACTCTGCTTGGCCCTGGCAGCAGGGAGCCATTTGTCTTACCAGTGACTAGGCTGATGGATAGGGAGCAGGAAAAGACCCCGCCAGTGCCAGCAGCCCGCCCTCACCGTCTCCTACCTCGTGGGCATCACTGGCTGGACCATGGACCAAGGGGGTAAGCATGGTAAGAACCACGGAGGGGGCTCTGCACCTGACTTGGGACCAGTGAGGAATGAAGTGCAGTTCCAGGAACAGGTGTGTCCGTGTGCATGACTGTGTGTGTGAGTGTGCACGTACGTATGGGTGTATGTGTGAGTGTGCACATGTGTGAGTGTGAGTTGTAGATGTGAATGTGTAGTGAGTGCATGCAAGTGTGTGTTGTGTGTGCATGTGTGTGAGTATGCATGTGTGCGTGTGGTGAGTGTGCGTGCATGCATGCGTGCACATGCCCATGAGTGCACACATGTGCCGTGCGTGTGTCTCCGGCGTGGGCTAACCTCTGCACCATCACTGGCGTTTCTCATGGCCTCCCAGCAGAGTGGTAAATGGGAAAGGAGAAAAGCAGTCTGTTTTTTCTGCCTGCATTTTCCTCTTCTTTGTTTTTATTAAATGCTGATTATTAATATTAGAAGTGGAACACTGCCACAAGCAGCCATTTACACTTAATAAGGCTGTCGCGGCTGCCCGAGGAGTTAATAGAAGCCAGGAAGCCATGTGAGAAACACTTAATCGCCACCTTAACTAAGTGGGTCAGAAGCAGGAGAGACAGCCCACCCTGGCGAGGTGGTTGGGTTCCAGCCGGGGCACGCGGGCCAGGGCTCCCCCCACTGTCCGCAGGGACCACGGTCACGCCTGGGTGTGCACAGCTGCCGGGTCGCAGGCCAGCTGTGTGCGAGGCGCTCCAGGCGCAGCTGTGAAAACACTCGCGGGGCCTCCAGGCAGCTCAGCCCCAGAACGGGGTGGGCTGTGGTCACAGAGCAGGCCTCCCCACTCTCCCGCAGCCAGCCAGGGTTCAGGGCAGGCAATGCCTCCCCCGTCAGCCTGGGTCATGGCCAGCCTTAGACTGGGCAGCTGGGCGCACGCGAGCTGATGGGGGCAGGTCTCTGGAAGTCTGGGCTGCCCAGTGCCTGCAGGAAGAGAAGATGCGAGGCCGGTTCCTGTCCCGCACTCCCCGCTCCGCCCTGGGGTGGGAGGAGCACCCAGTTCCTGTCCCCCACTCCCCGCTCCGCCCTGGGGTGGGAGGAGCACCCGTCCGCAGCAGGGCCAGAGAGAGTGCTTTCCTGCCTAGGAGAAGGAGCGAGGAAGGGGGCCTTGACCCCAGGTGCCTTATGTCCTCTGGACTGGGGACAAGTGTGGCCGTGGAACATCACCTACTTCTCCCTCCCATCAGTGTCCCGATGCCCAAAGGAGATGCTCACGCTTCCTCTGAAACAAGAACCACGAAGTTCCGTGGCAACTGGGAGAGACACTCTGCTGGAGGGGTTTCTTTCCAACACCGCTCTGCACTTCTAAGCACCTTACCAAGCTTTGGGATACCGGAATCGGCTTCCTTCAACGGCATTGCAATGTGTGTCTGCGCATGTAACATCCCAGAGACCGGAGAGTTTACTTACTGACCTTTGTTTGTGTCTAGATAGTGAGTCTCCAGGCCTACATCCATGCAGGTCTCCAGGCACGGGCATAAACACACCTGGGTGGCCGCATCCTCTGAGGACACTGGCCATGAGTGCACGGGTGCCCTCCTCAGCCTGTTTCTCTACCCCCTCCCACTCGGATGAGAATACGGCCTGGAACCTTCTGGACTGCAGTCTGTTGGGAGTGCTGCATAGCTAAGAGGCTATGCAAGACGAGGAGGAGAAACAGGAATCGGATCTGAGGAACGTGGATGAACTGGTGGTCGTCCTGACTACAGCACTCGGACAGCTCAGGGAGACTGCAAGTTCCAGGGCTTGCCCCCTCCCTCATTTGAGCCTTAGCTTCTCGACCCTGAGGAACACAGTTCATTTCCCTGCACCCTGGAATGGGGTCAAGTTCTGCCTCTTCTGTGACTCACCAAGAATCTACTGAACACCTATTCCTTGCAGTGTCTCCAGTCACACTGAAGTGGTTGAGTCACAGAGGCTCTGCCATTAAAAGCGCATTCCAGCCCTGGCCGGGTAGTTGGTTGGGGCACCGTCCCAATATGCCAAGGTTTGATCTCAGTCAGGGCACATACAAGAATCAACCAATGACTGCATCAATAAGTAAAACAAATCAATGTTTCTCTCTCTCTCTCTCTCTCTCTCTCTCTCTCTCTTTCTCTCTCTGTCTCCCTTCTTTCTCAAATCAATAAATAAATAATTTAAAGAGTCAGCACTTCATGGTCTTCATAAATATTTGTTGAGCAGCAGGATGAAGATCTTGCATGGAAAGACTAACAAGTACATTCTGTTGCCTTTCTCTTGCTCCCCAGTGAGGAAAACAATGCCATTTAACACACGATAGACCTGAGTTCAAACCCCACCCTGCCCTTCTTGGGTCTGTGCCCTTGGACACATCTCCTGTGAGGTCACCATACGTGAAACAGCAATAACAGCACCTAGAGAACAGTGTGTTCAGAAGATGCAACGAAAAAGTAAATGTTAAACAGAAGGGGGTTCAATAAACTTCAGTTCCCTTCCCCGGCCAGTCCCTAAGCCAAAGAATCAAATCAAAAATCACTTTCGGAGATACAAGTTTGGGTAGTGATTCCACAAATAAGCTCATGAGTCCAGGGTTCAAATCTTGTCTCTGCCACAACTAAGCACTGTCTCCTTGGGAAAGTGACCTTATCGTCTTTTCATTCATAAAGGGGGAATTTCTCATTGGGCTCTTCTGAGAAGTAATGCATGTTAACAGTGTAGAACAGGGCCTAGCACTCCAGAAATCCTTGCTTGTTTTTTGGGGTTTTTTTTAATTGATTTTAGAGAGACAGAGGAAGGGAGAGAAACACAGAGAGACAGGGAGTGGGGAGGGAGAGAAAGAAAGAGAAAGAGGAGCATTCATTTGTTGTTCCCCTTGGCTGTGTGTTCACTGGTCACTTACCATATGTGCCCTGACTAGGGATCGAACCCGCGAGCTTGGTGTTTCAGGATGATGCTCTAACTGATGGAGCTAACCAGCCAGGGCCAAGAAGTTCTTGATAAGTATTAGCTATTGTTGTTCCTGTCCCTAGTGAAGAAGAAAGGTGCCTGGAGAGAAGTACCAGGGTCTGCCTTGAACACTGTGAGTGGAATGAGGGCACATGGAGCCGTTGCCCTGTAGGGTCCATGCCCCGTGTAACAGGCAGACCCACAGCACCCTCCTCCCTTTTTTGAGGACAAAGTCTCTACCATAAACACTCCATATTTCAGATAAAAGAAAAAAAATATGCGGCCATACTAATAAGATGAAGTATTATAGATTTTTCCCAGTCTATTTCAGCTGTGGAGAGCCCCTAACACTCTTGGAACCCATTCATACCCACGTTTTAATGAGATACTGGTGATGAGGAGGCTTGACCAGGGTCTTCAGGAGGGACAAAAGCAGGTGACCTTCACAAGTCAGAGGTCTCCTTTCAAAATGACCTCTGCTTGAGTGAGAAATTGGACAGTTGAAAGGGAGCTCCTGGCCATTGGAGAATCTGAAAGGTATAATTTCAGAGATGGCAGCCTGAAGTTTGAAGTGGCAATGTCGCTAGTTCAAAACCTGCAGGGCCTCACCCACCAATCAAAATCTGTTACGGGGGCGCCGAGAAAAAAATGAGAGGGGCTGCCTACACCTGTCCAAACAGCTCCGCTGACTAGTGTGCTTTAGTTGCCTTCCTAAATCGATGTTTCTTCCCCCTGCGCAAAATTCTGATGTTACCCATATATTACCTGTTGATCAACAGGTACCTGTATCCAACCAGGAGAAGCAGGAAAAGGTTTGGTGCCATTTAGTGCTGGAGAAGAAAATTAAAAACGGACAGAAGTAGCCCTTCTTCCCTGCTTGCTGAAGACATCAAGCTGACCATGATACCCTGGGGACAAGCCCGGGCCTGTGGGCAAGCCAGTAAGTTCTATCTGATGAGGAAGAAAAAATACTGTATTTCAAGGAAGAAGTTGTTTTCAAATGAGCAGATGAAACCTTTGAGCAATCGGAAAAGAAAGTCATGTTCTTCAGCTTTGTAACGGCTTTTCCCAGTTGCCATAGATACCTGAAATAAGGGACTACAAATGACAAAAGTCAGAGAGCTCTCTGAGTCTGTCCTTCAGCTGGGGACTGAGAGGCTCAATGCCCGGACTACGTCTCTCCCTCTGGGGCTGGGACACAGGAGAACATCTCCCCATGTCCCAGGTTTGGGCGGGTTGTACCTGGCGGTGACTTCCCTTCTAGAGACACCTGGCTAGGCCTGGCAATAATCTTCCTGTGGGGACCACCATAACTTCTATAACCAGGAAAGTCATAAGGAAGGGGTATCAGTCCCTCCTGCTGAGACACAAGGGATACTTGGGCCTCCCAGCCCCAGCCCCAAAACGAAACCACTGTGCTGAGATGGGCCCACCCTCAGCTCAGAGCAAGGGGAGCCACTCAATGCCCATGCCCACCCTGGGAAAGCTCATCTGAGGATGCCCTCCAAACAGGCCAGCAGAGGGTTCTCAAACAAGTTCAACTGCAAGGCACCTGCAATGTGTTTTATTTTTCTTTTGTTTTGTTATTTTTTGTGACAGAGACAGAGAGAGGGATAGAGATAGACAGGAAGGAAGAGAGATGAGAAGCATCAATTCCTCATTGCAGCTCCTTAGTTGTTCATTGATTGCTTTCTCATACGCGCTTTGACCAGGGGGCTACAGCAGAATGAATGACCCCTTGCTCAAGCCAGTGACCTTGGGCTTCAAGCCAGTGACCTTTGGGCTCAAGCCAGCAACCATGGAGTCATGTCTATGATCCCACGCTTAAGCCAACAACTCTGCGCTCAAGCCGGCGACCTCGGGGTTTCAAACCTGGGTCCTCTACATTCCAGTCTGATGCTCTATCCACTGTGCCACAGCTTGGTCAGGCTGCAATGTGCTTTTTAGAACATTTTTTGACACCGCTATATTAACTTGTAATAACAAAATGGATATTTTTGTGGTAAATTACATGATAACCCCCTTATACTGATACTCATTTAAACAAACAGGAGAAGGTACTATAGTTTGAAGAGATAATATGAGTCCTTAAAATTTTTAAAGAATTCTATCCAGTCAATTGATTTTTGTCCCCTACTTGGGAAGTACACAGAATTATTTCATTTCAGCTGGAGGTGCTCCCCGGCCAATCCAGCACTCCTGGTCAGGGGCGAGAGCCACGACCCTATCCTAACATACACAGACATCCAGAATGAGGTCACTATCAAGGGTGGGATCACCAGGGTGAGGAGGAAAGCGAGGAAGTCAAGAGCCCTCTGATCTCTCCAGGGAGACACTGGACCCACAACTCAGAAGGCACCTCCTTAGGAACGGAAGGAGTCATCCAATCCCCCAAACTAGCAAAATGAGAAATGCACAACACACTGGCACAAAAAAGGAGGATTTACGATCCCAAACGATAGGTCATAGGAAGCAACGGAAGGGGCCACTGAGCTGATTCAGTCTAAGGTCAGGAAACTGACCGTCTCTATGGACGGGGAGCCGCTTCCTGGAGCTCCAGGCACAGCGGAAAGGCATGCAGTGACCTGGGATGTTTAACCAGGCCCCCTGCCCCTTCTGGGAAGAATGAGGAAGTCTGGCGCCAGAAAGAGACAAGCTCGAGGTGGGGTGGCACTAAAACCGGGGCACGGTGACCACTGACTTCCACGTGAGAATTCAACTCCAATCAACACACGTGTGCCAATATGAGCATGGGACAGACGAGGCTCTGGGAATCGACTTCTCCTGTTAAGTCACCTATATCCCACGCTAACCAATGGGTATGGTTAAAATAAGCTTTTCAACTATTTTCCCATTTCTGGTTGTTGCTTTAAACCCAGAAGATTAGGAGTGCACATAATGTCCACGTAGGTCGATCTCTGCCAGGAATCTGGTCTAACCCAGGCTGCTCTCTTAAGCGTGGGCATAGTTACCTTTATTGTGCCCCAGTGTCGCCACACTGTGTGCCACACATCCACCCCAAAAGAGTCACGTGGAATTCTTATTTACAAACTGAGTTCTGGGTCCAGGGTCTTAAGGACATCTGCAAGTCCAAACCCCATGAAACTGGATAAATGGAACATTTTCTTGCTTCATGGAGAGATGTCTGAATCTTATTTTCTTTGTATTTTTCCAAAGTGAGAAGCAGGAGGCTGGAGTCAGACAGACTCCTGCATGTGCTCGACAGGGATCCACCCGGCATGCCCACCAGGGGGCGATGCTCTGCCCATCTGGGGCATTGCTCCATTGTGCTGGAGCCATTTCAGTGCCTGAGGCAGAGGCCATGGAGCCGTTCTTAGCGCCCGGGGCCAACTCTGCTCCAAAGGAGCCTTGGCTGCGGGAGGGGAAGAGAGAGACAGAGAGGAAGGAGAGGGGGAGGGGTGGAGAAGCAGATAGGCGCTTCTCCTGTGTGCCCTGGCTAGGAATCAAACCCAGGACTTCCACATGCCAGGCCGACACTCTACCACTGAGCCAGCCGGCCAGGGCGAGATGTCTGAATCTTAATAAAACAGAAGATGCCTTCATTCTCTCTATCTGATGGTAGGAAGATAGAATTTTGTCCAATGTCACAGACAGCCCAGCCACAGAGTTCTAGAAATGGGACTATCGGATACCAAGCCTGGACCTGTGGAGGTTATGCCAGAAGCTTCTCAGCTGACCAGTTTTCCTCCCCATTTACCTGGGGAATAGCATGCTTCATTTGGAAAGTGGCTGATGAATGAATGGCACACCTGAATATGGAAATTCTTCTTGAACATGATTTTTGTATTATTAACCCTTTGAGTAGTATGAACGCTCTTGTATGTCTCGTGCCTCCTGACCATCCAGAGTACAATCGTACAAAAATTTTTATTTTAAAAATGTGTAAGGCAATATTTAAAAAAAGGCAAATGTATGTTCTTCTCATTTTTTTTGTTTTTTTTTTTTTGTATTTTTCTGAAGCTGGAAACGGGGAGAGACAGACAGACTCCCGCATGCACCCGACCAGGATCCGCCCGGCACGCCCACCAGGGGCAAAGCTCTGCCCACCAGGCGGCAATGCTCTGCCCCTCCGGGGCGTCGCTCTGCTGCGACCAGAGCCGCTCTAGTGCCTGGGGCAGAGGCCAGGGAGCCATCCCCAGCGCCCGGGCCATCTTTGCTCCAATGGAGCCTTGGCTACAGGAGGGGAAGAGAGAGACAGAGAGGAAGGAGGGGGGGGTGGAGAAGCAAATGGGTGCTTCTCCTATGTGCCCTGGCCGGGAATCGAACCAGGGTCCCCCGCACGCCAGGCCGACGCTCTACCGCTGAGCCAACCGGCCAGGGCCTGTTCTTCTCGTTTTTATAAATTGGTTAACAAACATGATTTTAAGTTAATAAAACTGGAACTGGAACTAATTTCATTTTTTGAAAAAAAAACTCACTCCCAGGGGTCAGCGAGCATGAAAAAAACTCACTACTCAAAGGGTTAAGTGCCTAGACAGCAGAGGCAAACACGTGACTAGAGACTCAAGTCTTGGAAAAGACAGACAGACACCTGTGTGGAGTGGGCGTGGTTCAGAGGAAAACCCATCACCAAGTCCAAGCCCATTTGGACTCCTGAAAGCCCCACCAGTCTCTTCGAAACCACACTGAAGAAACAGTCTTTCTTAATAGGGCTAAAATCGCTTTTCAAAGGGAACATGAAATACCTGCTTGTAAATGTAGCCGAAGAAACTCTCAGAGAGCACTTGCTCTAGGAACTGCCCGTGGGTTAAGTCAAAAATGAAGGGACCCATCCAAAGACATAACCACATTGCAACCACAACACTGATGCTTCAGTGGCAAATCAAAGGACCGGATAAATAAGCCAGGCACAGCCATACTATGGAATACAACACAGCCATTCAGGACTGATTCATTACAAGCCTTGCAGATGGGGCATCAGAGTCAGACAAATCGGTACGGGCCATGAGACTCTGTGGACGGCAGAGTTCATTTCACCATTGGCTGGCAGAGGTCCGTATGTGTGGGCACTGTGGTTCTTCCCATTCAAATGTCCTATACTTACAAATCTTCTGAAGTGAGCATGCCCACTTTATAACTGAGAGGAATTGCAACAGGTCAGCACCTGGCTCTTGATTCAAACAATTAGCGACCTACAATATAAAGATTTCTTCTTGCAGATTCTAATTTTAAAATGTCAAGTGTGGCCCTGGCCGGTTGGCTCGGTGGTAGAGCGCCGGCCTGGCATGCAGAAGTCCCAGGTTCGATTCCCGGCCAGGGCACACAGGAGAAGCGCCCATCTGCTTCTCCACCCCTCCCCCTCTCCTTCCTCTCTGTCTCTCTCTTCCCCTCCCGCAGCCGAGGCTCCATTGGAGCAAAGATGGCCCGGGCGCTGGGGATGGCTCCTTGGCCTCTGCCCCAGGCGCTAGAGTGGCTCTGGTGGCAACAGAGCGACGCCCCGGAGGGGCAGAGCATCGCCCCCTGGTGGGCATGCCAGGTGGATCCTGGTCGGGCACATGCGGGAGTCTGTCTGACTGTCTCTCCCCATTTCCAGCTTCAGAAAAATACAAAAAAATAAATAAATAAAAATAAAAAAATAAAATGTCAAGTGTGTACATACATACACACACACACACATACACACTTTCCATAAGAGTATATATAATCTATAACTGTTCACTTAAAGATTCTAGGCACTACATTCTAGCATTGAATTTAATGATTTAAAAGTTCATGCTTAAGCCCAGTTGGCCTCTCTCCTGCTACAAAGTAAGTTATATTTACTCATCTTACAATCAAGTGACATGCAGACTTTTCAGAAATTCGAAATCTCTGTCTTTGTCTTTAAACTAAGCACTCCCTTTGCTGTCCTTTTGTTAGGGGACCTCTTCCCCTAACATATCATTTCTGATTTTTCCTCCCGAATTGCCTTATGTCATTTTTCTTTCTTTTTTATTTTCTTCTTCATTTTGTTTTATAAAAGACAGAGGCCAGAACTGCTGTGTTCTTAAGAGGCAGCTTGTTTACAAACACACACCCACATGCTTCCTACTTGTGCAAAGACAAACCACTGAAAAATATTTTTTTTTCAACAGAAAGTGCTCACATTTTAACCACGTTTCTTCATCCACACCGTGTCTACTAATTTCCACTATTACAATATTCCTTCCCCCACTGAGAATTCTCATTATCCCAAATTCTAGTATATGTGATTTTAATTCTGTATATTTTTTACACATTAGAGAGAATTGCAGTTTAAGTATATATAACAGTCACAAGTCCTTCTGAGATAGTAAATGAAAATGCATTGGAATATGTTCCAATGCATTATACATATATAATATATTTATATATGTAAATTTATATATTTATATTATATATATATACTATATTTATTTATAGTATATAGATATAGTATATACATATATAGTAAAATAACAGTAATAATGTAGAAGAATGTCACGATACATCACTGAGTTGGGATAAATAAAAGATTATGAAACAATATATAAAACACAATAAGAAAATTCAGACTGAGACGGCCTGGTGGCAGTATTGTGACTCGTCTGGCAGACTGGACATGAGACATGCTGATTAAATGTAAAGTTGTTAAATAGTTTGAACATCACCTTTAAGAGTAGCAAAAGGGGCTATCATTAACCCCTTCAAATCTCGTTTTTTTTTTTTTCTTATCTATGACAGCAGGGGGGGAAAGGGTATTTCTTCTTTTCTGGAAGCTATTATGTAGTTTAGAACTAACGTGTGTAAAATGCCCTGTATTGAGCAGGTACATGATATATGACCATCAGGATACTAAAACCACATATTCTACAAGAATCCAGGCTCCATAACATCATACCTTTCTTTCATGTCAAAACAAGCAATATGGCCCTGACTGGTTGCCTCAGTGGTAGAGCATCAGTCTGGCATGTGGATGTCCCGGGTTCGATTTCTAGTCAGGACACACAGAAGCGACCATCTGCTTCTCCACCCCTCCTCCTTCTCTCTCCCTCTCTCTCTCTCTCTTTCTCTCCCTCTCCTCCTCCCGCAGCCATGGCTCCAGTGGCTCAAGCGCATCAGTCTGGGCACTGAGGAGGGCTCTGTGGAGCCTCCACCTCAGGCGTTTAAAATAGCTCAGTTGGGCCCTGGCCGGTTGGCTCAGCGGTAGAGCGTCGGCCTGGCGTGCGGGGGACCCGGGTTCAATTCCCGGCCAGGGCACACAGGAGAAGCGCCCATCTGCTTCTCCATCCCTCCCCCTCTCCTTCCTCTCTGTCTCTCTCTTCCCCTCCCGCAGCCAAGGCTCCATTGGAGCAAAGATGGCCCGGGCGCTGGGGATGGCTCCACCCCGGAGGGGCAGAGCATCACCCCCTGGTGGGCAAAGCGTCGCCCCTGGTGGGTGTGCCGGGTGGATCCCGGTCGGGCGCATGCGGGAGTCTGTCTGACTGTCTCTCCCCGTTTCCAGCTTCAGAAAAATACAAAAAAAAAAAAAATAGCTCAGTTGTGAGCATGGCCCCAGGTGGGCAGAGCCTTGGCTTGAGACAGGTTGCCAAGTGGATCTCGGTTGGGGCACGTGCAGGAGTCTAACTCCCCTCCTCTCTCTTGGAAAAGAAGAAAGAAAAAGGAGGGGGGAAGAAAGAAAAGGCAAGCAATACGCCAGGGATGGTCTTCAGCGGAGAGGGTTCTACGCCTCTTCCGTCCCAATCACACAGCCCACACAGGCTCATCAGTCCCGCCACCTGCCAAGATTCCTCGGCAGGCCCCACCCCTCCACCAACGCCGCCCCCACCCACCGATGGGCTTTCTAACACTGAGTGAATATATATATGTACATGGATAAAAAAGAGTAAAGGAACATGAACCAAACTCATAACAGTAAGCACTTCTGAATGGTGGTAACACAGCCATTGTTACTTCCCAGTGTTTGCAGTATGCACTAATCTCCACGGGAAGAGGACGGCAACATCTACAAGAACATATAAACACTTTCCAAAAATCAAAGAGGAAATATTTTGATAATCCACACATAGGACCAGACACAAAAAATGCCTCTTACCCTGTAGCTCTAAAAAAAATAAATGGTTTAAAAAAATTTTTTTTTAATTTTATTTATTGATTTTACAGAGAGAGTAGGGGAGAGAACAAGAAGTATCAAGTCAGTTGCTTCACTTTAGTTGTTCATTGATTGCTTGTTGTATGTGCCTTGACCGGGCAAGCCCAGGGTTTTGAACCGGCAACCTCAGCATTCGAAGTCAATGCTTTATCCACCACGCCACCACAGGTCAGGCAATAAATGGTTATAAGAAGATAACAAGCATTCTCATTAAATTTGCAAAGAATGGAAATCATGAAAAGTTTCTAGGCAACAAAAAAGAGGAAAAGAAAATCACCTCAAGTTCTTGTTCATGCTCTCTAAACCGTCACCAATGGCTCCCTAGTGCTCTTGACCTTACTGCTTTATTTTCAAGGAATGAAAACTGTGTCCTGTTAATGGTTGACTCATGATTATAGCCCTGAAGTATTATTTCTTTAAAAAGGCTTTAAAGTTTTTAAACATAAATTACCCTACCACAGATTGTCCTTATACAAGATTTTGTTATGAACATGGCACTTGTGACCAAGCAGGCTATGCTATTAAAATTCTATTTCTTTGCGCCCTGGCCGGTTGGCTCAGCGGTGGAGCGTTGGCCTGGCGTGCGGGGGACCCAGGTTCGATTCCCGGCCAGGGCACATGGGAGGGGCTCCCATTTGCTTCTCCACCCCCCCCCTTCCTCTCTGTCTCTCTCTTCCCCTCCCGCAGCCAAGGCTCCATTGGAGCAAGGATGGCCCAGGCTCTGGGGATGGCTCCTTGGCCTCTGCCCCAGGCGCTGGAGTGGCTCTGGTCGCAAAGGAGTGATGCCCCGGAGGGGCAGAGCGTCGCCCCTGGTGGGCGTGCCGGGTGGATCCCGGTTGGGCGCATGCGGGAGTCTGTCTGACTGTCTCTCCCCATTTCCAGCTTCGGAAAAAAAAAGGAAAAAAGAAAATTATATTTCTTTGCATTTGTCCTCAATGACACTCAAAAATTATTGTGAGATTATTTGAGGCAAAACAAAATAAAATTAGACCGATGGTGCTTACCATACACCAACATTGATTATAAATAAAATTAAAACTGTATTGCACTAAAAACTACAAAAAGTCTAGGAAAAAAGCATAGGTGATTATTTTTTCAATTATGAAAGTTGGCTGTCAAAGGGTAAGGTCAAAGAACGAAAAGATTTGTGGACATGCAAATCAAAACAGGACCCTGGCCGGTTGGCTCAGTGGTAGAGCGTTGGCCTGGCGTGCAGGAGTCCCGGGTTCAATTCCCGGCCAGGGCACACAGGAGAAGTGCCCATCTGCTTCTTCACCCCTCCCCCTCTCCTTCCTCTCTGTCTCTCTCATCCCCTCCTGCAGCCAAGGCTCCATTGGAGCAAAGTTGGCCTGGGCCTGAGGATGGCTCTGTGGCCTCTGCCTCAGGTGCTGGAATGGCTCTGGTTGCAGCAGAGCATCGCCCCCTGGTGGGCGTGCTGGGTGGATCCCAGTCGGGCACATGTGGGAGTTTGTCTGACTGCCTCCCCGTTTCCAACTTCAGAAAACAAAACAAACAACAACAAAAAAAAACAGTATACGTAGCAACTTTCACAGTAGACAAAACTGAACAGTGAATGACTATCAGGAAGAACATTTATAACAAATATAATTGCACTGATTTGAAAGAGTGCTTTCTGCCCTGGCTGGTTGGCTCAGTGGTAGAGCGTTGCCCAGGGTGTGGATGTTCCAGGTTCGATTCCTAGTCAGGGCACACAGAGGAAGCGCCCATCTGCTTCTCACTCCTCCCCCCTCTCACTTCCCTTCTCTCTCTCCCCTCCCCTCCTGCAGCCTTGGCTCAATTGGAGCAAGTTAGCCCTGAGGATGGCTCCAAGGCCTCCATGCTAAGAAGAGCTCAGTTAACTGCTGAGCAATAGAGCAAAGCCCCAGATGGGCAGAGCATTGCCCCCCAGAGGGCTTGCTGGGTGGGTCCCGGTTGGAGTGCATGAGGGTTGGAGTGCATACAGGTTGGAGTGCATGCGGGTTGGAGTGCATGCGGGTTGGAGTGCATGCGGGTTGGAGTGCATGCGGGTTGGAGTGCATGCGAGTTGGAGCACCTACAGGTTGGAGTGCATACAGGTTGGAGTGCATACAGGTTGGAGTGCATGTGGGTTGGAGTGCATACAGGTTGGAGTGCATGCAGGTTGGAGCACCTACAGGTTGGAGTGCATACAGGTTGGAGCACCTACAGGTTGGAGTGCATACAGGTTGGAGTGCATACAGGTTGGAGTGCATGTGGGTTGGAGTGCATACAGGTTGGAGTGCATGCAGGTTGGAGCACCTACAGGTTGGAGTGCATACAGGTTGGAGTGCATACAGGTTGGAGTGCATGCGGGTTGGAGTGCATACAGGTTGGAGTGCATACAGGTTGGAGTGCATGCGGGTTGGAGTGCATGCGGGTTGGAGTGCATGCGGGTTGGAGTGCATGCGGGTTGGAGTGCATGCGGGTTGCATGCAGGTTGGAGTGCATACAGGTTGGAGTGCATGCAGGTTGGAGCACCTGCAGGTTGGAGTGCATACAGGTTGGAGTGCATGCGGGTTGGAGTGCATGCAGGTTGGAGCGCATGCCGGGAGAGCATACAGGTTTGGAGTGCATGCGGGGAGTGCATACAGGTTAGAGTGCTTGCGGGTTGGAGTGCATACAGGTTGCATGCGGGTTGGAGTGCATGGGGGAATCTGTCTCTCTGCCTCCTCTCCTTTCACTGAATTAAAAAAAGAAAAGAAAACAGAGTGATGTTTACACTAAGTTAATCAATCTCCCTTAGCAGATATTAAAATAAAAGAATATAGAGAAAGGTTTTTAGTACAGAGACTGACTTTGGCTCTATCATTTACCAGCTGTGTGACCTTGGACAAGTTTCTTAACCTCCCTGCCCCTCAGTTGCTTTACCTACAGGATAAAAATCATAATAACTCTAAGGGTTTGGGGTTTTGTTCAGATTAACAAAGTTTACACATACCAAGTACTTGGAATAGTGGCTAGCATGTAATAAGCATCCCATAAACATTAGCCATTGTCATTGCTATTAATAAATGACATGTGAGGTCACAGAGTAACATCATCCCAGCCTTTGAAGTCTGACACTGCCGGTTTCTCCTCTCCATCTCAGGAGAGCTTCACAGGAACCCGTGTCTTCCTTTTACAGCTTTCCTCTCTCGCCTCGTCAGGTCAACTGCTCAGGCTGCTGCTCTGATCACAGAACCACAGTCCTCACTTTTCCAACTGGTAGCTCATCGCCAGCCCTTGGGAGTGGAATCCAGATGACTGGGTTTGATAAAACAGTATAAACAGCGAAGACATGGAGTCCACATCAGTCCCTCCTTGTCTCCTTTATTCTGCTCCCTTCATCTGACATTCAGCAGCTGGGTGAACATTCATCCCAAGTACAATGAATTGAAGGACATGTCATCTAGTTTAGCCTAAAGCCCTCTGGAGTGGGTCCCTAAGGCCAATGCGATTTACTATCTTCATCAAAATTCCAGTGTAGAGGCCCTGGCCGCTTGGCTCAGTGGTAGAGCGTCGGCGTGGCATACAGAAGTCCCGGATTCGATTCCCGGCCAGGGCACATAGGAGAAGCGCCCGTCTGCTTCTCCACCCCTCCCCCTCTCCCTCTTCTCTCTCTGTCTCTCTCTTCCCCTCCCACAGCCAAGGCTCTACTAGAGCAAAGATGGCCCGGGCACTGAGGATGGTTCTGTGGCCTCTGCCTCAGGCACTAGAATGGCTCTGGATGCAACAGAGCAACGCCCCAGATGGGCAGAGCATTGCCCCCTGGTGGGCATGCCAGGTGGATCCCAGTCGGGCACATGCAGGAGTCTGTCTGACTGCCTCCCCGTTTCCAGCTTCAGAAAAATACCAAAAAAAAAAAAAAATCCACTGTAGAATTAAGAGCACACTCATAATCTGTTCAGGCATCAACTAGCATCTTTCTATTCCAAGCCCGACTTCTCACCCCGGTACCCATGGTCACCAAGAAGGCGTTGGGGCCGCAGGCCCAATCCCAGAAGGCCCCGTGCCTCACCGTGCATGCTCCCCGCCCGTTTCTGGCCCACGCCTGGAGTCTGACTGGGGTCTGCTATGGATGTGATTCCACACTCAGTCTCTAGGTTCCTCTGCATGTGCACCCCCCACTCCCTGCCCTCTGCCCCCCATCCCTCCTCCATCTCCCACAGCCGTCCACAGAGCCAGCAGCCTGTCCAGCCTGCCCTGCCTCCACGGAGGAAAAGGTAACAAATATCGGAGTGAGACCAGAGCCCTCTGGTTGAACTCCAAGACAGACGTCAGACTCAATCCAATATCCAGCCCAACTGTGGCTTCTCACTGGGTGGAGATGGTAATCATTTGATTTAATTTATTTATTTTGACCCAGTCTATGATGCCTTGTTTAGGTACACCTATGCCAACTATCATTATAATATATATGTATATGTGTGTATGTGTGTATATGTGAGTGTGTGTGTGTGTTATGCCCTTGAATCAAATGCTTGACTCTTCAACTTCATTTCCCCCCAAATTCACAGATATGATAATGCAGGATTTCAAGTGTATGTATCAGAAGTAGCTGAATAGAAATGTCTCAAGAAAATCTTAGTTAAGCACTTCCCCCTCTTTATCTTATGTGTGGCCCTCACTTTCATTACTTGAACACAGTTCAACTCCTTTCTGAAAGTAAAAATTAATTTTAAATATTGATAGATAGATAGATAGATAGATAGATAGATAGATAGATAGATAGATAGATAGATATAGATGATATAGATATAGATATGGATCAAGACCCTTTGGCTCTCCCTAGTGCTCTATAATGAGTTGTCATTCTTGCTCAGGACAGACATTTTATTAACTTTTCCTCTCTGGCTTTCCTAATACACAAGTCTTGTCTCTTGTGTTTACAAAAATAATAACTTTTCCTGGCTCTCGCTATCTTAAAGGCTAGAACAAACATTTCAGGAGCCAGTGTCTGATAAACAATGAGGGAGGTTATAAACAACGGAAATCTGCTAAGAAGGCCAGGGACGATTAATAAAAGGCAATATAAAATGTTGGGTCCACCAGCATAACTAAGTCTAGGGAAGAAACACCATGTGCAGAGAGTAAGCAACTGGAGATCTTTCCTGAATTGTGAAAGCCCCGATTCTAGTTCATTCTCTCTTTTGTGCTGCCTGACTTTGCCCAGATGCTAGAAGACAGACAGATAAGGAATACACCGTTTTTGCACAGTGGTTAAGATGGGAGAGAAATCAATCAAGATTTGTAAAAAGTATGCTACTGGCGTACTGATTGTTAACACCTAGGACCCAGAAAACTATGGAGCAGGTCATTCAAGGTTGAGCAGGAGTTTGTGATGCGAATGTGACCAGGCAAGACAGCCTGAAAAGCAAGAAGCACCCTGTGACCTGCACAGAGATGATCTGCCGAGAGTGGTGGAGAGGGTCTAGCATGGAAAAGGGCATGTCAAGTTAGACAGCAGAGTATTCACTAAAGAATCTGGAGTTGACTCATAGACTCTATCCAGCCACACTCAATTACTAACAGTCTCCTTTCCATATCTGGCTTTTTCGTGCACTTGTGCCTTTGTATATGTTTTTCTTCTGCCTGAAATGGGCTTGTGCCATTCACCTTGAAGTCATCCTTCAAGACTTAAGTCTAGCCTCTTCTTCTTTCTTTTTTCCCTTCTTTTCCAAGTGAGAGCTGGGCAGATAGACAGACTCTTGCATACACTCTGACCGAGATCCACCTGGCAACCCCTGCCTGGGGCCAATGCTCTGCCCCATCTGGGGCCATGCTCACAACCAAGCTATTTTTAGCACCTGAGGTGGAGGCTCCACAGAGCCATCTTCAGCGCCTGGGGTTGATGCACTCAAATCAATTGAGCCATGGCTGTGGGAGGGGGAGAAAGAGAGAAAAAAGGGGGGAAGGGGAGAAAGCAGATAGTTGCTTCTCCTGTGTGCCCTGACTGGAAATCGAACCCAGGACATTCACCTGCCAGACTGACACTCTACCACTGAGCCAACCAGCCAGGGCCTCTTCTTGATAATGGGTTAAGACCCTCTCCAATCCCCAGTCCCCCACTAAAGCATGGCAATATAAGGGAGACTCAGATCTGCAATTCAGGAGCAATTAATGAAACTCTCACAGGCTAAAATATAGCCAAGTTTGAAATCTAATTATAGCCCAGCAAACAAGGGAGAATCAATTTAAAAGCTCTTAGACTGTATTAGAGTTCTGTAACTGGCCATATGCAATGTAAAAATGTGGAGAAAAAAAAATCAGATTTCCTATACACCAACAATAATCATTTAGAAGATACGATGAAAAATTACATTTAAGAAGCAAGCAAGAAAATATCAACTACCAACCAAATAAAAAGCCTGAAAAGATACACAAAGACTGTATAAAAGGAAACTATAAAACTGCAGATAAAAATTGGAGTAAATAATGTTTTTAGATGGGAAGACAAAATTTTTCATATGTAAACATTTCATACCAGTAAGGAAATAAGATTAATAAAATCTCAATCCAAATTTCATTTAGCTGTTTTGAATATTAACCAAAATGATGTTAAATTCTTCCAGAAACCAACAGGAAAGAAGTACCGATATTTGGGAATTCATGTGCCCTCACAAACACTAAAATATCTTATAAAGCAGAGGTAAGTTAATAACCGTGACATTGGCCAGACAACCAAGAGATTGCCCAATGAAACAGAATGCAGAGCCCAGAAATAAGTGAGAAGTTAATAATTATTAAAAGTGACATCACTAGCCAATGTGGAAGGTTTTATTAGTCAATAAAAGATGTGGAGAAATTGTTAAACTATTTGAAAAACCAATGAAATTTTAGTACATACACACATCAGAAGAAATTCCAAGTATATTAAAGAATTAAAAGTAAAGACACTTAGAAGAAAACATAGATACTATCTTATAGCTCTGAGAAAATAGCTTCTAAACAAAAAAGCAACAGAAGAATAGAAGACAGAGAAAATACTAATAAATGTAACTAAAAAATGTACATTCGTATGCATCAGAAATGACAGACAAAATGAAAACCAGTGAAAAACAGAAGAGAAGTATTTATGAAAAATAGGAAAAAGGCTGAGACAATATTTTTAAAAGTTAAAAATATTACAGATAAATGAAAAATAAAAAGAAGATAAGAAAATGAGATAAAAATTTGCAAGAGAAGGACTAATAATATATTTTAAATACCTAAATCTCACTGGCAATAAATTTTTTAAATGCCATCTTAGCCTATCAAATTGGAAAGCATTTTTAAAATACTATTTTATCTTGACAGCATTAAGATAGACATGTTGATACATAATACCAGGAGCATGAAAGAATCTAACCTTTATAGAAAGCAATTTAAAATATGCATAAGAACATTAAAAATAGACCCAAATTCTAGTTTTAAGGAAGTGAAGAAAGGGCATTTTGCTTTTTAGCCTTTCAAAAATAACCACAAGGCACTGGCCGGTTGGCTCAGCGGTAGAGCATCGGCCTGGCGTGTAGAAGTCCCGGGTTCGATTCCGGGCCAGGGCACACAGGAGAAGCACCCATCTGCTTCTCCAGCCCTCCCCATCTCCTTCCTCTCTGCCTCTCTCTTCCCCTCCCGCAGCCGAGGCTCCATTGGAGCAAAGATGGCCCGGGCACTGGGGATGGCTCCTTGGCCTCTGCCCCAGGTGCTAGAGTGGCTCTGGTCGCAACAGAGCGACACCCCAGAGGGGCAGAGCGTTGCCCCCTGGTGGGCAGAGCGTCGCCCCCTGGTGGGCGTGCCAGGTGGATCCCGGTCGGGCGCATGTGGGAGTCTGTCTGACTGTCTCTCCCCGTTTCCAGCTTCAGAAAAATACAAAAACAACAACAACAACAACAACAACAAAAAACCCACAAAAATACATTAAGAAAATGAACAGGACCAAGATCTCCATTTCCCAGGAAACATCTCCAAATGTGATTATAATACATGAAATCCAATTACAGGTGGGAAAAAAAATTAATCAACAGAGTTTAAGACAGTCACGGTGAGGCGCACAGAGAGGTCTGTGGAAAACAAAGGCCTAGATTTCTTGTGTTTTTCTGCCCCACCATCTCTATGGAGACAATTCAATCTTCCAGTTTGTTTCACGGTCACAAAACAACTCCTCAGGAACCAGCCATTACACCTGTGTCCCAGGCAGGAAGAAGGGAAGAAAGCCAAGATTTACCTACATGCCAACTGCATTGGTTCCTTTTATTTATTTATTTATTTATTTATTTATTTTAATTCATTTTAGAGAGGAGAGAGAAAGGGAGAGAGAGAGACAGAGGGGGAGAGAGAGAGGAGAGAGAGACAGAGAGAGAAGGTGGGGAGGAGCTGGAAGCATCAACTCCCATATGTGCCTTGACTAGGCAAGCCCAAGGTTTCGAACCAGTGACCTCAGCATTTCCAGGTCGATGCTTTATCCGCTGCGCCACCACAGGTCAGGCCCCATTGGTTCCTTTTAAAGAGCTTCTCCCTTTAAATAGCTTCCACGTGAAAATCTCCGACCACTCCACCAGGAAAGCCTGCTTCTTCAGCTGGACCCATCATCCCCTACTCTCTATAAGGGTCTGTTACCACACCAACAAGGGAGAATAAGTTTAGGTTGGAAACTTACAGTTTTTGCCACATCAGTCTTCAGGTAATATACAAAAACAAAGAATCAAAAGATAGCAGGGCATGCGCATTATTCAGAACATGAAAGCAAAAACCAGCAGAAACAATCCTAAAATTTGAAAGGTTTTATCTGTGGTAAGAAAAACAACAGCCCTGGCTGGTTGGCTCAGCGGTAGAGCGTCGGCCTAGCGTGTGGAGGACCCGGGTTCGATTCCCGGCCAGGGCACACAGGAGAAGCGCCCATTTGCTTCTCCACCCCTCCGCCGCGCTTTCCTCTCTGTCTCTCTCTTCCCCTCCCGCAGCCAAGGCTCCATTGGAGCAAAAATGGCCCAGGCGCTGGGGATGGCTCTGTGGCCTCTGCCTCAGGCGCTAGAGTGGCTCTGGTCGCAACATGGCGACCCCCAGGATGGGCAGAGCATCGCCCCCTGGTGGGCAGAGCGTCGCCCCTGGTGGGCAGAGCGTCGCCCCTGGTGGGCGTGCCGGGTGGATCCCGGTCGGGCGCATGCGGGAGTCTGTCAGACTGTCTCTCCCTGTTTCCAGCTTCAGAAAAATGAAAAAAAAAAAAAAAGAAAAACAACAGAAAAAAAAGAGGAAACGGAAGGCCTGATGTTTTCTTTTTATTATAACCCTTGTAGCACTATTTGGCCTTATATGCTATAGGCAGCACTCATTTATTAAAACAAGATACAATTTTAAAATTCAACTTCAAAGAGATCTTGGCAAATGCAGAGTTGTCCAACCTCATTAGTAAGCAAATTAAAAAGCACATTAAAAGAACAACGAGATATCGCTTTCACTTGTGAGTTTATAAAATATTAAAATAGTAATAACAGCACGCATTGGCTCAGGTATACAGAAAACAGGTCTTGGAACACTGTTGACGGCAATGTGAATTGGTACAACATTCTCAGAGAGGAAGTATGGAGGTTTCTATTAAAACTTAAAACATGCCTATCCTGTAACCCGGAAATCTCACTTCTAGTTCCGTACCCTAGAAAAATATTTGCCATAGATGCAAAATGACCCAGACAAGGATTTTTATTGCATAGATATAGAAAAAAAAGTTCAAACCACATCATAAATGTCCAGCAATAAGAAAATAACTTGATCAGCTGTGGTCTATTAATACCAAGGAACTCAATGTACCATACTATTTTTCAGAGAAGGTAAGCCCTCTCCGTTTTATCATGGAAAGAACTTCTACAAATATAATTAAGTGAATAAAAGCAAGTTGTGGGTTAGGTAGAGTTAAAAAACACCTAACAGATTTAACGTTTATTATCTGTTAAGTCTGCGAGGACAGCCTTTAAATTGAATACAGTGATTTCTTCTATTGAGGGGAATGTGATTGGAGAAGAAAAGGAAGAAATGAGAAAATAAGGCACCTTAGAGGCTTCCTCTAGCAATACAACTTCAGTCTTAAAATATACTTAGGAACGTAGGACAAAGTTAAGAAGAACAATGTCAGAAAAACAATCTCCTAAACAAAAGGTTCCTAGCATTGAAGACTGTGGCGGGAACCACAGCCGGGAATCCTCCCCACCTGGAGCGAGTGAGCGCCGTTCAGGAGGTCACAGGTGTAATTCATTGAGACAATCTGAGATAGTGACGCAAACAACCTATTTTTCACTTTACCTATTTTTTGAAATGTTTGTTTTAATTGGATGATTAGCCAGTTTTCTTGAGGATGCGATTGTAATCATAAATTATCCTTTGAAAATACTACTTGGAAAAAAAATGTAAACAAAGCCAAACATTTAAAAAAAAAATCAAATCCAACCCTGCAGTTATTTTATTTTATTATTATTATTATTATTATTATTTTTTTTTACAGAGACAGAGAGAGAAAGGGATAGGTAGAGACAGACAGGAACGTAGAGAGATGAAAAGCATCAATCATCAGTTTTTCGTTGGGACACCTTAGTTGTTCATTGACTGCTTTCTCATATGTGCCTTGACCACAGGCCTTCAGCAGACCAAGTAACCCCTTGCTCGAGCCAGTGACCTTGGGTCCAAGCTGGTGAGCTTTGCTCAAACCAGATGAGCCCACGCTCAAGCTGGCGACCTCGGTATCTCGAACCTGGGTCCTCCTCATCCCAGTCCAATGCTCTATCCACTGCGCCATCGCCCCATCAGGGCTCTGCGGTTATTTTAAAAACAAGATGTATTCAGACAAATGCAAGGGCAGCTAACCCTTTACTTAGCTGGATTCCACCTTCCTCTTTTTCCAGCCCAGTTTGGACTTGTGACTCTAGAAATGGCAACTGTTACATCTGGACAGGGTGTCTTGTGGATGGGCACACATGCGGGTCCCTATCTGCAGCCTGCATCTCAGGTGCGCAAGGACATCGCTGCTTTGCTCCCTTACAATGTATGAAGTGCAGAGAACTTACAACTCCAGACACAGAAGATGCCCCAAGTCCTCACGAGTCAGAGAGGGAAGGGGGAGGTGAACGAAATGAGACAAGGCTTTTCCTTGGCATCCAGCAGCACAAGGCTGCCCAGTCAGGAGGGAGAGAACAGCATCGCCCACGCGGAGCTGCCGGGGTGCGGTCAATTTCAGGAGGTCAGATTGAATTACTCGGTCAGGAATTTCCCTCCTCTGAGCCCTGGGGGAATAAAACGCCCCACTCAAACTGTCACATCGAATATCTGAAATACCCTGGACAGACTCCCAGAGCCAGTTTAGGACCTTGTCTGTTCCCCTTCCACAGCCGGTGAGGGAACTTCATAAGATGAGCCTGAGATGAGTGTGGAATTCGAGAGCAAGGGGCCTCCCGCTGGCACGTCGGGCTGGAGAACCTTTCTGCTACCTAGGCAGGGTTTGCGGACGAGAGGAAAGTAACTGCTCCCGTTTTTAATAAACCACTCCTTCACTGCAACTTGTCCCCAAAACACCACAAGAGGAAAAAAATAGTCATAATGGCTTCCCCGTTTTTATTGTCCTTGGCACCAAGTTCAGGAGCTCAAAATTAATTTTGCCAATAAGTGCACCTTTCTGACATGCTTCTCTGTAAACTGAGAGCTGCAGACTCCAACAAGCAGCAAAGAAAACTCCTAGGTGAGCATAAGGGAAGCTTGTGGCCATCCTCCTGATACAATGAGTCCCGGCTGGGTGGGGACCCTCACTTTGGTCTTTTCAAATGAAATGAACATATATGCATCACTTTTTAAACTTTGCACAGCCGTGTTTTAAATATTTAATCACTACAGCAAGCGCTATCAAGTATGTGTGACAGGAGGGGAAACTGAGGCCCTGGTCAGCCAGTCCACAGGAAAAAGAAGCAAGATACAAAACACAGATCTTAAGGACTCCACTGGAATCCCACTTACCAGGATCAGGCGAGCAAGAGTGGCCTCCGCGACTGGAAAAGCTGCCGTGGAAACGCTGTGAGAAGCTGGAGACCCTGAGATGGGTTCTCTTCCTTCCAGGAGCCCCAGGTTGGCGTCTCAAATAAAATATAGATGCTCCACCCTTAGCTGTGGCTCCGCCCCTTCTCACTTCTGGGAATTCTGTCTGGCAGGAAGCCCCGCCCTTTGCCTTCCGCCTTCAGAGACCATTTGGGTAACTCCTACTTGGCCCATTTATCCCCACCCCACCGGGTGGGATTCAGCTCTCCCTCGATTCTCCCATGGCATTTTGTGGATGAGGCCGCTCTGCCCAGTGTTATGGGCAGCTGTGAACAGTTCTGTAACCCCACTCCCTAAAGGTTAAGGGGAGGACCAAGGCCTTCTAGGTTTTTCCAATCCGCATGTCTCAGCCAAGAACCTGAGTGATTGGCATGTGTTGAGGGGTTAAATACTGACGTTCATGGAATTGAACTGCATTCACTTGGTTGGGAGAGGGAAACTTAGATCATAGCACAGTTTTGCATGTTTTATCATACTTAAGCTATATACTGGGGATGTTAATAGTTGAGAACACGGCAAACCTTGGTGATGGGGGGAAAAGAGAGGCTGATAGCACATATCTCCCCGGTTAACAAAGGAACCAGCATCATCTCAGTGGGAGCAAGGAAAACGGTATGGTCCCTGGCCAAGGGGCCCGGCGGCATCGTGAAGTATTAGAGTGTATTCTGAGAGGCTCAAGGATTTCTGGGAGCTCACTCCTATATGTGGCCAAGATCCAGGCCAAAAATGCACCCCTCTAGGAAACCAGCGTTGATCAATCTGTCTCTCTACCTTGTGTTGAATGAGTGCCTTTCCTGCAGTTCTGCTGTGGGCAGTGCA
Organism: Saccopteryx leptura; assembly: GCF_036850995.1. Classification (NCBI taxonomy): domain Eukaryota; kingdom Metazoa; phylum Chordata; class Mammalia; order Chiroptera; family Emballonuridae; genus Saccopteryx; species Saccopteryx leptura. Next base: position 46,270,646 of record NC_089515.1, on the reverse strand, counting down.
GGGTCAGCCTCAGGAACGGCCGGGCACTGTTTCCAAAGTTTCTCTGTTGGACCATTGCTTCTTTGTGTCACCGCAAGGGTGACAATTTCCAAGGAGCATCTTGCCTTTATGAGACAAAAGCATTAGCCATGCCCTCCAAGCCCAGGAAGATGGTCCCGGTTTTTATTTACCTGGGATGCCTGGCCCCAGGCAAGTATCTGAATGAGATGACCTATCAGGGACCTTCCTAGACCCAGAAATCTGCAACCTTATCCTGTCCTCGGATTGTCATTCCAAAATAAATGGCAAATGGTGAGTGAGGAGAATATGAGGAAATTCCCCAGGGCCTCCTCGGCCTTTGTGTGGGGTGGGAAGGATTCCTGGGCCTGACCCTGACCAGGCGGTGGCGCAGTGGATAGAGCGTCGGACTGAGACGTGGAGGACCCAGGTTTGAGACCCCCAAGGTCACCCACTTGAGCAGGGACTCATCTGGTTTGTGCAAGACTCACCAGCTTGAGCCCAAGGTCGCTGACTTGAGCAAGGGGTCACTCGGTCTGCTGTAGCCCCCCGGTCAGGACACATATGAGAAAGCAATCAATGAACAACTATGGAGCACAATGAAGAATTGATGCTTCTCATCTCTCTCCCTTCCTGTCTGTCTGTCCCTATCTGTCCCTCTCTCTGTCTCTGTCACAAAAAAAAAACAAGGAAGGAAGGATGGAAGGAAAGAAGGGAGGGAGGGAGGAAGGAAGAAAGAAGGAACTCCTAGAAAAGTGGAAGATGAGGTTGAGTGCTGCAGGTATGTGGATGGGACCCACTGTCGCTCACTGTATTTAGTCATGGCCAGCACTCGTCAGTGGAACGGACGAGCCACCAGGCTGACTTTTCAAGGCACTGAAAATCCTACCTTGAGAAATACCTCTATTTTTGCCTTTAAGCTGCCCAATCCGGTTATGGATGCGGCCATGGGAAGCCACTAATGCGAAGGCAGCCACGCGCTGGAGGGGAGGCATTGACTCCTCACTCCCATGTTGTTAGGCTCTATGAAATTCTGAGTCCCGGGTGTTTTCACACGGAGGCTCGCGAGTCGTGCTGTGAGCACTGGGCGAATGGTCTGGCCCTTGGGGAATGAGAAACCCAATTCAACCCTGCAAATGTCCATTAGGTACATACTATGCACATGTTACCACACAGGTAACGTTAGCCCGTGCCTGCAAAGACTTAAGGTGCGTTTCATTTACTCATCAGGATTTTATACACTGGAGACTTCTGTCCCAGGCCTCAAGGAGCCTAATTATGACCTATAATTTACACGTAATCGTGTGGCCACAGCCAGATGAAGGATATGATTTATTACCAGGGACAACTGAAGGATAAGTTCCAGGCCCGCCAGCAGGCCAGCTTCTCTTCCAGGGATCTAACCTTTTTTTGTTTTGTTTTTTGTATTTTTCTGAAGCTGGCAACGGGGAGAGACAGTCAGACAGACTCCCGTATGTGCCCGACCGGGATCCACCTGGCACGCCCACCAGGGGCAATGCTCTGCCCACCAGGGGGCGATGCTCTGCCCCTCCGGGACGTCGCTCTGTTGCAACCAGAGCCACTCTAGCGCCTGGGGCAGAGGCCAAGGAGCCATCCCCAGCGCCCGGGCCATCTTTGCTCCAATGGAACCTCGGCTGCGGGAGGGGAAGAGAGAGACAGAGAGGAAGGAGAGGGGGAGGGGTGGAGAAGCAGATGGGCGCTTCTCCTGTGTGCCCTGGCCAGGAATCGAACCTGGGACTTCTACATGCCAGGCCGATGCTCTACCACTGAGCCAACTGGCCAGGGCCCAGGGATCTAACCTTTGAAAAAGCTGTGTGGGTCTCTCCCCCTCAGAGACATACAAATTACACATTTCTTATAAAGCAGTATGAACCTGTACTTGAGGGTTTGATATTTAGGGATGAGGAAGCTTTTTCTATCACTGTCTGAACCCCAGATGTGGCATTGTAACTGGGTTCCCAGCCACAGGCTTTGAAGAGGGATGTGCTTGGAGAAACGAGGCCGATTTACAGGGGGTCTAGCCATGCAGCTGATCTAGAAAGGGCTGGACCACATGCTGTGGCTCTTGCAGCCCCTGAATGTGATTCCTCTCTTAATACCATGTGGTGTGACACCTGGACCCTAAACCAGTGGTTCTCGCCCAGGCAGGTCTGCCCCAGTGGACATGTGGTAGTGTTTGGAGACATTTCTGGTCCACACACCCTGGAGGTGGGGCAGGGGAGGAATACTTTTGCATCCCATAGAAATACTGATAAATGTCACACAGTGCCCAGGACAGTCCCCCCCACCAACAAATAATTTTCTGACCCAGAATAGGAAGAGTGAGGAGGCAGGAAACCCCGGCTGAAGCCCCTCTACACCTCTGGTGACATCTCACGAATGCGATTACAACTCGTGCCTCCCTGCCTCTCCCGTACCACACATCCATGCTATTGAAATGAATGAAAATAGGTCTTGAAATCTCATTAAAGGAAACATTCTATGAATTAAAGAAAAAGTAGAGAGAGAAAGAAAAGAAAATTGGGAAAGAGAAAGAGATGAGTTTTTATTAAAGAGATTGTGCCAGAGAACCCTTGTCTCTTTGGACCGAAAGGGTCTCCAAGGGCACCTGCTTCGTCCTGCCGTGAGGACTTACCTGAAATGACCATCACTGAGGAGTTTAGTGACAACACATTTGCAGAAGCAGGACATCACGGTGACATGGAGCTGGAGGCAGTCCATCCTGTCCTTGGGCCCTGCCTCAAATGACAAACGTGCATCTGCTCTTCTGGAAACATCTGTCTCAACCCCACGGCCAGCTTAGCAACCTCCCTCAACATGGGCCAAGCTGCCTTGACCTTCAGCGAACCCAAGCCCAGCTCTCCAGGTGACAATGGACCCTACAATCTCTGCGCACATTTGGACTTCACCATCCTCCCACTTCCCTTTAGACTCGACCCACTTCCCTACAAAATAATGAATCCAACTAAAACAAGGGCACTGGTGTTTTATACTTTATTTGAGAAGAGACCCTACATAAACTATGTCAGGAGGATACAGGTCTACACACAATTTCATCAATCAATAAGTGGCGTTTTTAACATAACACTGAAGATATGATACCATGAGGAGGACAGACACATGACCCAGAAGTATTTACAACTCTCGCATATGCTATATTTATACTGGAGATGGATATATATACATATATACATGTACATGTGCATATACATACATGTGTCCATACATACACACACACATATATACATATATATGTATAAAATGTTTTTAAACAAAAAAAAACAAAGAAAGAGTTAGCGGTCTTGCAGCAATTAACCCTTTGAAAGTGAGGGACAGTTGGTTTCCACGAGCATCGCGGTGTGGTCTCCGCCCTCACATTTAACGCCAACGTGGATAGATTCCGATGAGGACGCACGCAAGTTTGCATTGGGAACGGAAGCGTGAGGGTGAAGAATGGGACGACCAGAATGGGCCAAGAGTGGCGGACGTGCACGGTGGGAGAAATGACCTTTGGTGACACCATTAAATCATCCTTTTGTATTAAACATAAGTTATTAATACAATTTAAAAAAATAATTTTCTGTTTTCTCTTGAGGTTGGGGAGGAAGGAAGGGTGGGGTGGGGAACAGAGAAGGGAGAGCACTTGCCTTTTCAACACGTCCCCCTCCCCTGGGGCCATCTGACCAAGTTAGAATCCAGGTTTCTTTCTTTTTTTGCATAAAGGACACCATTGCATAAGAATTTACTTTGACCATAAGCCTCTTCTCCAAAGGCAAATACAGTTATCATTTTAACAAAATTGATTCTCCAAGACTAGCCAGGATGCAAATAAACTTAGCATAGCCAATGGATTTATCATCTAAAAAAAAAAAAGAAATGAAAAACACAGGACCTCAAAGAAGGGGCACTATTAGTAAATCCCCAGTTTACTAAAAACCTCCATCACCCATTTTTTCAATTAATGACTTTGGGATCCGAACAACAGGCAGCGAGCATGATCAACACTCCCCTGTAGCCCAGGGACAAAACAAACAAGCGTCATGGAGGACTGTTTCTAAGTCCTAAAACAGAACTGAGGAATAACCAATGGAGATGAAAATAAACGCAGTTGAGCACGCTTCAACTCTGCTGCGGCCAAGCTCTCCTCCAATGAATGATCATTGTATGTACCCACTCTTAAACCTTTCCCATGCTGTGCCAGGTGGTTCCCCCCCGAAACTCTGTTAAGATAATCTTGGCCTCAGAACAAGTGTGAGCAAGCATCCCAGGTCGACATGCCGTGCACACACACCATAGTTTGGCAGTTGCCACGGTTCAACCTCAGATGGCCAAAATATGTATATGAACACAGGGAAACAAACACATGGGGTCAGACGCGATAAGAGCCACTTGACGTATATTTAGTACAGAAAGCTTAGGGGTGAGGGTGGAAATCAGTCACAACAGCACCTGCACTTCATCGGCAGAATTCCTCTCTGAGAACATAGCCCACTGAAGTAGGTACCGGCTGACTTGCCAGATAGTCAAAAGTTTGCTGCACATCAGCCTGAAGATAAAGAGACACATAACGTACAGCAGGAAACAAATCAGTGTACATCATTTACATGGCGATAAATCCTACATTTCCCTTGAAATAAGAGATGTCAAGTAGCACTTAGTTGAATACAAGGTGTGTTCTGCTTTAGACCTAGTAGTCAAAAGCCATTCATGCAAAAAAAAAATCACCTCCAGTTTTAGCTGGATGTTTAAAGGACACTTCTCCTGAAAGCTAGTCCCCTTCATATAGGGAAGGGGAAAACATTCCACTCAGGACAGCCCGTATCAGCTGGGAGTGGAAAATACAAGACTTTGGTGTTTGTAGGGCGTTCGCCTTAAGAACTCAGATGTATCACTGAGCTCGCCTCTGTGGAGGGCTGGACGTGCCCTTGAGAATTGTAGGAATTGTCCAGAAAAAGTACTGAGAACCTCTCTAGGATTTTGTTCTCTGGCTTGTCCCCTTTTGAGGATTCCATGGCCATTGCCTCTCCTTCTAAAGATGTAGTCCTGTCTCAGTCCACCTTTCCCCAGCCAGGGGACCACCTGTTCCCCACCAGTCAACTCCTAGCTGCTGCTTCTCTCACGGCGGAAATGTTCTCTTATTAAACTCTCCTACAGTTGTTGGTCCTTCGTGTGCATATTCATTCTAACCCAAGATTGTCCCTTAATTTCAATAAAAAACAAAGCACCTCTATACTAAAGGACTCTAGTACAGAATGTCTGGCCCTGCCCTCATCACTAATCTAGAGAGATCTGTCTTTTCTTGTGGCGAGTATGAGTGCTGAATGGGACGCCCCCTATAGGATGAGGAATAGGGGTAGAATGGCTTCTCCTCAGACTCACTCCAAGGTTAAAATCCACAGTTCCACTGAACTTGGTCTCTGAGCTGGTGTCACCACTTTAATAAGAACCCCTTGTGGCCTTCCACTGCTGAATGTTATGATTTATGACAAACAACACTGGAAGGGGCAGAAAGTGGAGGGAACAGTGCAGATCCGTGGATGGTCCAGTGACAGTTGAAGTGGGATTTCACCAACATCTGTAAAATAGAGGACAGTATTTAAGGTGGCATGTCCAGTGACCGTCTTGCCTTCCAGCACTGGGGTCATCCTGATACAAGCTGAAGGATGCTGCCAATTGGTTCAGAGAAGATGAGGCTGCCTCTCAGATGACACTGGTGTGTTGTCATGCTGTGTACAAATGGATGGCCACAAAGCAAGGTGACAATGTGTGCTTCTGCTGTGCTCATTGTCTCAGCATGCCTGTCAGTCTGGGCCACCTCCACTTCCACTGGGATCATTTAAGGCAAAGTCAGCTGCTGGGTGGCATTCACAATCAAAGGGCAACTGATGGCACTCAAAGTGGTGCCCCAACCTGAGTCTCCAACACGCCTAACAACGACATCACTAGCCCTTTTCTGTCCCCGAAGTTCGTAGCTTCCGCTCACGCCTGTGAGAGACTGCCTCCAAAGTGAAACGGACTTGTCTATCATGGGGAATATGCATAAATTTTAAGAAGAAAGTGATTGCCAATAAGCAGCCCCCTACATGGGAGTTTCTAAGCCAATGGTGCCTTAAGACTGTTTATAGAAGGTGCATGTGCCAAGGTGTGCTCTCAAATGGTATTTGACTTTTTTTCTATCCCTCTGAGTCAGGAGACCTGCGTGTGTTGGTCCAAACCCTATCATTTTGGTTAGCAGGTCAAGAAACAGCTAAGCCAACCTGCTTTGAATAAATACAAGTCTTAAGCACTTGAACTTAAGACTTCCACTCTTTCAGGTGGAAGCTCTGATGGATGAGAAGTGAAGGGAAAAAAGCAGTTCCTTCCTTAGGTATGGAAGGTCAATCAGGATAGCAAGCCTTGGTTGAACTGAGGGGGACTGTTTGCTGTCCTTGGTGCTGAAAACAGATACGAATCACTGAGAAATGGGAGAAGCGAGAGACTGCCTAGGAAACTGAAAACTCTTCCAGCAGAGGCTGAGTTTAGGTGAGTGGCCTCAAACCATGTTTGAAACACCTCTTTTGTGTGCCATTTCACATGGAAGAAGCTCGAAAATTACCCCAGTTTTCCTGTGGGACAGAGTTAATATATCACCCATAACTCTGACGGGGTAGTGCTTCCAAAACACCTTCTCATTCAGACCCTGCTGGCACTGTCCCACATATGAGTCAAGGACCCAAAACCCTTAGAAAAGAAGCTTATATGTGGACAGATTCAGCATCAGGGTCTGCAGATACAGCCTACGGATACCTTTTCCCTGATACCAACTGCAAAGAGAGGGTTGTTTTGGCTTGCTATGACCAAATGTTGACTTGCATCAAACTTTACCACTTACTGAAATATGGGCCTCTGACTGTCTCCCCCATAGTTTCATGGTCACATTCTGAGAAACTGAGAACTCTTACTACACTCATAAAAAAGTCCTCATAACTCATAAACAATTACTTCCTAACTGCCCCACCCCCCAGGCAATATACACAAGAGATCTCAGAAAAGCAAACCTACTTGAGAGAGTGTGAATCAGCCCCCTATCTGTACCCAAAACTTTGCCAAAGAGAGCAAACCTGGTTACTCTCACATTCAGAGAGAGAATGTTCTTGACCTGATTTGCTTTCTTTCATTTCATTTTGACAGTGCCCTGGGGCTCACCCACCACGGCTCGCATACATAACCAAGAAGGGCCCTTGATTCCGTGAGCAACAGAAGATTAACACAGGCCATTCTGGGTTGCCTCCAACTCCAATGGGCTTGAAAAAGCATTTGCTTTTAGGCATGAACTATAATCAATCTTTTTCAACCTTGAAAAAAAATATCCCAGTAGCCTCCAAGAAAGAATACACCCAAAAAGAAAGAAAAGGAAGAAAAGCATTAAAATAGGGTTTTGGTTTTTGTGGGGTTTTTTGTTGTTGTTGTTGTTCCTGTTAAATATTAGATCAAATGTTCCAAATGCAGTGAGTTGTTTCTCCAGTGATGTGCCTGGAAATTTTAAATAATCAGCCTTGTCACCAGGCGATCACATGGTGAAATCACTTGTTCGAGGCAGGGAAGGAGATCAGCTCCTCAGAATTACCAGAATGAGTCATGGGACCTCACCCTGGAACAGCCTGCCTTTCCCAATTTTACGCCGTAATTTAAAATCCTAGACATAGCCCAATTTGGACGCTCATTGCCAAGGAAGGGAGAGTGCCTTCTGTCTGCTGGACAGCTGCCAGGGGAAACCCACCTGGACACAGGTGTCCAACAGAGGTGCTCCGTTTCTACAGAAGACAAACAGAAATCGAGCCCATGGTAGAAAGAGAAAAGGGAAGCTGAGAGTCTGAACTTGAGCAAAATATGTGTAAATTTCTCAGGATTTCAGGCACTCCGCTTTATTCTGATTTCTCTGGAGTGGTCAAAACCCCTCTTATTGCAAAAAAAAAAAAATCATGCACAGAATTCAGTCAGTTGCATCACACCTGACTGTTGCTAAAGGAAATGAAATTCGAGGGATTTAACTTGCCAAGTAGTCACTATTGCGAAGTACTGAAAAGAGTGGCTGGTGTCACAACGGCCTGGGATATTTTAGGGGCTGTAAATGACATCCCTGCTGTCACCCTGGCACGCTGGCCTCAGGATTGATCATCAGGGGGTTCATTTCCAGGTGGATGCATTTTTCAGTGGGATTCCCACTCACACCTATTCACAGGTGCTCAAGGCTACTGGAGGTGTGGTTTTAGCATCAAATGATAGTCCTAGGAGAAACAGGATCTACTTCAGAGTCACTGTCACTTTGGGTGCTTTCTGCAAGATCAGGTGTCTCACCCAATTTACAGAGCCAGCGTCACACAGTCTTACTTAAAAACAAAAACCCTAAAAACAAAACAAAATGAAAGATGACATTTATATCTATAGACCAGCAACAATGGATGGCATGGAGTTCATCGCAGCAGGAGATGCTGATTTTCTACAAAATGTTCAGGACTTCAGGCCTGAAAACAAAATCTACCAGCAATTCCTTTTCAGTGACAGAGCCAAATGGGTAAAACAGCCTCTCTCTGTTTGGATTTTTGTAAAGGTATTCTCCATCCCTGGATGCTCAAAGGTCATTCAAAGGGGCAAATGCCAAAGATAGGCTCTAGATACCTGGTGCCAGGGGAGATTTAAGGAAAGTGCACTTTGAAACAAAGCAGAGCCCAAAAGCAGCTCAAGGATCAACAGGGAGCAAGCCCATTGGCCACACCCACTGCAGAGACTGGGCTCTGCTGGTGGGAGGGGCCCTGGGGCATTTGGACAGCTGAGATCTCATTGGTGCCCACATTAACCCTCTGTGGCAGATGGGGTGGTGAACAGCAAATGGAGGTTCCAGTATCACTCAGGAGAGAATCAGAGCTCAGCCTCCTACTGCTTTTACCTCCTCTCTCCACTTCAACCACCATTTGATCAGAGTCAGCCTTCCAAAAAGATCTCTCGTCGGCCCTGGCCGGTTGGCTCAGTGGTAGAGCGTCGGCCTGGCGTGCGGGGGACCCGGGTTCGATTCCCGGCCAGGGCACATAGGAGAAGCGCCCATTTGCTTCTCCACCCCCGACCCCCTCCTTCCTCTCTGTCTCTCTCTTCCCCTCCCGCAGCCAAGGCTCCATTGGAGCAAAAATGGCCCGGGCGCTGGGGATGGCTCCTTGGCCTCTGCCCCAGGCGCTAGAGTGGCTCTGGTCGCGGCAAAGCGACACCCCGGAGGGGCAGAGCGTCGCCCCTGGTGGGCGTGCCGGGTGGATCCCGGTCGGGCGCATGCGGGAGTCTGTCTGACTGTCTCTCCCCGTTTCCAGCTTCAGAAAAAAAAAAAAAAAAAAAAAAAAGATCTCTCGTCTTAGCTAAGAAAATTAAAATGAAAAAAAAAAATAGAAGTCGTACTGGAAATCTTAGAGGGGAAAAGGGGGGAAAAACAATATTGAACTATACCCAGAATTATAAGAAACAAAATGTAAAGAGTAGGGTTGGGTTGGACATGATGAATTTGTTTCAATGGATAAATGTGGATAGTCGATCACAGGACATTAGTATGTTTTCTCAGACCCACGGAAAGGCCAGAGGTAAAGCTACTTCGGGTCATGATGATTTGTGGAATAGAGGGTCTGGTCTCCTAAGCCTCCTGGGATTCCTTCCACTTGATTGTTCCCAAAAAAGGGAGGTTTACAGGCTCAATTCTGCTCTGGAGGCATAAATCTTTCTGTGCCTTCCCAGTACACGTCTCATCTGATTGAAAGAGACTCTCATCCCTCCAAGACTCGGAAGCTGCTGCAAATCTGTGTCAATATTACAGCCTCTCCACCAAATAAACACTTTGCTGACATGTGGCGTGGGGTGCCCTGTTCTGCAGGGACATAGCACACCCACATAGAGGTCTGGGAGGAAAAAAGAAAAAGAAAAGAAGGGCACAGTTTACCATTTATCAGCATATTTTAACAGCCAAGGTGGGGGGAAAACTAGAGACATTTAAAGGAAAAGTTCTTTGTGGCAGGCTCGCCTCTTCTCAAGTCAGAAGGAAGCATGACTTGGCGCAGTGGATAAAGTGTCGACCTGGAAATGCTGAGGTCGCTGGTTCGAAACCCTGGGTTTGCCTGGTCAAGGCACATATGGGAGTTGATGCTTCCAGCTCCTCCCCCCTTCTCTCTCTCTCTTTCTCTCTCTCCCTCTCTCTGTCCTCTCTAAAAATGAATAAATAAAATAAAATAAAAAGACAGACTGCCACATTCTAATGGCTTCCTAGTCCCGGGATCTCTCCTGCAAAAGCAGCTGGTGAGGTGCTAATAAGAGGTTAATCACTTGGTCTAAAATACTGGTAAGAGCCTGAGGGTGGCGAGGAAAAGGTTTTCCACTCCAGAAATCTGGGCTGTATGACAAACACGGTGGACGGCCAGGCTCAGGAAGGGGGTGTGGTGCATAGGGCTTGCCTAGACTCCTCAGAAAAATACTCCTTCCTTTGAAGAGGCGGGGCCAGGGCGGGGCCAGTGGATGAACGGAAGAGGTCAGAGTTTGGAGAGCTTTCAAAGCTACATGAGACGAAATGGGTCCGAATGCTCAGGGTGGGAAGGTTTGCCCACTTGTCCTAGGTGAGAGCAGGAGAAGTTGTAAAGTTATAAAGGTAACTGATCTGAGATCGGCACCTCCGCAAGGAGCTGGCCGCTGTCTGCTTCACACTCAAGACGGGTCCAACTGGCCCCGGACATTGAGGTGACTCGTTACCAGTCATCTACCAAGTAACACCCAGTCCAGCCTGCTCACGTCCAGCCAAGCACGCCCGTGTCCCATGTTGGTTCAGCTGTCCCAAGGAATGCCTCTTTCACTTCAACTTCCCATTCAGTTTGAATACTTCAGTTTTATATCTAATTGTTTCAGCGCTGAGATAGGGTCAGTAATCTACCTGAACTCGCTGACGTTTATATTTGTACTGATGTATCATTCAGACCCAAATCCAGTGAGTGCTTCCCACCCCCTTAGAAAATTAAAATTAAATTGTATTTAATCTCATTTTGTGCGATCTCCCTCCCTTTCCAGATAATTAATTTAATAAAATATGCATCAAGGTTAGGTTTGGTTCTGTGTTTCTCTAAGAAAACTAGTCCAGCTTTTAAAGGTGCAGGATCTGAAAACTCAGGACTTAATCTTCCTCAAAAAAGCCCTAAGTTTATAAATGAGCCATCCGGCAGGAAGTCGAAAGCCATGTGATGGTAATTTAAAAAGAAACAAACTGTGAGCTATAAATTTAAGAAACCACAGGCCTGATGCACACTTATCAGCACACACATATACACTCAGATCAGTGAAAAAAACACAAATGCGGCACATTGGCTAGCTGAGCCGTATGGGACCAATGGGAGTATAGGGGTGTGTGTGTGTGTGTGTGTACGCGCGCGTGCGTGTGCGCGCATGTGTACATGTGTCAGAGTTTGCACTGTGTCACGACGTGAGCTTGAGCATCTAGACCAAAACACAACCCTGATAACTGCTTTCAAATAAAGATCAGATTTGCTTCTGTGTGGCTGTGACATGTCTTGGCCCCGAAATCTATTTTCCCAGTCAATACACACAGTGTCCTTGGCTGGCAGCTTTCACTGCTTCCCAAAGAAATGCCTAAGAATATACAAAGAGATTCTTGTTGCTCCTAGTAAAGACAAGAGGCAGAGTAGGAAAATCAATTTCACAGAGAATCCGAATCAGAAAACCCCCAGAGAAATTTGTGCTCCGATGTCAGGGTGAAGTATTCTAAAGTCCTGAGGTAAGTTTCCCAAACGCCCCCGATGATGCGAGCGGCTCTACAGAGTCTGGAGGACACTGCATCTGAGCTAAAGGGCTTTTCTTAAGACTTCTGATGCAATGAATGGCCCTAGTCTGTAGAGAAGTCGTGGTTTTGGCTTTGAGGTTTTGCTGGGGCTGCTGTCTCCACGTGGTACCCCATAGTGAGTTACAAGGGGTTCTGGTGATCCTGCAGCGCACCACCCACATAAGGAGAGAGCTGACAAGTTAGGGCTCAGAGGACGGCTGTATCCACAATCCCAACCAGGAGAAAAGGAGCTGGGGCTGCCCCCCTTGGAAGGAGCCTAGGAAATACCAGCACAGACATAGGGCAAGCCCTTTGTCCATCAGCACCCCACGCCGCACCTGGCCACCTGTCTGCGGTCATGACCTGTTGCATCTGGACCTGGAAATGCTGGAGGACCAGGGGTCCAGTGCCCGCTGACGCAGGGCACCCTCGTCCTTTATAAGCCAATTTACTTTGTGCAGCAACCAGACACACTGCAAAACTGTCATCATGCCTTGGTTTGCGGTCGCCCCAGGGGAAAGCCAATACCATGACAACCACTGTCTCACCAATGGAGCAGAAAGCCTGGCTCAGTCCAGTAGTCACAGAGGTCAGCACCCCTTCTCCCAGAGTCAGAACCCCGCCACACCCCTCTGCCCCAGGAGGCTAAGGGTTCATGGACAGTGAGCACAGTAAGTGGGGAGAGGAGAGGGGGCCGCTGAGGGTGGGCTCGCAGGGGTCCAGGTAGGATGTGCACGAAGCCACCACCCGCATCTCAATGAGCTCTGCAGCAGGCGCCTGCTCGCAGAGGTTAATCCAGATGTCAGCGCTGTCTGAGCTCGTGGAAATCACTCCAGGGCACGGATCCTTCAGGAGGCCTAATGGAACAGTCAATTCCACCGGTCCGCGGGAAATGAAAGTTTTCTGCTTTGTGTGCCGAACCATTCAGCGCCAATTTTCTCGCTGTTTGAAGTCCACGCTGTTTGTGGTCCTGGGGTTCACCTCGTATTAGGACTTTCACGGAGTCTGAGGAGCTGGCTGTCAGTCCCATGGAAGCAGGAGGATAGGAGTCAAAAGCAAAAAAAAAAAAAAAAGTAAAAAGAAGAAAAATGAAAGGAACCCTTCTTTACTGAGATTTACTTCTCTACTGCAGGAAGCAAAAATCAAATCACCTGGGCCAGGTTTGTTTCTTCACCCCAGAAGTGGGATCGGAGATAAACGTCAGGTAGCCGTTACACGGGGATGGAGCATGAACACTTCACCAAGAAAAACAAAACATTTAAGGAAGCTATTTTGAGTACACTCCACCAGTTAATGTATTTGTTTTGTTTTGTTTTGATGACTCCCATGTCCTCTTCTTAAATTGAAGGACAACAACCAGACTTTGATTTGAGTACTCACAGTTCTCACTGGGCTTCGGGGATGTTTCCTCGAAAAGAATGTGGGCGAACACAGTGGATATCCGGGCTCTCGATCCACCTTCAAGAAGGTTAGCTGGATTGGTCATTGTTCAAAGTGAGAAGAAACCATCTTCAGATGTTAAACTGAAAAGCGAGCCCTGGGGGCTAAGCACTTCTCAGATGTCCAACGGGCCTTTTGTCATTTGCGTGATGGATGCTTCTATGAAAAACATCAGCTTTGTTGGCCATAAGTATCTCTCGCAAGCTCTGAGCAGGGGCCGCGGCAATGCAGATAGAGCAGTGTTTGTGGTGATTAGGGAAAATTAGTAGAGCTTACTGTCCTGCCTCTCTATGATGGGAGAGCCCAACACACTAGAATAAGACACCATTCCCCACTGCAAACTTCAGGCCAGACCGTGTATTAAGCATGGAACTTCAAGAGGAAAGGAATCTTAATTTTTTTACTTTGATCAAGAATTCCAAGTATGTTAGAGGGCCCCCCGATCTGCATGGCTCTCCTTGTGAAACAGAAAGTTGTTTATGCTTGCTCACTGAGATGTGGGACAGAGACATCTCTTGTAAAGTGTGGATCTGGTGTAGGCATTAAGGGACCAATGCTACATAAGGCACCAGGGAAACAGGCTCTGTCAGAAACCAAGATGGAGGTCCTTAGGGGGGAACAGCTATGCTCACAGCAAAAGTCCCACTACCCAATACAGTGACACACAGGTGTTCACCACATCCTCCACAGTCAGAAACAGCGAGCAGTTGTCAGCATCTCACATTCTCCCCGCCCCATCCCTGCGAGGGCCTGGTTCCCCCTGCAGCACTGGCAAAGGACATGCCAACCCATGAATGGGACGGGATATGGTGGAAACGGCTCCAATGTGGTCTATCAGACAGCCAGGAAGAGTGAATTTCAGATGCTCAGAAAGCCATCATCGGCATAATTTAATTTGGGGAGTACTGAGTGATCCAAGTTTACAAGATGACAGATTTCCCATCTGTACCTTTCTGAGCATCTCTGAGGCCAGGTCATCTCTGGACGTCTCATCCCCGAGTAAGCCCAGGCTCGAGCAGACCAAGCCTTACGGAACTGACCTGTGGGCTCCAGGCAGACCTTCCCTGAAGCCATTCTGATGAAATACATGGCCACAAGTGTACAGTGTATACAGGTCTGCACTCTCCTGAGGAGGGCACCCAGTGATGGTAAGCAAACCCAAAACATTTCCTGAGGCTTATACTGAGATCATAATAATGATATAAAAACTTGGATTTTTTTTTTTTCTTTCTTAAAACCTATTAGGTGTTGGGAAAAAAAGTATTTGGTATCAAAGAAAAGGTTGAAGCTCCAGGAACCAAAAATATAGCGGCCAGGGCACCAAGGTCTGGGTTCAAGGGCCAGTTCGCTCTAAGGCAACTGCCTCGGAGTATTCCAGCAGGGTGGCTCTCGACCAAAGCTGCAGCAGACGACCCAGGGGCACCTGCAGGCAGCCCTCCAGGCCGCTGGCCCGTGGGTTCATTCAACAAACATCTATCAGGTGTTCCTTTGTTCCCAACTCTCAGCAAAGCCAGGGAAGACCTCAAACCTCAACACTGTCCATTGCAATAACAACACCAACAATACCTCACGTCAAGATAATGGGGCTGCTTTCTGCTTTGGAAAAATGGGGCCGAGAAGCCATTTGTTATTCCTGAGCAAAAAACAAAACAAAACCAAACAAAACAAAAACGATGGTGACTAGTCTACAACTTCAGACACTGCCCTCTTTCCAAGAGCTCTTCACAATAGCAGTTAAAGGTAAAAATTTCTTGGCTTCAGACCCAGGGTCCAGACTGCCTGAGAGGGGGGCAGGCCTGTCCCCATATCTGGGAATGGTGTCTGCCCACATTGGGTGTGTTGGTGTTGAATGGAATGGGACAAGGACGTTCTGGAGCCAATCAGCCAGCCAAGCAGTCTGCTGGGGTCCCTGGCGTGTCTGCCTGGCTCTCCACACCAACATCCCTCAAACCGAACAGTCACGGAGTCTTCCTCATTTGCCTTCTATGATCAATTTCCTGCCATTGGTAACTTCTTCTCCTCCCCTCCTTACCGATCATTCATTTTTTCTTATTTCTAACAAGGTTTTTTTTTCTCTCTCTCTTATTTCTAACAAGTTGAAAAAAATAAATGGGACCAGAACATAGATATATATTTTTTTAACTAAAAGGGACTCTAAGAATGTCTAGTACAACCTCTTAAATGTCTCAGAGAAAAGTCTGGTCATCTGAGAGCTTAGCGGACTTGGCCAAGGTCACCGGGTTGCTAAGAGGAAAGCCGGCATTCTGACGGTCCCCCCACCCCCACCCCCACCGCTCACCGAACTTCCTGAGCACCTGCTCTCCCGGCACAGCAGCCTCGCTTCTGCTTCTGAGTCAAGTCTCCTGCAGACCCAGAAACTGCTCTTCAGCTCTCCCGTTGGTGTTGGTTTCTGTAGTATTTAGCACCAAAAATATTTGCACTAGTGTAGTCTGCAAAGTGAGCATCACCAGAGGAGAAGGGAGGGGCCAAGGACCCTGTGCTCCAGGGGTGACTTGTGCATGATCCTGCTGAGGACAGGGAGCACCGAGTCCTTGGTTTTCCAACTAAATGGGGCTTAGGGACCCTCAAAATCCACTCCAACGACAGGTAAGTAATTAGTGGGCAACATGTGGTTCAAGTCCAAGATACAGAACTGGGGTGACCCTTCCTCACAGCACCCTACTCCAAGGTGAGCGTCCAACAGCAAGTCACTCGTGCTCAGTCCAGAAAGGGACCAGGGCAGGGGTTGGGGATGGCATGGCGGGGACATCAGCCTGGGTGACCTGGGGCATCCAGCAACCATCCAGATGGAGCTCACATCTGGCCACGCCCTCATAGTCACTCTGGTATGCCGCTTAGGATGCAGATGTTGGGATGAAGGGGACTGGTGTGACCACACTGGCCGAAAGGATATCATTTCAAGACTCAGCCACATTTAGTGCTTTAGAAATAAATGAGTAAACCTTTACCAGTGCTTTTCAGGTGTGCAGAAAGGAGGAGGAAGGAGACCGAATACTCCCTCTGGGTCTAAAGGAGCCTCAGACACTTCCGGCCTCTGAGTTGCTGTGACAAAGGTGCAAAGGAAGAGAGGAGTGTCCTTCTGGAGCCCATCCCTGCCCCAGCCTGTGAACCCTCAGAGGCAAACGCCCCCCACCCATGCAAGGCCTTTGGAGGGCTATCCAGTGCTCCACACGGTACTGAGAAAAAGGACACCATGACTCAGTGCGCTTAGAATCTAAGAATTTCAAAGGTCTGCGGGGCTGGAGATCAGCAAGTACACCCTCTCCTCTGCAGGTGGGGAAACTGAGTCATGGTACAATGAGCCTTAGAGGTCCTGTCTCAGTATAGGAGAACTATTCCACTCCACTCCCTCTCCAGAGCCCCACAGTATAATCTTCCCCCTAGTGTGATACATTAAAGCATCGAAAAAAAATTTCATAGCACTGTTCTCCACCTCCTTCACTATCCAAAAACCTTTTATGTTTTTACTTGCCGAGGTTAATAAGTCAACGTGTAAAGTAGAGTCTACACAGGGGGTCCGGCAAGAGCAGTAAGAATAAGGTCCTCCCTCTCTGCTCCCTTTGCTTGCCAGCCTTTTCCTCCGGCTCTTATGACAGGGGACACAAAGAAGACACAGCCCCAGGACCACACAGGGGCCCCTGGGACTGGGAGGAGGGCGAGCTGACTACCTTGGCCCCTGCAGGGTACTCCTTGTTTCCCAAGGAACCACTTTCTTCCAGCAGGCCACGGTGACTCACTGCCTTTAAGCAAACCCTCACACATTCCTCGCTCCCAGTTGCCCACCAGCCCCCAACTCCTCCCCACCTGACCCTATTTCCCAGTCCATCAGTGACCACAAGGCTCTGGAAAGACACAGCCCAAAGACAGAGGCCCCGCAGGGTCCGCCCTGAGGAGGGTACCACCACAGCGGGAGCCTTGGAGCCCCACAGCTAACCGGAAGACACTGGCCCCGGCTCCTCAGAGGACTTCCTCCAGAAACACCTTTCCCTTAATCACGCCTCGCAAAACCAGACAGGATCATTCAGTCCAGCACTAACAGCCTTGGGGGCTCCGGGGGAAAGATGGAGATGCAAAACAGCGCGGGACTCCTTGAGGTGGTCGATGCAGAGTTCTGCTCACAGCTCCTCCAGGCTGGGCACCCAGCACAGAGGGACCCCCCGCCCATGCCCAGCTCCAGCACCCCCAGTCCATCTGATGGCCTCGCTGATCCCTGAAGCCCACCCAGCCCTACAGTCAGAGCACAGCTCTTTTCTGTTCGAATAAAAACATGTGTTGGTTTAAAAAAAGAAGCAAAACCACAAACAGAGAATTCAGTCCTGAACCCCAGGTGGTGAGGCCCATCCTGCGGGTCACCAGGATGTCCAGGACCACGACAGTCCCTTAAGCGGGTGGGCAGAGTGCGAGTCAGAGGCCTCCAGGAGGTTCCGAGGGACAAAGAGCAGTCCGGTAGGTGGCTCTGTGCTTGGGGTGAGGGGCGTGGCCTGGCCTCCCCGGGGGCGGGGGCGGGAGGCTCTGTGGGGCCGGGACACCCGCCTCTCGGAGCTGTGCTTGGGGCGGGGAGGCCCAGACGCGTCGCAGTCAGCCCCGGACAGCAGCAGCCGGGAAGGCAGAGGGCGCTGGCGCCGGCCCACACGCTTCCTTCAGCCCCTGGTCAGGGCTCCTCATTGAGATGCGGAGCCTGCGGCCCTGGCCCTGCACTGCACTGCGCTGCGCGGATCTGGAGAAGCGCGGCCCCGCCCCCAGATGAGATTTCTCAGCCCCTGTACTTTCACAGCAGCTCAAAGGCAGATGCATCAATCCTTCCAGGGGCTGGAGACGTGGGGAGAATGCCAAGGGGCCGGATGCAGGTGCCAGAGAGATTCTCCGCCTCCGGTCCCTGAAGCAAGCACCACCCGCCAGCCTGGCACCCCGCTCCCTCCGCCACAGTGGTTTCACCCCGGACTCTGGCCGAGCTCGGGAATGGGGCTAGGCTCTCCGGGAAGCAGAATGAGAAGCAGAGGACCCAGGACATATCTCATAAGGGCCTACAAGGGCTCAGTCTCCTGCTGTTGAGACCTTGTGTCCACAGGTGCAGACAACACAGTGCGTTCCCTGCCCCACCTCTGCTAGAAGGCTTGGGGGGGGGGGAGCTCCCAGCGATGAGAGGACGAGGCAGAGCCTGGAGACAGGTCGAGGCTGCAGCCTGCTTGGGAGTGGGGGGAGCTCCCAGCGATGGAAGGACGAGGCAGAGCCTGGAGACAGGTCGAGGCTGCAGCCTGCTCTTCTGTGGTCCGCTCAGTCCTTTCAGTCCAGTCCTTGACGTTCCAAGGACAGACAACACAGCTCACATGCCACAAGGAGCTGGCGTGCGGTTAACAGACACAGGCGGTCGCTGTTGTTGTGTCCTCGTGTTTCATTGCTGCTCCTTTGTCTAGTGTTTACCTGTAGGCCCACCTACAGGTAAAAGCATCAGGACGACACTTTCTGGAATGGACAGGTTAGAAAACTGTCTTGACATGGACGGATTTCTCTTGAACAGGGAAGGCATGGAGACAATGGTCAGGGGAGGCATGAGGCCCCTGGTCCCCCGTGATTTCCTCGCTGAACACGGTTGACGCGGCCTGCCCACCCACCCGGGCAGGTGACTCCTGGCCCCACATGAACACTCTGCAGCGTCATGGTCTTCCACTCAGGAAAGCAAGAGCTGAGGAAGTCCAGGCCATAGCTTCAGTCAAAAGGAATTTTCATGTGTGTTCATAACACTTAATATTTTTCCAAGTTGTTCCAGTCTTGTGGTTTCTGTATCAGCAGCTTCTCTCTGTGTTAGAGAAGGTATCTCTCTGCAGATATAGATAGATAGATAGTTAGATATATAAATATATATATATATATATATATACGCCAAACTGCCTTACAGGATTTTTTCTTTCTTTCTTTTTTTCAGTGTTGTATGTGTAGCAGGCACTTGAGTTTATATGAAGATGTTCACTTCAGTCAAGGTGGAGGGAAGGAGTTCTGAGGTGGACGGGGGGTGTGAGGCCAGGAGAGAGGAGGCAGCAGAGGGGGAATCCACGACCACCGGCCACCGCTAGCCGAGGATGTCCAGGTAGATGGGGGTGGCCTTCCCCAAAGCGTGGAGGATTTTGTAGATCTCCTTGATGTTTAATCGCTGCTGCGGCTCCCTCTGCCAGCACCCCAGCATGACGTCGTACACCTCTTTGGGGCAGACTCGGGGCCGTTCCAAAACCCGGCCTTGGGTGATGCACTCGATGACCTGAAAGAGCGAGGAGAACGAGAGCGTTACATCAGAGCTTGGCCTGGGCCCCAGCGGGAGGCCGCAGCTTCGCTGGGGAGACAGAGTCTGGCTGGTTCCCGCTGCACAGGCAGAGCTTGGGGCTGGAGACAGCGCGCAGTTTCTCGTGTGTCCCATGTGTGCAGGTAACGAGGACAGTGACCTGCGCTGGCTGGCAGTGCCCACTGCTGCCCTGGGCACTGCTCCTCCCGGCCGGACCTTCCCAGACTCCCACTACCCTCCTCCTCTGACTCGTTCCTCCTCTCTATTCCTGACACTCACCCGATGCTGGGCCACCTTCACTTTCCATGTGGAGGCGGCCTGGCCTATGACCTGCCCTTCCCTGTCTTATGGGCCCGCCCACATGACTCTGAAAGCCCCTTGACGAAGCTTTGCACCGTCCAGCCCCTCCATGGCCATCTTCCCTTAGGTCTCACTTCCTGGGGGGCTCCCTCCGCCACAGCCTCTGTGCACAGCACCACGTGTGCCTCTCAGCAATGACACGGGCCCCTTCCTCGGCTCTCTGCACCAAACCATCTGGGCCGTTTTCTTTAACGTCCTTGACACAAGGACTAGCTGTGCCCTGCTGGGTGCCCAGTGCCAATCTAGTCAACCTCACAGGATCTCAGCATCCTCACCCGTAAGATGGGGATCAAATGTCTGCTTTGACCACCTGCGAGGAGTGTTGCAGGGACAAAATGAGAACAAGAAAGGGACCAGGTGACCCAACAGACTGAAGGGGAAGCCATGAAGCAGAGTTAGACAAAGCAAAGCACGTGTGGCCGGACCAGTGCCGGCCAGACCAGCACTGCGGGGCATCGGCCACAGACACTCTGGCCCTGGGATGGCTGGTCGAGCCATCGTGCACCACCTTCCTAGTCACATTTACCAGGAGTCTGTGATGGCTCGATAGGTCTCTAGCGGCTTGTGTCCCCTTTTCTCATTACAGCCCTGTTTCCATCACCATTACCTCCATCCCCAGGCAAAGGGATCTAGTTCCAAGTGCAGCAGTAGCCACTAATGCCAAGACCAGTGCACTCAGTAAGGTCCCCTCCAACGTGGGGCCGTTGAGGTTGTCAATGTCCATAGGGAACATGACTGCCAGTGACTTCCAGTGCTTGGCTGCTGCAGTGGGTGGGGAGGGAGAGGTGGCCACAGTAGGACACCGACCTTTAAGGCGGATGCCTTACCAAACAGTGCCAGAAATGACCACGGACACTTGGTTAGCTCCAGGGAGCCAGCCTGGGCGCCCAGGATACCTGCTGCCGGTTGCACCCTCCACCCAGACCCTGTCTTTACGAGGCCACCAAACTACTCGAGCTGTGTGCTCAGGGTGCACATCTGTGCAAGTATGTGTGCATAAGCATACACGCATGCGCACACACACATGCGTGCTTACCACCAATCCCACCCCCAGGAAAACAATAGCAATTTCTAAAATACCATAACAAATGGGTTCTGACATATACTTTTCATTTTTTTAAAGGTCATGAAACTGTTTTGTCCTATTTTAGGAAATTGATCAGGACTTATTCAGCTTGCAAATGGTGAAATATCACAGATTCAAATAAATGCTTTCTTTTGTCTTTGAAATTCACATAATTAAGTGGTCAGGGCACAGGAAAGAAAGATGAACAGAGCTTCCAAAAAGAAAGATAATTTCTTGAATGTTCAGATATGATTCCAATATGAAAAGCCCCTTGTGTTCTCGTTTTGTTTGGTTTTTTTTTTGGAGAACAGAAGATCATAAAAATCAACTCCATCTTGCATTGGTCTGCTGAGTTGGGAGACCACGCCCCTCACTGTCTAAAACTGCATGGAATCCCTGGGTTGACATGACTCTGGTCCAGACGTAACTAGAACCATCTTGACTAGGTTTGGAGGCAGAGGAGTTCCGTGGCTATAGCCTGAGCCTCCTCCACATTCTAGAAGCCCTGAGACCCCGCCAATCCATCTCTGGACCCCAAGCAATTCCCCTTCCTTCCTTTGTCCTGAATCCCAGTAGGTGTTTGTGTGAAAGGTTCTGAGTCAATGTAGCCAGCATGCTTAGAGAAGTGCCTGGCACTAAGCATTAGCTATTGTATTATTAAAATTTGAAGATTATTTTTTTTATTACTAGTGTAAATTAAAATTATACACATAGTGTTTGTTATTGTTATGGTTACCATTATAATTTATTTTATTCCTGGGAGTCCATAGGTAGCTCTATCCATAACGTGAACTGTGCCTCCCTAACTTCTGGTCCCGCACATCCCCAGGCCTGGCATGCCTAGGTCCTTTGGGGATGCAGATATTTTAGACATATGAAGTAGTAGATGTTCCCACAAGATGATACACCTGAAAAACTCATAGTTGTTCTCTGTCATCCTTTTCTTGCTTAGTGATGTTTAAGTGCAGCAAACAGAACAGTGACTCGCGTCTCAACTGCGACATCTGATTTCACGCTCTCTTGACAATTAGACCTCATTGCCTACAGCTGTCATTTTTTCCTACTAAGAAGCTCTCCCCCCACCCCATGCCTACGTCTGCTCTGTTGGCTCCAACCTCCCGGTTTGTACACTACGTCTAAAGCCTGGCCTGAGACGTCTCTCATCAGCCTTCCCCCAAACTGAGGCCCGCCTCTGCCCCTGTACCTCTGTGTTTGAGAGCTGGAACCAAGGCTGCTTTCCATAGGTGAAGATCTCCCAAAGGATCACCCCGAAGCTCCACACGTCACTCTCCGTAGTGAACTTTCGGTACATGATGCTTTCGGGGGGCATCCAACGTATGGGGAGCATGGTGTGTCCTCCAACCTAACAGGGGTCAAGACAGGGGCACACAGAGAGTGACTAGATGGCCAGAACCAGTCCCATCTACCTATACTCTTCATATGGAGATACACTCTTGATGCATTTTATTCTAACTCAGACACCACTTAATGCAGCTTGTGCCAGAGGCCAGCAGGGACAGTGGGGTAAGAGAGCTACAACAGCGGAGGCAGCTGGAGGAGCAATGAGAGAAAACACCTAACGGAAGGGGAGTTCCTCGGCACTGAGTGTAAAGGAAGATCACCAGGTAATCTCAGGAGGAGAGAAGGTGTCGGGATTGGGTGCCACAGGGAAGTTAACCTTGAGGGGAAGCCCAGAAGAAAGTCAGCACAATCAGTGAGCGAGGCCATCGGGTATCAAAGTATTTGCAGACCTCGGGTTAGCCTCCTCGGCCCAGGTGGCCAAGGTGGTCAAGGCACAATATGGCCCAGGTGCAGCTAACCTGTAAGACTGTGGCTTCTGCTTCTATATGACAAACCTGATTTTCTCACCACAGCTTAGAACTCGGTGTTTGCAGTGAACGGGACAGGGAAGTTCCAAAAGTATGGAAGACCACGTGCTAATAAGAAATCCGGTGGACCAAAAGAGACTGTGCAGCGGTTCTCAGTACGATCTCCAAGGCCAGTAAGGAGAAACTCTTCAAACAGCTTGAGGAAGACAGCAGCCATGGGAGTGTCTACAGATCTCAGAGCCAAGGGCAAGAGGGTGTGATTGCCATTGAGGGTATCCCTCCCTGAAAAAGACATTAGGGGACTCCTCATGGCCCAGCAGGTGAGTGGCATTAGCCTAAGGGACGTAAACTTCACAGGATGTTTCAGAGCTCAGGAGCTAACTGCATCACTAGTGAATGCAGTCTTGGGAGGTGGAAGTGAAACTTCTGGCTAGTACATGGGATTGGCTGTTAGAAAACGTGATTACTGCTGACAGAAAGCACTCCCCACAAATTCCTGATGAGCTCACATTGCTGTGGTAGACCAGTCAGAGGAATACTACTAATAATGGGCATTTAAGAGAGAATGACTTATGGGGAAATGGGCAATCTTCTAAAAAGAGAAATTGTGTTTGCCTTATCCGCTTGAAGTATTTTAGGAGATAAACGATGATATGGATTTGCAGTTGTTTTTGCCCTAGTATTTTATAATCAAGATAGCTCTGTATCAAGTGTAAGGACAAATGATGATGTTTCTTTCAGACAAGCATCAACTCAGAAGCTTGACCACTCACAGCCTTTCAGAAAATGAAGGAGCAAAAATTGATCGAGGATGTACAGAAAGGCAGGAAAAAGAAGTTGGAATATACAATGACTTGAGATATAGCACACAGTGCAAAGCAAATAAGCCACAAAAATGCAATTTAAATCTGAATAATTGCTGCTAATTTGGTAGTAAAATGTGGTACAATTGCTAATAAAGGCTTCCATAAAATAGAGACATAAAGTAAATAATAATGCTAATAATGCTAATAGCATTACCATTGCCACTATTAGCAATACTTATTTGGAATGAAACTTCTAGATAATTTCGACAATAAGTGCACAGAAAATTAGGTAGAGAAATAATTAAAAGCCTGATAAAGACTTGTCTTTAGAAGGGAGGGAAAGGGAACCCACAGTCATCAGTTGTTGATTATAACAGCTTAAATTTAGATGAGCTTGCTAGAATTTTAAAGTAGCTTCTAGAAGAATAGAAATAGTACATCTATCTTCCAAATCAGCTCTAGGAAAATAGAACCAACAACCTCTAACTAATACCGAGATGACTACAAAAAGAGTAGGATAATGGTGGATAGAAAGCACAAAATGAAAAAATTAAATATCACTATCGACAGTAAGTAAAAATACTATCCCTTAAATAAGAAAAAAGGCATGTTAAAACTCACATGTGTGTTCTTTATAAAAGACATAGCTAACAAAATCAAAATATTAGAAATAAAAGAATGTAAAAATATGACAATGAAAGGAAAAGTGAATTTGTTAAATATAGAATATCTAATATACATTATATTATATATTAAATGGTTAATATAGTGAAATTGAATATATATATGAAAAAATTTCAGGATGCCAAGAACTATATGGCTACAAAGTGATTTATATTATATTTGAAGCTGACAAAATTCACCATTATGATAACTATAAACTTTTATGCTCTGATTAAGATAGCAACATAAAACTATAAAGAGTAAAACAAGCTATAAATAAAAGGGAATTGACACAGCTACAATTATGATGAGAAAGTAAAACACTTCTTTCACAAATTGACAGATCAAGAGGACAACATGAGTGAAGATACATTTTTAAAAATACAAATAATAAGTTTGAACTGTTAGATGTGAGTGTCCTGTTTTCAGCCTCCCTAAAAAGTTGCATATTATTGTCAATTATTTAAAAAACATGTATGAAGACTGATCACACTGTTATATCTTAAAAGAAATCTGAAATTCAAGTGAAAAGTAAGCAATATAAAGTACAAGTAAAAAACACATATGTACCAAATAAAATAACTAAAAGGTTCTCTTTGCTCAATTAAAAAAAAAACTATTTGGTAAAGACAATAACTGAAAATGAAATATTACTTTTAAAAGTTAAAAAAAGTAAAACCTTAAATTCAAAAATAATTATAATTATAGTGAAAAAATCTATACATGAAAAAATACAAGGGCCAGATGGTTTTATGGGTGAGTTATGATAAAGTTTTTCATCTTATTTATTCTTTACCAAACAAAAACAAAAAGTAACAAAAAAACTGCTCCAAGCTACATTCTGTGGCTTGAGTATCTCTGTTGACAAAATCAGTCAAGCTTAGAAAATAGCCAAATGAATATACATATAGGTATTTTGTGTATATATGTGTAAAACTATCTCTGTTATGCATATAGTCTCAAAACCTGAGTAAAATATCATCTTATCATTTTTATACTAGAAATGAAAAATATGCCTGTCTTTAAAAATCTGTTTAATTTACTAAATAAAAGAAGAAAAACTAACCTTTTAAAAGGTGCCCAAAATTTCCAACACTCTTTCCTGATTCAAAGTTCTAATTCATTATTAATAGAAGGCAACTTTCTTTTTGACACACTAAAGATCATAATTACTGATAAAACATTATAAGCATAGAAGTATCTTTTATCACTGATTTCATGCAACACTGTTTAGTTGGGGTCCTGGCCAATGTGATAGAGCAAGAATTAAAACAAGGCAGAATATTAAAAAGGAAGAGTCAAACTTGCCATTGTTTGCATGTGACAAGACTACTCGAGACAATTAACTAAAAAGCAATTAGAACAATTATCTGGTTTAATAACTTCCCCAGATGTAAAATGAACATACAAAAGTCAAACTATTCTCACACACCAGTAGCAAGGACTTCAAAGTTCAGTGGGAAACAAAATAGTTTGTACAACAGCAACAAAACATTTAAAAATCCCTAGACTTAAATCTTAGCAGAAAAAAAGGAATATATAGAAGGTCTAGTAAAGAAAAGTGTTGAAAAACATCAAAGAAGATCTAAATAATTAGAAAGATATGTCTTTTCCTTGGGTAGGGAGACTCTGTGTAATAAACCTCTCATTTCTCACTTGTATTAATTCTAAAATTCAACCCAATCCAGATAAAAACCCCATAGGATGATGTATGAAAATTGACACAATGATATCAAAGCTCATCTAGAAGAGTAAATACTTAATAAAAACTAAGATACATTTGAAATAGTACAAAAAGGGATAATTGCTTTATCAGATAGCAAAACACATTATCAAACTACAGCAATGAACACACTGTGCTACTGGCAAAGGAATAAACAAATTTTGTTGATTGATGGACCAAACAGAGTCTAGGAACAGACCCATGTATAAATATTAGAATTAAATATATGAAATGATGGATTAGTAAGCAAAGCATTGGGACAATGAACTATTATTCATTTAAAAAGTACACTTAGATACCTACCTCACACCATATACAAAAATCATTTCCAGATGGATTAAAGAGCTAAACATAAAAAACAAAACAATAATAATATTAGAAGAAAACTTAGAAAAGTATTTGTATAACTTTAGGAATGGAAGACCTTCCTAAATAAGACACATGTTCAAGAAGCCATAAAGAAGGACTTCAAGATACAACTTGTAAAAGTAAATACTTTTTTGGCATGGCAAAATACAAAATAAACATAGTTAAAAGACACGTGACAGAGAAAATATTTCCAATATATATAACAGACAGAGAATTAAAATCCACGTATTATAGAGCAATCCTTTAAATTAGTTTAAGAAAGTGGCCCAATAGAAAAATGAATAAAGAGGAAGAGATGATCCACAAAAAAGCTACAAATGGCCACAGACGCATGAAGAGATGCCAATCAAAACAACGAAGAGACACATTTTTTTAATGTCATGTGAGAAAAATTGAAAAGGCTGATGCTATCTGGTGCTTGAGAGGGTATGAGGAAAGAGTCACTCTCAAATGCCACGGTTAAGATTAAGGCAGCTTTTGCTGAGGGAAGTTGGGCAGAATCTGTCCACATTCAGGATGTAAGTGGCTTTTTATTTCCTTCCTAGGAGTCTGAGAAAAATACTTGCTCCTGTAAGCCAAAATATGTGGTTGGAGATGTTCATTTCATTGTTTCCAAGGGCAACAATTTGTTTATCACTAAATGTAGATGCTGTAGTTACAAGGAATTAGAGTTGAGTTCTGTGTGATGATAGGAAATATGCCTAGGATATGTTAAACAAAAACTCAAGACATTCAAAATATATATTAGCATCTCATCCACATAAAAATATGCATACACTGCCCTGGCTAGACAGGTCAGTTGATAGAGTTTTGGTCTGAGCACAGAGGTTGCTGGTTCAATCCCCAGTCCGGGCACTCACAGGAACAAATTGATGTTCCTGTCTGTCTGTCTGTCTCTCTCTCTCTCTCTTTCTCCCTTTCCCTTTCTCTCTTTCTAAAATCATCAATCAATAAAAAATTTAAATATGCATACATAAGCAAATATATTTTAGGGCAATAATGCATGACTCTCTAAGTGAATAGAAAAAGGTCAAGAAAGACAGCATTACATTAAACCAGTGATTTCCTCTACAGAGGGGAGTGATGATGAACCCTGATCAAAGAGAAAGTTCCACCTTTTATGGTATGTATTTCTGTGCTATTGGAAACATTATCTTAATCATGCATCACATCTGAAAATTTAAAAACAATAAAAGGAAAAAATAAACATATGAAGAAAGAGAAAACAGTAGGCCTAATTTATTTAAGTTCTATGTCAAAAGATTTTTTTTTCCTTAAAGAAAGTTATGTTTGATATTGAATCTAGTAGAATGTTTTATGGTACTTGGGAATTTAGGAACATTTCTCTTGAAAAAAATTTTTAATAATGAATTCCTCCCAATTGATTGTGGTATTTACCCGATGTGATAATTTTATACATGACTCAAAATAAGATATCTTCAATTTTACAAAGAGAGAGAAATTCAAGCATGCTTCTGTAGACTTTGAGGAGCTCAAGTGTTTGGGCAGACAAGCATCGGAAGGGTATTAATTGGCTATAAATTCTCCCCACCAAGAATTTATCAAGACTTTCACTGGACAGCACCACCAATGCGGGTGATGTATGTATGGCATTCTTCCAGAAGAATAAACTATTTCAAGGGGCCAGTGATTTAACAAAAAGAGCAATTAATTGGAAGTCAGAAGCATTTGGTTCTGATGTGACTTTTAACAAGTGCTTAATGTCTGTGACTTTCAATTTCCTCATCTTCAACACAGGCATGAAGCCACCGGCCGGCCTAAAGTGCAATGATGTATGTGAGAAGCCTGAGCATCAGTACAAGCAAAAGCGGACTCATCAAGTGCAACAGCTCTGCACTGGGTGTGTCCTCCCGTGCTTCTGTGCTAATGTCGCCTGGCCTGTGGTGGCGCAGTGGATAAAGCGTCGACCTGGAATGTTGAGGTCGCTGGTTTGAAACCCTGGGTTTGCCTGGTCAGGGCACATATGGGAGTTGATGCCTCCTGCTATTCCTCCCCCCTTTAAAATGAATAACAATCTAAAATAAATAAATAAACCTAATGTCCTAGATTTTTCCACATTTCTAATAAAGATGCATCTAGACTACCTTGACTTTGCTCCACAACTACCTACATCCTTTTCCCACATTAGAGACACCAGTCTGAGAAAGGTTGTGGTCAAATCCTCACATGGTAAAAATTATTGACAAATATCCTCATGGTAAAATCAAGGCAGCAGATAAGCAATAAGCTGAAATAATAGTCTTACTATGGATAATACTAATTAATACACACAGAGGAGCGCCACAGGACGGTACATACTCTCCTCACATCATCCTTTCTCCCATCCTACATAATCGAATGCCCTGTTACCCCATTTCATAGAGGAAGATGAGGTAACTGGCGCAGGCCCGGCCTGAGAAATATCAGCCAATGATCCAGGCTCTCGATGAGAGGCACTGAGTATCTGATGGCTGAACCTCGAAACAGCAAACATAGAAGAATAAGGGAAAGAGTCCAAGAAGTGATCCTAGAAATAAAGTAAGTCCTTGGAGATCACAGGATCACACTACCTTTGATGACAGCTTCCAGAACCTCTATTCTTGTGGATTCCGTGTTGTCAGCCTGATTGTCCCCTATAAAGTTCCCTTTCATCTAATGGTATTAGCAGTCACTGATGGTCACTGCCCAGAACTGTTATTTCATAGTGGCAGCCAAAGGATGACATTCTAATTCTAGCATTCCCTCTGCATAGGTTAGCTGGAAATTGTTAATAAATTAAAACTTCCCTCATTTACTCCTTGGTTATCTTTGTAACAGCTTATTCAAGAAATGCTTGGTTCTCTCCCTCTATTTACCAGTTCTCAGAATAGTGGACTCATTCCCTAGCATCCTCCAAAGGTGAGCTCTGAGAGCTTTATTTTGGTTTGGTTGGTTGGGAGATGCATTATCAACTCGTGTGTATGTGTGTGATTTGCTTTCATTTTATACCTGAATTTTTCTTTTCTTTTCTTTTTATTCTGTGAGAGGAGAGGAGGCAGAGACAGACTCCTGCATGTGTCCCAACCAGGATCCACCCAGCAAGCCCACTAGGGGATGATGCTCTGCCCATCTGGGGCATTGCTCCGTTGCTCAGCAACCAAGCTCTTCTTAGTGCCTAAGGTGGAGGCCGTGAAGCCATCCAAAGGGCCTGGGGCCAACTTGCTCCAATTGAGCCATGGCTGCCGTAGGGAAAAAGAGACAGAGAGAGAGAGAGAGAAGCAAGAGGGGGAGGGGTGAAGAAGCAGATGGGCGCCTATACTGTGTGCCCTAACCAGGAATTGAACCTAGGACATCCACACGCCAGGCAAATGCTCTACCACTGAGCCAACTGGCCAGGGCCTGCATTTTCCTTATGCTAAAAATCTGTAGTCTTCCATTAGTAGCATTACTTCTTTGCTTTATCTATTTCAAAATAACAGCTCAAATATAGTTACTAACTGTGGTTTCTGAAGGCTGTCTAGAATCTCTGCAGTTCTTTTCACCCTGAGGATATACCTACTAGGACACAGAACATCGCTACGTTTCAGTCACTTGAAACAGTTCCCTTCTGTGTGGTGAAGTCACCAACTCAATAGACAGTTAGGTTTATTAGTTTCATTTTGCTTTTTATTTTTAAGAATGGCTGTGCTTAGCCCTGGCCAGTTGGCTCAGTGGTAGAGCATCGGCCTGGCATGCAGGAGTCCCGGGTTCGATTTCCAGCCAGGGCACACAGGAGAAGCGCCCATCTGCTTCTCCACCCCTCCCCCTCTCCTTCCTCTCTGTCTCTCTCTTCCCCTCCCGCAGCCAAGGCTCCATTGGAGCAAAGTTTGCCCGGGCGCTGAGGATGGCTCTGTGGCCTCTGCCTCAGGCGCTAGAATGGCCCTGGTTGCAATAGAGCAATGTCCCAGATGGGCAGAGCACCGCCCCCTGGTGGGCGTGCTGGGTGGATCCCAGTCGGGTGCATGAGGGAGTCTGTCTGCCCCCCCATTTCCAACTTCAGAAAAATACAAAAAAAAAAAAAAAAAAAAAAAAAAAAAAGAATGGCTGGCTTTTTCTTCTCCCATCTGATTTGATGTTGCTCTATTATGATTTAAAGACTGTGACATGGTTTCCAAGTCTAAACCAGACAACCAGGTACATGAAAGCTGTCTGATACCACATCTGTTCACTTTCCTGTTCTCCTCCTTCCCCTGCAGGAAACCTGCTTTTTTGTCTGTTTCAGTTTATTCTTCTATTGTTATTAACATAAACAAATGAGGATTATACTCATTTTTCTTACTTTCTTAGATAAAAGGTAACAACTCATATCTATGTTGTTTGGTATTTTTCCTAAAACTGAGTTGAGAATCCTCTGTGGTCCGGCAATCTTCTTTCTCAATTGCCTATGTATGCACACACACACATGCACACTATATGCCCATACATGTGCAAATGCACACATGTGCGCGCGCACACACACACACACACACACACACACACACACACACCCCTACCTGCCACTCTCAAACAGAAAGACAAATCTCTCACTCATTTTTAATTTTAGGGAAGAAAACCTACAAATACACTGCATTGAAATACTGGTACAGTTGCTGAAAATAAATGTCTCTAGTGGCTGGGAAATAAATCCTCTTGCAAGTTGTGTAGTTTCCAGCCCTTTTCAAACGGAATGGGACAGATCTAAAAGAATTATCAGCTGAGAGGATATTGAAAAGAAATTTTGGTAAAAGACCAAGATGTGATCATAGGCAACGAGCTAGACGATAGTCTGCAGAACGTAGTTATGTTGCAATAACAAAGTGCCTTCCTCGCCCAGCCGTTGTTTACTGTGAAAAACAGTTCTCATTTCTTATATTTATAAAGATGAAAAAGAGAAATAGAATCGATCCTGAACCTTTCTTACTTGAGCAATAAATATTAATGAATGCATGAGGTATTGCAATACATAAGAGATGCATTTCCAGAAATATTATGCTTCTAATCTTTCATATTTATCAAAAGTTGTCATATACACACACAATTTTGATTCACTGCCTACTTCTGTGTATTACTAATAATTGTAATGATAACTCAATCCAAAAGCTCTTACCATCTAGAAACTTATGGTCATTGGACATTAAAGATTAAATTTAAATCTTCATACATATTTTTGTCACATTAAATTATGATAGAGTGACCAATAAAAAGCTTTCATGCATAAAAATATAATACACAAGGAGAAATTTGGTAGGGTAACTGGAAAGAAAATATAAATTCAGGAAGAAAAATAAACTATGTAAAACCACTTAAGAACTTGTTCGTGTGTTTAATAGACGGTGCATCAAATTTTCTGGTATTTAAAGTTCATAAGATACATTAAAGAAATAATGCATGTTTTAATGTCAATATTTACAATATCCTGAAAATGGCCTCATTGGCAACTGTTTAAAATTATCTTGAAAATTTTAGATGGCTACTTAAGACATGCAAGGAGCAGTCATCATTTTTTAAATCCTTTTTTAGGGGCATAACAGTTTGAAGGGCACGGGTCTGGAGACAGTACCCGAGGGGCAGAGTTCGGAGTCTTGGCGCTCTGGCTAGGTTCTGCCCCTTCCGCATGGCTGCATCCTGGTCCTGCCCGGCCGTCAGCAGTGTAAGGGGAGAGAATGTGAAGAGAAGAAAACAGCAGCCCTGCCCTGGCCTGGAGTGCCTGCCTTAAACCCCCAAGCCCCATTTCTTGCATTCAAGTCCTTGGAGCTCACTCCCAGCCCTGCCCTGCAGTGCAATGGAAGGTGTTGAAAGCGAGTGACTAGAGCCTCTCAGGTTCCAGTTCCCACGGGGCAGAATGCCCTGGGGCAGAGTGTTCCTCCCCACACCTCCGCCCTCCTGACACACCACAGCTGTCTCTTCTCTCTTTGTCTTTATTTTTTTTAATTTTTATTTAGATGATTAAATCTAACCGGATGACCCTGGTCAACTAGAGAACATAGATTTGGGGCAAATATCTCCACATCATTTGGACGGCTGATTATGTTCTGAGCCAGCCCTTCCTGAACACGGGGTGGTGTTGCTCTTTCTGTGGGGTCAGAAGGAACCCACTATTCTGGGTTAAAGAGAAACTCATCCGACTCTAGAAGGCTCTCGGGCTTCTGCCTTGCATTACACAGAAAAGTGGGCAGCTGGCAAACTCCAAAGAACACACAGAAGCCTGCTTCTCTCGTGGGAGTGCAAAACATTGTCCTCACACAACTTGGAGAAGGTGTGAAGGAGACAAA
This sequence comes from Saccopteryx leptura, assembly GCF_036850995.1. NCBI lineage: Eukaryota > Metazoa > Chordata > Mammalia > Chiroptera > Emballonuridae > Saccopteryx > Saccopteryx leptura. The sequence continues at coordinate 46,237,978 of NC_089515.1, read as the reverse complement.
GTGACTCATGATCTCACATAAAGGCACCAAGACTCAGCCAAGGTGAGCACACATGGATTCACAACACACACGGATGCTCAGGGCCCGGTATTTCTGGGACCCTTGGAAGGATCCGACCTCCCTCTGCGATCCCTAATCTGCATGGGTCAAGCCAGAATCTGTCAAAGCCGATGACAAGGCAGTGGCTTTCTGAAGGGTTGCAACAATGCTGCAACATGTGAATGAAAAAATGTCTTAATCGGGAGATTATCATAAAGATTGTCATTTATGGTGTGGGCTGTTATTTTTTATTTATTCAATCTTAATGTTTCTTGGTTGGATGTCTCAGCCCGTGGAAGAGACTCCATAAGCATTGAGAGGAAAATGAAAGGCTTAGGATACGCCTCCTTCCTTTCACTGGTTTCCCATGTGCCCCCGGGCTCTGGTCTCCACCCTGCTCTGTGGCTCTGCCAGGAGAGTAGCCCTGCGGCAGTCATTGTGAGCAGACCCTGCAGCCACTCCGGCCCACGGGGGCTGAGGATTTTACACACATGGGCCACACATCAGTGTTGAGTAGACACACAGACATCTATACATCTGGAGGGAGCATGTTTATGTGAACATATGTGCCTGACAATGCACACATACATGTGACACAATCACAGACACCAACAAGGGCCTGCCAATCAGGCCCTGACCATGTCGCGTTGGTGACATCTCCCTTGGACAGCTCCTGGAATAGGCCCAAAGTCCTCTTCCAATGGGTCCTGTCTCCAAGACAGCAGAAATAGTTTCGCTCCATACCAGGTGATTCACTTTGCTGACAGCTTCCGAACTTGCCAGAATGACACAGCCCTCCTAACTGGAATTAATATTCTCTTCTCTGCCCACTGCCTCCAACTGCTGGGCTCCCTAAATAGCTCTCTCCTCACATAGATGGGGGGACGTAAGAGCCGCGGGGAGAGAAGGCAGACTGCCGTCCAGAAGCTCTCTCCAGTTCTGCGCTCTCTCCTCCTTCGCCTCTCCCATGTGAAGTGCAGGTGCTGTCATTTCAACCAGCTTTGCCCACTGTCCAGCTCCATCAGTCTATTCACTGGGCACATCGCTTTGGCGTCTGAGCCTGTATTCCTGTCAGATGCCATTTAGACTCCGGGCGTATCATTGAGAGCCCAGCCCTGCCCTGCAACGGCACCCACTCCACCTCCTCAAATCCACGTTCATCAGAGTCCAGGGTGTGCAAGGAGCGCCCACACGGCTGGCAGCTGTGGTCAGGAGCACACAGGGCTAGAAAGGGCCTCAGAAGTGACCCAGCCCCCTGCAGGTCTGGAAACCTTGGCTGGGAGACAGGCTGCAAACTGCCTGAGGTCGCCAAAAATAGGAACTGAAAGGGAACTGATGTCCCATCAAGTCTTGTTCTGGTTTTAGTGTAACGTTTCTATTGTAGAACTATATAACTACATAACATATACAGATAAAAATTGCAGATTGAGTCTTATGAAGTTTAAATTGCAGTCACTTCCTCCTTTCCACCCTGATGTGCACAGACTTCCGGTCGCCTGGCAGACCACCATGTGGGTGAGTACCTTAGGGATGGAGTGTTTGTTTGACTTAGATCTAAAACATGCTTGTGTGTGTGCAGCCACAACACATCTGTCTGTGGCTTTGCCCCAGTTACAGGAATGCCGTGGACAAGGCCTCCACACAAGAGAGTGAGATTTTCTCCCGTGGCGTCAGACTTCTGACTTAATAAGGCAGACTTGTTGGCCTTCTTTTTGCCTCTGCCTTTTCCCAACAAAGTAGGGCCAACTCTTATCTAGCATCCTGGAGACAGGATGGGGATCTCAGCCCCGGGTCTAGTAGACAGGAAGCACTTCGGAGGGAAGGTGCAGGGGGGGCTCAGGGCTCACAGAGACATCACTGCAGCTCCGCTCCCTTTGAGCGGCTTTTGACAGCTTAGGCGCAAGGCAGCCATTAGGCAGCATCTCAGTGGAACGGCTGTCTCGGGCTGAGCCTCTAGCCCCAGGATTAGGAAATACCCTTGGAGTCTTCCAAAAATGCAAGGCGTTTAAGCGCCTAACCATTTAGCAATGTGAGCCTAGCAGATAGAGAGGCCCATTGTGATTCTCCCCAACTCCCCTACCGAGAGCTCCCTCTGCCAGAAGCAAGTTCTAGGAGGGAAGCCCCAGAAATGCACACCTTCCATAATGTCCCCTTTTATTTTCCCAGTGCTGGCACTCACCCCCAGACCTCACTGTCCCTTTCTGCCCCAAGCAATATACTTTTTATAGAGCAGACACAGCAAGTCAAAGATGTGGTTTGAAAATAATTTGGCCCTGTTTTCTTTTCCAAATGCCTAGACTTGGAGCCTCCTGGCTGCACTCAAACCTTCATGAGGAAACAAACTTCAGGGATGTTGTTGAAAGAGCTTGATTCATTGAACAAGGCTGGAGGTCACAGCTCAGATCCACAGACCACACTGGATCGGAGTGATGCTCCCACACCCCAAGGACTCACTAAACTTTTCTGGGTAAAAAAAGGTAGGAAAATAAAGCCTCTTTGTGAGAAATCCAGATTTTTAACTAACCTGTACGGCTCAGGTATGGACAAGTTTCAGTTCAGATTCAGGCTAATTTAAAAAACATAAGCTATTTCCTTTCAAACCAGGGTGGCTTTGCTGAATATTTAAACGTTCAATGTTCTGATACTGAAAATGTGTGTGTAGGATAAGGAAACAATCTCCAAAGGAACACAGGGGATAATTACAACTTGGCCAATGCCATTTACCAACCAAGCAACCTCAGGGGATTTATTTAGCCTTGGGACGACTCGGCTTCCTCGACTGTAAAATGGGGATCATCCATCTACACAAAACGTCATACAGAAACAAAATGAGACTTTAAACGAAACACGGACATGGCAGGTTTTCAATAAACATGCATATACTTATGACTTTGAATCTGAACCTTTCTCACAAGATGCTAATTTTTCAATGACAGGGTTTATGTTTATTGCATGCCACTCCCCAATTTTTTTCTAGGGACTTGGAATATTCTGCTCAGTGACCTTTCCCAACTGGTGGCCGAGGAAACCAAATCAGAGTGGAATGCCAGTGAATCTGAGGTAGGTAGAGGCCAAGCTAGGAGTCAGTCCTTTCCACACTCCAAGTTCTTATTATAGGTTTTGTGGGTTCAAGATAATTCTACATACAGACACCGGGAGCAGCCTAAAGGGGCTTCCAGGACCAGTATGGCTGCCAGCCTGGATCCCTGACTTATTTAGCTTTCACAAAAGCAGGGTGCAGACCCAGGGGGACAGGCTGGTTAGAACATAGTGGGCTCAGGTCCTCGCTGGTTGGCTCAGTGGTAGAGCGTTGGCCTGGCGTCCAGAAGTCCCGGGTTCGATTCCCAGCCAGGGCACACAGGAGAAGCGCCCATCTGCTTCTCCACCCCACCCCCCCTCCTTCCTCTCTGTCTCTCTTTTTCCCTCCTGCAGCCGAGGCTCCATTGGAGCAAAGATGGCCCGGGCACTGGGGATGGTTCCTTGGCCTCTGCCCCAGGCGCTGGAGTGACTCTGGTCGCAACAGAGTGACGGCCCAGAGGGGCAGAGCATCGCCCCCTGGTGGGCAGAGCGTCGCCCCCTGGTGGGCGTGCCAGGTGGATCCCGGTCAGGCGCATGCGGGAGTCTGTCTGACTGTCTCTCCCCGTTTCCAGCTTCAGAAAAATACAAAAAAAAAAAAAAGAACATAGTGGGCTCAGTGACTGCACAACCTGTGAGTGAGGACTCATGGCAGGAAAAAAAGAAACACAAGCCCTGGCAGGTTGGCTCAGTGGTAGAGCGTCGGCCTGGTGTGCAGGAGTCCCAGGTCCGATTCCTGGCCAGGGCACACAGAAGCACCCATCTGCTTCTCCACCCCTCCCCCTCTCTGTCTCTCTCTTCCTCTCCCGCAGCCAAAGCTCCACTGGAGCAAAGTTTGCCCGGGCACTGAGGATGGCTCTGTGGCCTCTGCCTCAGGCACTAGAATGACTCTGATTGCGGCAGAGAGACAGACACCCCAAGATGGGCAGAGCATCGCCCCCTGGTGGGCGTGCCGGGTGGATCCCGGTCGGGCGCATGCGGGAGTCTGTCTGACTGCCTCCCCGTTTCCAGCTTTGGGAAAATCCCCCCCCCCCAAAAAAAAAGAAAAAAAAGAAACACAAGATGATACAGATTTTAAAAAGCAAAGAATGAGACAAGATCTTTTTTCTTTTTTCAAAAGAAAAACTGAGCTATATACATTATATCCTCTGGCCATCTTCTCAGCACTGTTAAAAACAATAACAATAATCATAATACTTGCTATTGATTGACTACCCCAGCAGCCTCCAGATGACAGCACTGGAGTCTTTCATCATGATTCCGGTTTGATTATATCATCTTATGAGCCGAAATCATAATGCAATGATGGAGAGACATCAAATGTGCAACAAGGGCACCATGAGAGAAAGAGCTTTTCTTACAATGGGTGGAAATGCCCCTCGCCGGCCAGTGAGGCTGCAGCTCTGTGAGCTCAGGCTGCTGCCTGCCTCTGAAGCTCCGGATAAGAGGCTAGCCTAGGAGGCCTTCTACTTGAAAACTTGTTCTACTTCCAAGGTTCTGCCAACCTGGCATCCTCGACCCGTCATTTGTAAGGCCCGCTATGCTCACTTGATCATGGGGGGAAACTTCTTGCACCATCAGCTGCCTTAGCAGACAGCTTAAGACAGCCTCTGTTCGGTGCTCTTGGTCCTCATTTACCTCAGACAGAACTTGTGAGGACTAGTTAGAGAGCTGTGTAGAGCACAGCCCGGGGCACACACTACCCTCACAGGGCTAAGGCACAGCATTCCCTCCTACGACAACGGGATTTCTGCCCTGGTCTGACACCTGTCATCGCGAGAGGCTGCTTCTGAACTGTGTCCAGGAGCAGATGTGACAGCTGTTGTCTCCCGATGTCCTTTCCGTGAGAACGCTTGAAGTACTGTGTACTTCACACACCGCCTCTCGTCTCTCCAGGCTGGGCGTGGGGAGAAGGCAGACAACCCCGGGTCTGGGCTAGTGGTGAGGTAAACTGAGGCCAGGCCTGAAGCCTCCGGCACACTCTGAACCCTGCACGTTCTGGTTACCTTGTTGACCAAAGGCATGATTAGAGAAGCTGATGGGCGCAGAAACAGGTCCCCAGAATGGGAACAGAAGGCAGCCCACCCGTAAGCAGACCTCTTGTGAGAGGCAGTATAGCACCGTGACAGAGTCACAAATTCTTACCATGTCACCTCAAAAAATCACTCGACCTCTCCGATCCTCAGTTTCTCCATCTGTTAAACATCAACTGGCATTTACTTTCTAAAATGGCAATGAGGGTTCAATGAAATAATGCATGTAGACTGGTGAGCACAGGACCCGGCACGCGGCGAGCTTCAGTGCTGTGTCAGCGAGTGACAGGGGCGATGATGGGGCGGAGCCGCAGCGCTGTCCTCTCACACTCCGCAGGAAGCGGTCTCCAGGTCTGAGATTTAGTTCCGTCAGAGAACGGGTCTGAACTTCGATGTGTGTGGGCAGATGGAGGTATTCGGTGGTGGAAAAGGTGCGGCTGGACCAGGAAGTGAATCTCAAGTATCCCTGATATGGGGCTGCTCTGAAAGAGGTGGGTGTTGGTTTTGCGCTGTGATAATAAGCAAGCCAGACCCTTGCCTCCCGTCTCCCCGCTCCCTGCACGCACCCTTCATGAAGCACCCACAGCCCCAGGCACTGTGTCAGCGCAGGCCGAACGGATGTGCCAGGAAGGCCTGTCTGTAGCCAGAGGGGCAGTCTGCCCCTCCCAAACCACCCCAGATTAATCGTTACAGTTGGAGGGCGACTTGGGCCTTTGTTTTATTAGCTGCCAACTGAAAATGCCAGGAGTAGCTGAAAAAATGCAAAACACAAGAAGGTGGGGGAGCTGGGAACACTTCTGCATATTTTAATTACTTCAGTAAACAAGACATACGGAAGTGGAAACCCACCACAGATGGCCCCACCTCCAGGCAAAGGGAAGTTGGAAAAGCATCATGGGATGTAACATAAGAAATACGGAACCACTCCTAGGACCAGAGGCTGCACATCTGGCTTCTCCAAGCTAGAGCTAAACTTCCCACCGCTCTGCTGAGGAGCTCAGAGGCAGTGCGTCTGGGGCACAGAGAAGGACGACAACATGCAGCCCTTCCACACCCACAGCTTCCTGCAGAAGTGACTGCCCCTCTGCACCCAGTGGGCGGTGGGATTCCTCTGTGAGTCCTGAAACAAGACCCTCTGCTCTAAAGGGGGAACGGCTCAGAGTGCTTGTGAGGGCTCTGGCAGGACCACACACTGGAGGTGATGGGTGAAGTCCTCCACCTTCACTTAAAGGTGAGAGTTCGACTTAGAAAGAATAACAGGGTTTTAAATACTCCAGTGGAGGGGTGGTAGAAGTTGGAGCAGTCTGCAAATTGCAAAGTGATTCATCAGCAGAAGTTAACACCACTACTATTTTTAGGCATCAGAGTCCTAGGTAACCCTTCCCCTAAGAAATTCCAGAAAAGGGGTACTGATTAACCCGGCCACACAGCCCCTACAGTGACGGTGATGGTGACGGTGACAAGAGCTGGGTCCAGTGTGCAGGGAGGGCGGCAGCTGGAAGAAACGATGTGACACCAGGGGCACCTTGGAACTGAGTGGAAAGAGCAATGGATGGAGATTCAATCGTCTGGGATTTTGCCTGTTTCTACTAGGGCACCACCCTGTGGCTCGGTGCTCCTTCTGGTCTCAACGTGCACATCTGTAATGATGACACCATTGGATCAGAGAACTGCTAAGGCTCCTCTCCACTGGAACGCTGCACTAGCTGTCCAAGACTACATTCCCTTCTCTGAATCAGTATACCATGAGCACTGAACAACGGCTTGTCTTAAGGTCCTTTACAATATCAGCGGCAGGCTGACTTTCCAGACAGTGTGCATGCGTGTGAGTGTGAGTGTGAGTGTGAGTGTGTGTCTGAGTCAGGCCAAGAAGAGCAGGGCTGCAGGGCCCTGCCTTGGGCTCACATCACACCACTTGGCTCATCCTCGGGCCTCGCATCCTCATCTATAAAATTAGTAGCGTGAGGGAAAGGGTTGGGCTAGCTGACCTTTAAATGTCATCTAGTTCTAAAACACTAGGATTCGGTGAACAGAGCCTGGATAACCCCTGAATGCCCTTCCGGGTGCCTGGAAAGGTGAGAGTTCTGAGGCCCTCCGTCCCATGCAGCCTGCTTCCACCAGGCCCCAGGGTGCCTCTCTGCAGAGAAGCTTGTGAGCCAAGGGGAGTTTTGGATAAAAGGGAGGGACGGGCTGTCCCTCTGAACAGCACCTGGCATTCCGGGCCGTCAGATGGAGCCCTACGGCTGCAGGCGGCTCCTTCTCACTTTATCAACAAGCTCTACCTCTTGGTGTCTCCTTCAAGGTCAGAAGGCGGCAGGGGAGCCTGTTCTGAGAAGAGCCCAGGAGCAGGTCTTAAATGCAAAGCCAGTTATCAGTTGGATGGTTTTTTCAAAGGCGTTCCGACTCTCACAAACATTCACGTCTCTGAGCGCAGAGACGGAAACGTAGAGCAGATCACTTGTGATCGTGTTTCCAGGCTCACGAAACTGGGACAAAGTATCCTTCTCAGGGCCTCTAGTGGGACCCCAAACATGGAGCCAGGAGAAGACTGGGGTAGGTAATCCCCAGGTGTAGCACCCTCACCTTCATTCACTGAGACCTCTGGTCTCCACACCGTGGAGGAGTACAAAGAGATGCCCAAAGTGGAAGGCTCGTCTCAGTGAACCCCAGCATGGAACAGCAGCTTACTCAGTGTTGATACTATTCCGGGAAGGAGGCAGCAAGGGGTTAAGCAACTTAATTGAATTCAGAAGGCTGCCAAGTGAGAGATCCAAGCCTCACACCCAGATTATTCTGATTCCAAAACCAGCGTTCTTTCCCACCACCACGCTGGTGTTCGCCCGCATTCCCACTGTAAGAAGGCTCGCTAGTAAACATGCTTTAAGCAATATAAATTGATGGGTTGAGGTAGCAGGTTTCAAAAAATGTGCTAGAAATCCTAGAATCAGATTTATGTAAATGAAAGAAAGAAAAAAAACACCTGTAAACGCTGAAAAAGGATTTTCATTCAGAAATATCTAAATTTGCAGACGTGATGGAGGAAGATGGCTCCAACATCAGCCCAGAGAGCGCTCCTTAAAACGACACTGGGAGACAGACAGTGTGAGTTCCTCCTCATGGACAGACTGGAGAACGCAGTCAGCCGTGGGCTTGGCTTCCTCAGTCTGTGCTGTGTGGATTTTTCTCTGCACAAAGCCTGGCCTGACTCCTGCAGAAATGACTGATGATGTTGAGCCCGCTCAGCTGGGCTGGCGATGGAAAGGCCTCACCAATGAACACAAGTCTCAGCTAAGGATCATCTAGGTCCCAGATAGTCTGTTTGATGAATTTTCAAAAATCAGTAGCCTTGATTGTTTGGAGATCTACTTCCCACCAATGCCTCCTTCTTTCAGACCATTGTCACAGGCAGAAAAAGAGGAAGACAGGGAGGCCGCAGGAGAGAGAAGCAACACATGTCAAGGTTGCTGACTTATTGGGGTCTGAGAATTAAGCCACACCAGAAATACTCAGTAAATCTGGATTTTGTGACTATAGAGAAAATACACCATGTTTTTACCCAAAATAGCTGGGGTTAGGTTTCCTGTCACTTGAAGCTAAAAGAATCTTGATATAACACTGGGAAATTCAACTTTGGAGTTAGTCTCTATTTCTATTAATAAAAATGTCTACTGTTAGACATGAACCTAAGAGGAACGGCTCCAAGAAATCCCAGAGGCCTGGAGAGAAACCAGCTTGCCCAGTGAGGGCAGAAATGCAATCTGCCTTCTCTGCAACGGGTACGTACATGGTTTGCGGCGTGCAGCTCTGAGACCAGCACCCAAACTGAGCCACCTTCCCCAGCAAGGAGCTTGAGTCAGACATCCCCTCTCCGTTAGGGTTAGCCACAAGTGCCAGCAAAAATCAGAAGGAAGCAGCTAATCCTTGAGAGAGGTAAGTACCAGCCCAGCGGATCCAGGCAAAGGGGACAGCGGACCTCACACTATTGCCACCAGCATCCCCAGACAGGTCCTGTCACATTTCATACAAATTTCTTGTGAGTCATTTGTCCCGGAACAATTGTGGAAACAAAAGGACTTGACCAACTCTGAAGGTAAGTTTCAGAACAAGGAGCAGAGTCTCCTCACAAAGCCCAGGGCAACCTTCCTGATGAGCAGTCCCAATGGCATGCCGGAACTATCCCCTTCTCTTGTCTGTCATCCTCCCCTGGGCTCCCCCAGCCCCTGCACACAAGGACCTGAGACCCACCCATTCCGGGCCGCTCTCCTCCTGCTGTTCTGGGTGCTGGCTCTGATCTGAGATCACCAGAGAGCACAATGATAAGGGAACCAGGAGTTCAGAGATTAATTACCATTTAATGGGCAGAGTCCCTATCTCCGGATAAACCTCCAGGTAAGAACTCAGAGGACAGGCCCTGGGAACATGGATCACTTTCTCTGAACTATGAGCATATGATATACCACATAATTAAGATCCTTCTCTTACAGTCTCCCCAAAAGACTGGTCTTCGCTATCTTGAATTGTAAGACGTGGAAATCACTTCTTGCAATTCCAAAGCTATGTTTTTTTTCTCTCCGTCCAAGTCCCACTTTGTCTTAGAAAACTCTCTGGCTCATAGATGACTTCACTGCAGCCTGATCTATCCCACAACCTCAGTGCCAGCTGAAAAACACTGCCATGGCCCAGGCCAGTGGCTCAGTGGAGAGCATCAGCCCAGCATACGGACGTCTGGGGTTGGATTCCCAGTCAGGGCGCAGAGGAGAAGCAACCATCTGCTTCTCCCCCCTTCTCTCTTCTCTCCCTCTTCCCCTCCCACAGCCAGTGGCTGGATTAGTTCAAGTGTGGCCCCAGGCACTGAGGAGTGCTCCCTTGGAACACATCAACCTCAGATACTAAAAATAGCTCAGTTGATTTGAGCATCAGCCCCATATGGGGTTGCTGGGTGAATCCTGGTCAGGGACTATGCAGTAGTCTGATTCACTATCTCTCCTCCTCTGACCTAAAGAAAAATTTAAAGAAAAAATAAAAACGCTAACACGCAGAGAGGGGTGAAAACAAGTTCATAAGCTCTCCTTGTGTGCCTTGGGCACACAAACAGACAGGTGTGTGTTCCCAGGTTCCTTAGAAAAATGAGTTCGTCCGGGGGGGGAGACACCCCCAGGCTCCGGGCATGCTGCTGTGAAGGGTGTGCCCAGGATTGAGCAGCCAAGCCGGTTCCAGACCGGGCCCACTGACGACCACCAGCCCTCAAAGACGTGTGTCAAGGGCCGGAGCGCTGTCCTCTGGCTGCAACTGAGCCTGTCCTAGAATTAAGACACACCTTGTACGTGAGTGGCAGGTGGGACTTGTGTGACCAGTGGAAGAACTAGAAATACAGCCAGTCATTTCCAATCTTTACCCCTGTTCCCACTGGACTGCCCTGAGCACGTGGATGCAGGATAGAGAAGCGAAGTGATGTTGAGATGGGTTAACATTTTAGAAGAAGAGCAAGCTTGCGTGTTTGTCTTCCTCCAGGGATGGGATGTGCAGAGAGGAGTCAGAGGAGAACGCCCTCCTCCAGAGTGATGCTCTGCTCCTTCACTCGCAGTGCCCAGGTGATGGAAGGAAACCAGACGGCAGGCCATCGCAGGAAAGAACCAGGGCTTGATGGGGTTGCCTTAATCCAACAGTTATTAGACCAAAGGGAGGGACGTTCGAGTGCCTGGAGTGTATTCCTAAACGACACTGACATTGTGATGGGGAAGGAAACCCTTGATAAACGACAGAGTAATAACTTCCTTCAATCCATCTGACACATATCCTGAAACTAAGAGAGACGTCGCCTTGCCGTGCATTGAGACCTCTGGATAAATACGTTATAGAAGTCCAAGAAAGTAGCATCGCAGGTGGCAAGATCCTCCCTTAGCATAAAAGGAAAACCTAGCGTTACTGCCACCTTCCTATAATTCTTCACTCTGCTACAGCAGCTCTCTCTGGTGCACGGAAATGGTGCTCTGCTTGCCATATTACCTTAGGAAGGGCTCATCTAATGCATAAAATAAGATGCTATCAAAATCTTTTTTTCTGGAAAATATATGAATGCACAGGACAAATAAACACAAGGTCACACAGTGACACTGATGTTAAGTATAACCATAAACAGATGTGGTCCAGAGACATCCTGCTTCTTGTTAATGGCAGTGCTAAGATTGGATGAGGTCAGTCTGTGGATCCCACTCACACAGGCAGGCAGGAAATCTAGGATTCTCTTCAAACTTAACTCTTTACTCTGACCCCTGGCAAAAAAAAAAACCTTGCCAGGTCTCAGACCTCTGCATGCAGTCTCCCACCCCCATTATCTGTACAGCACACAGACCCATGCACCATCCCTCCTTCCAACATGCGTGAAATTCAGAAACACTGCGGTGCTGCCTCCAAGCTCCGCCCCTTCCAGCACGGATGCCATAAGGGGAAGACTTGCTCTCATGCTCTGGAAATATTTCATGCCTATCCCCATTCCCAATGACAAGGACACGTGGAGGGCAGCAGAAGTTGCTGTACCTTCATGCACACTCAGCAAAAACATTGACAACACCCGACACACCTACTGTTCCTGGCCAGCCATGCAAATCAGCCCCTCCACAGGGCCTTGGGACATCCCTTTTCTCCCTTTCTCCCACTCCCGGCCAACTGCCATGGATGGACGGATGTTGAGATTAATGAATAAAAACAGGATTTCATACTTAGTTTATCCTGGGTTTAAAACCTGGCTCCACTATTTTCTAAATACCAGCATTCTCATCCCTAAGTGGGACTATGACAACTTCTTCGTGGGAACAGTGTGGATTAAGTATTGTAAATTAGCTTACTCAAAGTCCCTAGCAAAGTCCCTGACGGGTGAGGTGCTCAGCATATGTAAGTCGCCATCCCCAAGCACACCGTATAAAAGGAGGAAGGACCTTAGCGTATCCTGAATGGCCAGCGCAAGGCAACGACTCGGGGGCTCCCTACAAGCTCCTCCCCCATGAATGAACCCACAGCCTGGCTCACTCTCTGATGCTCTCAGTCATCAGTCGGACATGATACCTAACTGTCAAGCAGACGCAGTATACTGCCAAGGTCATGGCCACCTGATGTTCATACCAAGGTTTATGAGCGTTTGTCGCTTTGAAAAGAATTTCCAGATCTGACTTGTTTCAGAAAGATTTTAGCCAAGCCATGAAAGCCCGCCTTGACTAAATTAAATAAACTAAAATAAATTATATTCTCCATGCAACTCAAGTGCTCTGCCTTTTCTGTCTAAAATTGCGTGTGTGCACACATATACACATACACAACAACCATCACCACCAAACACATATACACAACCATCAGCAATCCTCCCATACACAGAACCATCAGCAACCCACACACTCACACACAACCCTCACCACACACACACACACACAAACCATCACCACCACACATACAACCCTCACCACCAAACACACACACCCATCACCACCACACACATACCCATCACCACCATACACACACCATCCCCACCAAACACACACACACACCACAACCACAACCATCACCACCACACACACACACAACCATCACCACCAAACACACACACAACCATCACCACCATACACACACACACACCACAACCATCACCACCAAACACACACACCCATCACCACCATATATACACACACACAACCATCACCACACACACACACACCCCCATCACCACTGCTGAACATTCTTTTTCTCTTCTCTGCTCTATTTTTCATCTTAGTATCTATTATTCTCAAACTGACTGTAGGGTCTATTTTACCTTTATTTTCCATCTCCCTTATTAAGGACAGAGATTTTTGTCTGTTTGACTCAGAGTTGTTTCTCTAGCACTAGGAACAGCATGACACACGGATAGAGCGACTGTACATCTTGATTTACCAGGGAAGGTAACAGTTATGCGTATGGTATCTATTTATTTATTAATAGCTTCCCTCTTCATTCTCAGGGGTGTCTAAGTTTAGACAATTAAATACAGAGAGTTGACTAGTAATAAATATTTGTTGAATTTAATGATTAAATTTAACCAATCTGATATTTCAATTAAACCTGTCAACTCGTGAAACCAAGAGAGTTACCCTGGTATGAATGAAATATGTATAATGTTTTAAAAGCACAAAAAGAGACTGATTAACCTCTTTATAAGGGTCCTCTTTTCAAAATTCTTGCAAGGCTAGCAAACACGTTCATTCCAATAAGCGCTAGCTATACACAACGGCTAGCGGTGAACAGTCCTTGACATTAACGCCGTTATTAGTAGCAGTGCCAAGAGGAGACACCTATGAAAACATGATCCTGAGAGGACCTGGGGGTGCTGCCTGACCAAGTCACAAGGGAAGAGAACAAGGCTGCGGACACGCCGTGCAGCCAGCCAGGACTGTGGCATCCAGACGGGATGTGGATTAGAAACAAGAGGGTCCTCACTTAAACGAGCTGCCACGCACCCAGTGAGGGCAGGGAGACAGCACCCGGCCTACGGGAAAATGCCTCAGGGTGGCAAGCAGGGCACAGAGCTTCCAAGGCTGGGCTGGATTTTTAAGCCCGGAAAGGTCAATTTTGTGGTTCTGTTGCCCCAAGTGGGTCATTCACCAAACAGGAAGAGTCCCCAAGCAGAGAGTGAGGGGAAGCCATTTAATTCGGTCTGATGGTCGAGCAAAGACAGACAGAACTTCACTGTCCCCGTGCCAGAAATGGCCATGGAAATTAACCTGGAAGGGGGGAAAGCCTTCACCCCAAGTACTCAGGGATGTGAGCTCTGTCCTAAACATCAAATTTCTTAGACAAAGCTGCAACATAGGTCAACAGGAGACCTCTGTTTTTTAGACACTTTCGCCTACAGGGTATTCTTAGTTCTTTAAGGAAAGTGCAGGCATCAAATGTGCACACAAAACTTAAAGTCACGCTCCTGAAATGCAAGAAAGCAGCCAAACCGTGGTCCATGCAGAGCCTCCAGCCTCCACCACACACAGGCCTGGGCAGAAGCCTGGGCAGCCATGTGCCTCTGGCAGCTCTCCCAGATGTGCACCTAACGTTAGCAGACATGGCCCCGCCGCCCCACCATGCTCCTCCCCATGAGACCTCCCAAGCACATCAGTGGCTTTGGCAGGAAGCTTCCACGAAGTTAAATGATGCCCAATGGTGAGAGGCAGGGAAGGGGGTGGGAAGCAGCCCCCGCACGGACGTCCCTCTCCAAAGCCTGCAAGCTGTGTGTGTGTGGACTGCCCTGCCCAGCCCCTCAGCCCCAGAAACGAACCCCAGACTCACTGTGGGAGCTGCCGGCGCCGCCAGCCTCTGCCGCTGCCATGACACGCGGAGCGGGCCCTTCTGGCACGGCCCTTCCTGACCGTGAACGCGGGAGACAGCAGGGCAGGGGAGAGAGAAGAGAGGGGTGAAGGCAGAGGATGGGAGCACGGCAGGACAGAAGGAAGGAGGGGTAGCGGTGCATCCTCAACTGAAGGGTGCGTCTCTCCCCGCCACCGCCTCCAGCCACCTCTCGCACACACCCCCGGGGAGAAAGGCTGACCACAGCAGCCCCTGTCTGAGGCCCTCGCTCAGGATCCACCCAGAGGCTGCCCACAGTTTGGCAAACGCAACCTCACACCGCTCCTTGTGCACGGCTCCCAGACCCAACCACTTCCCTCCCGGGGCTCAGTTCTGCACCAACAGAATCTCCCAGCCACTGCCCCTGAGAGGAAGTGGACTTCACCTGGAATTCTTACCCCCTTAGGTCAAGGAAATAGCACTTCTCCAAGACTTCTGAGGGAACAGGTGTCCTTCCTGTCCTCAGTGGGAAACCACGGGGCTCACCACCGCTCAGAGCTGCTGCGCACACACCCTTCCCGCCGCCTTTCCAGCTTGGAAAGGGGGTGGGCCAGCCAACGTCCCCAGCAGGGGGGAGCTGCGGCCTTCCTCCTCCACGCTGTCAACGTGCGTGATCCCCACTGTCCCTCAGGAAAAACCCGCTCCCCTCAAAAGGCCTGTTGAGTCCCGGAGGGTGTGTTAGGCTGCCTCTGAGAAGGGACTGGCAGAAACTGATCAGAGATGCTTGTCAAGCACCGGCTGGGTCAAGACCTGTACACAGAATACAACAGACACAGCCCTGCCCTCGGTCACACCAGAGAGAGCAGCACAGGGACGTCCCAGAGGAGAAGCCACACATCCGTGTGGACCCCAACAGCGATGCCAAGGGGCCTCGTGAAGACAAGGAAATGGGGTTGCTGGGCTCTGGCAGTGGTGAGGAATGGAAAGAACAAGGAAGGAAAGCAAAGAAAGACAGCTGGAGTGGGGTTAGGTCCCCCTCCTTGGAGACATAATGTTGAATCCTCACCCCCAGCACCTGAAATGTGACTGTATAGGAAGGGAGGGTGGTCTTAAAGAGGTAATTAAAGTAAAATAAGGTCATCTGGGTGAGTCCTAGTCCAATCTGACTTACTTCCTGAAAAGAGAGGAGAGGGGGACACAGACATCCACAGGGAAGACCAGGTGAGGACACAGGGGCGAGATGACCATCTGCAGGCCAAGGAGAGGCCTCAGAAGACACCGACCCTGCCCACACCTTGACCTCAGATGTCAGCCTCCAGACTGTGTTAAACTAAGTCTCTATGTAGCCCCTGGAGTGTGGTGCTGTTATGGCAGCCCCGGCAAATGCACACAGACAGCCTGGTATGCTGGCGGAAATGAGCAAAAGCCATTATGGAAGGGGGGACAGACCGCAGGGCTGGAAGAGAGGGGGCTTCTAGTGGGAGGGCAGGCGGGCAAGCGACAGCGTGCTCAGGGGCTGTGCCAGTCAGGCGAGGCGCTTATGCTTTTGAGAAATAAAGAGTCACTCAAGGCTCTTAGAGGAGCTGGTGGCATGATGGACAGTCCTGGCACGCGGACAGGAAGGCTCTGAGACTGGTCTGATCAGGGTGTAGGGCGAGGCAGTCCCTGCCAACATGCAAAGGACAGGTGGTCCCGAGGTGCTGTAAAGGGACATGGCAGGACTGGGTGCGGAAGTAAGTGCTGGTGGTGAAGAAATGGCTCCAAACACGACTGCCCTTTGGGGAACCTCCTGAGAGAGTGTTCCTCGATGTCGAGGGGCCGCTGAGGAGGGAGGGGTGTCGGCTTGAGAAGCAGGAGGTGGGTGTGTGGAGTGCCCCCTCCAACAAACCCAGATGGTTTCCGGTTTCCGTGGCCAGTGGACCCCAGGGGAGACGTGCAGACTAACCTCCAGGGAGAAGGGGGGTGGAGGCTACAGAGGCAAACTCCAACAGCTTCTGCATTAAAGTGAACGGGGGCTCGGACCAGGCAAGTGGGTGGGGTTTCCAAAGTAGGAAACCCCAGTGGTGCCTTCACTTTAAACGAGAAGAATGGAAGATGTTAAAAAAAAAAAAAAAAAAAAAAAAAAGGCCCTGGCTGGTTGGCTCAGTGGTAGAGCGTCGGCCTGGCGTGCAGGAGTCCCAGGTTCGATTCCTGGCCAGGGCACACAGGAGAAGTGCCCATCTGCTTCTCCACCCCTCCCCCTCTCCTTCTTCTCTGTCTCTCTCTCTCTCTTCCCCTCCTGCAGCCAAGGCTCCATTGGAGCAAAGTTGGCCCGGGCACTGAGAATGGCTCCATGGCCTCCGCCTCAGGCGCTAGAATGGCTCTGATTGCAACAGAGCGACGCCCCAGATGGGCAGAGCGTCGCCCCCTGGTGGGCATGCCGGGTGGATCCCGGTCGGGCGCATGCGGGAGTCTGTCTGACTGCCTCCCCGTTTTCAACTTTAGAAAAAATACAAAAAAAAAAAAAAAAAAGGCCAGAAAAAGAAATAAATTGTAGAGCGAGTCGTTAACAAGCACAGAATAAGAATGCTGCGCAGTGGGGGTGTGGCGTGGGGGACAGAGCCCGGCAGTTAATAATGTCCTTCAACAGAGAGCTCAGCAAAGGATTAGACTTTTTTTAGGTGTTTGAATTTTGCCAGGATGAGATAATTAGTGACCTCGAAAATGTAGAGTCAATGAAGTGGAGGGATCAGATGCCCCCAAAATTAAGACAGAAGATGAAAACTTGCTAGTTCAGCAGTTGAGGAGACACATGGAAGTGGGAAGGGGCAGAAAGGTCAAACGAAGATTTTTTTTTTCTTTAACGTAGAAGAGATGGTGGGTTTTAGAGGAAGAAAGGCTTCAGGCTTGAGTGAGACAAACATAGTCACAGGGAGAAGTGAGCTAGCGACAGGGCAGGTGACAGATGGTGAGGTGTGAGGGAAGGGAGAGAGAATGCAGACCTGTCAACGTGCAGATACAGATAGGGTGAATTCGGCCTAGTATCTCACGGCATCACAGAAATATATACTTGTCACAGTTCTTCACACATGCCTAACAATGGGTCCTCTTCTTTGTACCTATTTAAGTACTTTCTATTATAGAGTTGACTCTCAGGATCTCAGAATTGATTTTAAAAAAATGGCAAAACGCTGAGGTCATCCACTACAAGCCTGTGTTCAACGCATGTCTCTATGACCGTGCTAAAATGTGGTCAGCCGGATTTTCTGGAAGATTGCAGGGGGCGGAGAACCCGCTGTCTTACAGGGTAGCCCATTATATTTCACATGATAAAGGTAACTGCCTATGACACCGTGCCTCGCTAGCCTGGGTTTTCCTGCCACCCTGCGAGTGGGGAGACCTGTTGCAAGCTCACCTGCCAGCCCAAAATGATGGAGGACAGTCCCCCAGCACATCTCTATAATAAAACCTGGTTTTGGTTTCTGATAGGCCCAAACCGCAGTGCCCTGGAGTGCTATCCCAGATCAGTCACTCACCAAGCGCTGCACCTGTCTCTTTGTTGATTTCATTTAGCCAACCTTTAGGAAACGCGGACCACACACCAGCTGCAGCGTTAGGGACAGGGGTGGGCGAGTGGAGAAATGAGGCTGGATGGGGACTGCTCTTTCAGAAATCCTGAACTATTATGGCCAATATGTGCTGACAGATGTTCCTGAAAATATATTTTCACAATAAATATGTGAAAAAATTCACTTCCTACAGCACATTTGCAGGTACTAGCATTCTTCATCTCCAATTGCCACCTCCTCTGTTGCTGCCAACCCTTCCTCACTCCTCAGTGTCACTGAGTCTGTCTCATTTTGGGACTCCACTTGGCTCAAGCCACCTTGCTGCTGACTGCTTTCTTATCAGCCCAGAGACACCAAAAGCCCTGAATTGGGGTCTTCTTGCCTGTTAGGATGGCCAGCCCTCAGTCACCCCAATGGTCTGCCTTCTTTTTCTTGAATATCCTTGCCACAGAGACCTACTAGAAAAAATATATATAACTTACTGTAGGCTCACACTTCCAACACTAAGCTACACCACATGGAGATGGCACTAGACTGATATACTATTTAAAAATTCTAATCACACATGACTTCACATTTCTGAAAAGAAAAATACCTTATTTATAAGTCATAACACTGAACCCAGCTCTCCCCTCACTGTCCAATCTGGGGAATCCTGACAGATCTCTGAGCCTCAGTTTACTCATCTGTAAGTAGGAATAACAATGCTATTCTGGTGGACCTCAAAGTCCTTTGATGGTGATCAGAGAAGCACTGGGCCTGTGAGATGGGGGACGTGTCCTGTTGCCATGGCGCTACCACAAATTAATGAACTGGAGTGCCACATGTTATCTCTCTCTCTCTCTGGGGTTCGAGTCTGTATACTTTAGATAAGTGGGTTTAACAAGATCATCTCCAAGTTCATTTCTAGCCAGGATTTCACAAGTTTGCCAGTGAGACGCCATACCCACCTTTCATTCAGGCATTTATCAGGGACTCTCACTAAATACCTTTGAACAAAAGAGGTCCTGTGTGTAGGAGAAGTGTCCAGTTGGGTGGAGCCACAACCACAAAATGACTGTATTCAAACAATGCTGACAACCAGATCGCCATCTGATCGGGGTCAGGAGTCGAGCCACACACCTAAGTCCTAAGCTATCTGACATTCCCCCAAATTAAAAAGATCACTGATACGTGGATAAGAAGTTGACAGTGGCACAGAGCTATATCTGGACCACAAAATATGTTTGGTGGAGTGGAACAGGAAGTGAAATCTACCAAGAACAAAGCATTTATACTATACATGACTTCTTTAAAAAAATAAGCACTGAAGCGCAAGTGTGAGGGAAAGGCCAGTGGAAGGTCATTCAGGCTATTGATGTACTAGTATTATCTCTGTGAAATCGGGCAGCTAAACCTAAGTTCGCTTCAGGAACGCAGGGTCACCTGGCAAACCCCTCCCTCTGTACACACTCCTTTCACACGGGTCCAGTCAAAAAACTCACCCCCGTGCCTTACTAGACTCCCTGCATTTGTCAGGAGCCAAGGCCGAGGTAATCCAGAACTGAGAGCACTGCCTGGGGTGGGACACACCAGGACCAGAAGAACATGACACAGGTACCACCAAGCCCCTAGTGCTCATGGGACACATCACCAGGTGAGCACGACATGCTTTTTCACTGACTCATCACTGCACTGTGTGCACCCAAGACCGGTCTGGCAGAACTGGTCCCTGAGATATACTTGCCATATAATACTCAATATCAAGGAAATTAGATTTGGTGACATGGAAAGCATTAGGGACTCTGATAATAAAGTGACTCACCAATATTTGGAAGTGAAGAAAATATGATTGGTCTCTGAGATCAGGATAAAATGGATGAAAACATGGAGGCGTATCCAAGGTTACATGAAAGCCTGAGAGGCTTCCTGGCCATCACGGCTCCATTGTACTCTGACTGCTCCAGACGGAAAACGCACGTGTCCTTCAGAAGGGACAGTGGCTGGTCACAGGGGCCTGGGAGAAGGGTGGTCATGGAATTGGGTGACAGCAATGTTCATTCCTCTCCTGGCTTTGACCAGGGAGGCAGGAGGGTTTAGTTCAGAAGATCTGGAGTGGTTCTGAACACACTGGGAAGGCGAGGGACCCCTGTCATCAGGACAGATCAGTCCTAGCTGGATGGCACTGACACCTGACTCATCTGAACCCCTAGCTCTGCTTTCTTCTTCCTCTTTAAGCAACTTCTCAAGAGGAACAAGCTTCCCACACAGGCAGGTGCACTGGGGGTGAATGCTTTGATCATATGGCCTTCGAATCCTCTGGTCCCCTGTATGCATTAATAAGTTGTCTTTCTGGTGCAAGCTGCAGCCTCGTGGCTGTTTTAACTATAAGATATTCTCTCAGGCTTTATCACTGAGATGTAGATGTTTGGGCCTTTGATGGGGAATCAGATCTGGGGGCTTCCCCTTAGCTGACTGACACCAATGCAACTTCCAGGCGTACCTGCCCAGAGCCTACACATGCTGACCACAGGTGTCTGGCAAGTGGGGATCTAGGAGAATCCTGGTTATAAACACCTGACAAATGATCATACTTTTTAATTAAATAGCTATATTAAGCACTTTTTCTGTGAAAAATTACTGTGATAGAAACAGAATGAATTACTTTGCCTTCAAGGGAACACAAGCTGCAGAGAGCTATAGGACATGCACACGCCCCTGTGACTCCGAGACATACATACATGAATGAGTGAGTGAATGAATGAATGAATGAATGAATGAAGAAAGAAATACGAAGCTCGGAAAGTTGGGGGTTGAGCCATCGGGTAAGAAAATGATCAACTTCAAGAACAAATTGAGCCACAAGTCAAAGGTCCGTCCTGACTGCAGAAGCTGAAGAGCCGAACTCAAACTCAATCCATGGTCATCATGAAACTGACTGGTGGGAGAGACGGCGCAGTGACTGCCCCTGCCAATCCACTCTGAACTTTGATGGACTTGACGCATTTTCTTCAGAACGTACATGATCATTTACTCAGCAGACAATACTGATGGTAACGGTGGTAACGGTGATGGTAGTGACCAAATCAGCAGCATTCGAGCCAAACCATTCACAAAGCTCTCGCATAGCCATTGTCTCACATGGCTCTCAGTCCTGAGTGGTGACTGTCACGTTCCACATGATACGAGACAGAAAGGAGGAAGACAGGACTGAAACCAGCCTTGTCTCTCCCCAAGGCTCTGGGGCACGTGAGCCTGAAATCTCTCCCAGGAGGAAGGAGTGAACTGGAGAGTGGGCTCTAATTCGGAAGACGTTTGTCCACTGTAGAATCCATGGTCTCCAGGTACCAAAGTTAGTTCTCAGCCAGATCTATCAGTCTCACACTGGAAGGCTCTTCCTTTGATGACAAGCACTCTTTCCTCCTGGGCTTTGAACAGACCACCTTAAACGTGAGTGGCTTGGTTTTTTATTTCCGCCTCCCTTCCTTTCGATTTTAGTATCCAGCACCAAAGACCATCATGGGAAACACCTTGGCTTGTAACTGGAATTATTTAAATTTTTCTTACATGTAATTTCTACCTTGCTCACTTACATAGAATAATAACTACCATCTATTGAGTGCCTAATAGGTACCAGGCAATTTGCATTCATTATCTGCCTTAACCTGCATGGAGAAAAAAAAAATGTTTTAATTTTTAAGATGAGGATCTAAGGTTTAGAGAATTTAAGAAAATGTCCTCAGGTCACATAGCTCATGAACAGAAGCTCAGGATCCACAGACTGTCTGCCTGTCTCTAGGATTAGTGGGTGTCCTGCCCACTTGCTCTAGGGCTCTCCCCCTCCCCACCTCTGGCTTTCTCCTGTGGGATTAGCTAAACCAGAAATAAAATAAATAACCAGGAAGAAAAACTGGGTTTAAAATTCTGAATTTCAGATGCTCTATTGCAATCCTCGGCCTCCCCCCTCTCCTGTTTAGACACTGGCAGATCAAGGGCCTGGGCATTGAGGATTAGAAAAGAAATACAATTTCCTACCAGGAGGAAGTCAGGGAACACACTGTTCTCTTTACATGCAAATATCTTAATTACAGCTGGTAAAGCAGATATTTGCATGGAAATTTATGTATCTTTATACACTATAGATTCAGTTGGCCTCAGGGCAAAAATAAAGGCCTTTTACACGTGAAGAACCCAAACAGGCTCTGCTGTAATCCCTGGCACTGCCAGGCAGAAGGTGCTGTCATCCCTGCCCCCGCCGGAGCCAGAGGACTGGAGTCCATACACATAATTCAGTGGCTTCCCGCCACTTCCTTCTCCTTTCCTTTCCTGAGACTTTTCCGATGGGGCATCCCCCCCTGCCTTTTGTCCAATACCTGTCCTCATGGCTGACCATGATAGTGTCCATCCCATGCCTGCAGCATCATCGTTGCCAAATGAAAACAACCAGATCTCAACATTTCAGGGAGATGAAATCGCGTTTAGGAGATCACTGGAGACTGCGTTCATAAAGAAGGGATTATTCAGGGGCAGGATAGTAGACAGATGTGTTTTTTCCATTGTTTCCCTACCCATGAGGATACATCCCATGAATAAAAATACAACCAATTACCTATGAAATGCGCAAGGCCACTTTGGTTTCACTGAGCTTTCTTAGCGTCTTCCTGCATGATATAATGTCTGTTTTATAACATCAATCACGTTTATCTCCAGGGTGAAACTGACTTACCTTGCAGCTGATGGGACTCTGGCTAGACATAACTGAGAACTTCCCGCTTCTAAAGGGTGTTACACATTAGAAAAGAAAAGACAAATCTCTCACACGATTGCGACTGCTTCCCTTCATCACAGCTGGAAGGAAGAGGGGGAACCTGTGGCCTCCCAGGAGACGCACAGAATAGAGCAAGCGAACCATCTGTCTGGGACGACTTAATGCTATTCTGCCTGGGGCCACAGGGGTGAACTAGATGACATTTAAGACCCTTTCCAGCCTCATGTTTCTTTAAAATGGAATGATCTGGCATTTGTTCATCTGTTTCTAACACTCTGGGGATGCAGAATGGAGTAGGTGGCCTAAAGGATGCATTTGTGAAAAACCCCTCTGACCCCCAATTTCACTGTTATTCTTTTTCAAGGTTATCAGCCCAAACTGAAGAGGCTCTGAGCACCCAGGTCCTGGCCTTCAGTTCGCCGTTCCAGGCGCCGCTGATTCCGGTGGCTTCTCCTGCATGCTCCACAGCCACAAGGCAGCACGGGGCCTCATTGCCTCTTCCTGGGACCATTGTCATGGCCTGCCTCTGCCTGCATGGTCTTGGTTCCCAGCAGTCTCTCCTGCATGCCACTGCCTGATGTCTTGTCCCCAAACACAGCCTTATTCACACGGAAACAGATGACCAAGCTTCCATGACTGCCCAAGTTGGAACAGAGCGGCCATGAGTGGCCCCAGGCCTCCTCCAGCATTTCCTTCCATGTGTGGCCCTTGGTTTTGGCCAGCTGAGTGCCATGCTGTTCTAGATCATTCTCCTAGTTTGCAAGCCTTCACGGAGCATCCACATTTTTACTCGTGCTAACTCCTCTGAAGGGAATGCCCTCTCACAGTTCAACCCACTGACCGCCTACCAACCCAAAGACCAAAGGCAGCTGCCCTCTAATTAGGCTGAAATTTATAACCCTTTTGAAAGACCTGTAGCCCTCTGGCTTAGGAAGGAGCCACCAATTTTCACTCCCCATGAAAATTTAATTTTGTTGGGAATACAGACAGTGTTCTTTTATTCAACCCTGCATACAGTAAGGAGATACAACTGAGTCCTGTCCCAGCACAGGAACCTTGTCAATGGCTGCGGGATTGGGCACAGGGAAAAACAGGGGAAAGACACCAGCATGGACAAGTGTGAGCAAGTGTGCTAACAGGACGCCTCACCACAAGGCTAGATAAACGCTCTAACATGGACTTTGCTACCCAGCAATCTCAAAGTCTCAAACACATTACCAGTCCTCACCGAAGGCTTGTCTATAAGACGGAGGCTAACAATCTCTGACTACTTACTTCTCTGAAAGGTCTCCAAAGACCCTCTTCCTCTCCAAGCAAGGCACCGAGAGGTCGGTGTGAGCCCTCAAAGCCCCACAGTCGGCATGTGTAAAAGAAGCGTTTCTCCCTCAGCTGGTGTGCGTGTGAGAGAAAGGACTTACGTGACCAACTGGTAAACCGCAGAGGCAGGAGAGGCAGGGTTCAAAAGCAGAGCTATTTTTTCGCCGATTCCCTGATGCTGTGTCATTCTTGTCATCACTATCACTGTGACATGTGTCTAGGACAGCTGCCCCCAGTTCTTACCTGGGGAGCCTGCTGGAGGGTTCCTGGTACTCAAAAGCCCCTCCACAAAAGTGCTGCAAGACCCCCACGGCTGAGGGCAAGCGGTGATGAATGCATAGTTCCTGTTCTTCCACTTCAACTAGAGTAGATTTGTGTGTGTTTGTCTATTTTCCCTTCCTTCCTTCCTTCCTTCCTTCCTTCCTTCCTTCCTTCCTTCCTTCCTTCCTTCCTTCCTTCCTTCCTTCCTTCCTCCCTCCCTCCCTCCCTCCCTCCCTCCCTCCCTCCCTCCCTTCCATCTCTATCTGCATTATAAGGTTCCATTTGAAGAAATACTTTTAAAAACCTGTGTTGTGAAAGTATACACCCAGGCCAACCTTAGGAGTTGAGTGTCAAGAACACTGATCAAAAGTCAATATCATCAAAGTAAGTCACTGACTGAACCAAAATTCAGTCCTTTAACCCCCATCCAGGAAAAGCAGCAGTAAAGCCATCAAAGTATTTAAAGATAAGGCTTGACCTGTGGTGGTGCAGTGGATAAAGCGTCGACCTGGAATGCTGGGTCACAGGTTCGAAACCCTGGGCTTGCCTGGTCAGTGCACATATGGGAGCTGATGTTTCCTGCTCCTCCTCCCCTTCTCTCTCTCTCTCTCCTCTCTAAAAATGAATAAAATCTTTTAAAAAGTACTTAAAATGAAACTGCAGGATATTCCTCCATCTCTAACCAAGCTTCCACAGCACCTGTGAGAGATGAGAAGCCTTTAGACAATGAAGAAAGACAGGAAATGCCCACTTTACACAGGATAAACTCAGGCCCACGGCAAGACAGAGACTTGTCCCGTGTCAGTAGTCACTGTAGAGACTGAACATGGGCTTCCTGCTTCTAGTCCTGTGTTCTAGTGACCACATTTGTCACAGGTTGTCAAGAGCCCATAAGCAAAGACGGGAGTTCCTTGCCAGGACTAGCCTTCTTAAGCCTACAGGGGAAAACCCCCCAAATAACTTCTTCACTTCATCGTTAGGGTCTGATCGTTTGCATATCAACTTCCTGGTTATCATGTCCTCTCCACCCCAGATTGCTGAAGTGTCCCATAGCTCCAACACCAGACCCCACCTGTATTCACTTCCACACTTTGTGGTATGAATGCCTGGGTTGTAGGCAGAGGTCCCCATCACTGCCACTGTGTTGGAACAGAGTATAATACAGTCTAGGAAGATCGATGATCTGGAAGAACTGAGCTGGATGCAAGAATCCATGTAATTCCAATCACTGAAAACGGTACCAAGAAAATCTACCCAGTAATTCTTCTGGCCAACAGGCTGAATTTGGCCAATTACCATCAACATCTCAAAGGATGTTGGGCTGCATGCATAAGCTGTCCTCCACACCTTCCTGCATGCTCGCCCCCTCTGCACTTTGTGCAGCTCAATAGGTTTTAGCATTGAAGTTGCTTTACTTTGCAAAATTCACTCAAGATGCATGAAACAGGGCACTAAGTCCTACTGCATGAACATCTCAAAGGAGATCTAGGTATTGTTCACTTGTCACTACACACAGAACTCAGCCCCATAGAAGGTAAAACCGAAAAGAAACCATAGAACCAGAATCCACACTCTGGACTTGACAGATGAACGTGAAGCCTCCACTGGTGATGCGGACACAGGACTGGCGATGAGACCACAGTGTCCCAAACAGCACTCTATTCCCGCAACAGACTTGCCTTTTAAAACGTGATATTTTGTAGATAATTAGTGTGCAAATCCTCCAGCTTCCATCAAGGAAACAAGAACGTAATACTGTCATTAGCACTAAGCTGTCCTCCACACCTTCATGCGCGTTCGCTCCCTCTGCGCTGTGCGCGACTCCATAGGGTCCGGCTCCCTCTGCGCCGTGCGCGGCTCCATAGGGTTCGGCTCCCTCTGCGCCGTGCGCGGCTCCATAGGGTCCGGCTCCCTCTGCGCCGTGCGCGGCTCCATAGGGTCCGGCTCCCTCTGCGCCGTGCGCGGCTCCATAGGGTCCGGCTCCCTCTGCGCCGTGCGCGGCTCCATAGGGTTCGGCTCCCTCTGCGCCGTGCGCGGCTCCATAGGGTCCAGCATTGAAGCTGTCTGCAGAATTCACTCAGGACGTGCGCAGCCTGGCAGCAAGTCCTGCAGCAGGCGGCAGGCAGCCGAAGCTCGGCACCGGCCCAGATGGCCCTTTGTGGCCGTGTCTGTGGTCATCACTGAGCACCCTCTCCCGGAACCAAAGAAAAGAACACACACATGGTCCAGAGGGAGATTCAAGGTCTCCCTCTGGTCTCCTAATCCAAACTCTGTCAGAGAAAGTGAACTGACCTCACTTTCCTGATGTGTCCTTAGACATGGGATGACATGCCGTGAAATGGAACGGGGGACGAAAGGGGTCTTCTTCAGCCAGACAGTGACGGAGGAAGCCCCTGAGGACACAGCTACACGCCATTCCCAGCCTGCCTGTCAGGCCATGAGACCAGGTGTAAGACTGGGTTCTTGCCATGAGGGGAAGTGATAGGCCTCACCTCCAGGTCAGTCCCATTAACCAACATCCTGTTTCCCTGTCCAGCTGGCGAGAATGGGGACAGGCGCCTAGGTGACCGAGGACACCACACAAAGAAGAGGGTAGAGCACCCCCAGCTTGGATGACCACATGGTGGAGGCTCACCTGCTCATACCGCTAGACGACCTAGAAATAGGTTTCTATTTGTGTCGGAGCCATTCTATATTTTTGCATGTACTTGTTATGACAGTTGGCCTACCTCTATTAATGCACTTATATAAGTGTTGCTCCCCATTTTGGAATTGGGATGACAGTTGTACTTTTGCTACAATAGTAGTAACAGTAATTAATATTTCTTGAGCATTTGTTATCCTAATAACTTGATGTTTAATAATACTAAATCCTTACAGCAAGTGCATGTGATAGGGGCTTTCAGCCCCACCTTACAGCTGGGGCACGGGGAGGTTAAATACTCTCCCAAGGACATAGCCAGGAATTATAGAAGCTGACATTCAAACCAGTCAGTGTGAGTTCAACAGTCTGCACTTTCTATCACTGCCGCAGGGGAATAATGACATCCACAAAATCAAATATTCTACTAGTCAGATCAGCTTGTTCTACATTATTCCCATATCCTAAAGGTCACTGTTGTCACCTTTTCCAGGAGTTTCCAGGAACCTTAACCTGGAATCTCCAGCTTAGCACCCAAGGCCTTGCTATCGGCAGCCAGACCTGCCGTGTGTCCCCACACGTATGTTTGCCTTGATTTTGCATACCCTCCTTCCCCATCTCCTGGGCACGTGGCTCTGTTCCCTGCCGAGGCTCCAGTCCAACTCACTAAGTCAGCCCAGGCTCGGACCACCTCCTGCCCACCTCCTGCAGGCATTGTCCCAGGCGCTGCTTAGACAAAGGACTCCCACACATCTCCACGAATGACACCTACATAGGCACCTATCTGCCTGTCCAGGCTGCTCTTGGTCTGGTCTAATTCCAAATTCCCATTCTGACTTCATTCATTCACTCATTCACATTCTAGCTGGCTGTCTACCAAGTCCTAGGCCCTGAGCTCAGCAGAGACAGGAGCGTAAACAAAAAGAAACACTCCCGGCCTCTAAACAAGTAGGTTGGAGTCCTGACCCCTCTCAATCCCATTCCTCCTGAATCTTAGCACATCACTTCCCCCCAAATCAAAACTTCTGAAAATATGTCTCATCTGGAATCTCAACCTCTCCTCTTCAGGATCCTCGAAACTCTTTAATTCCAGATTTAAACTCTAATCTCTGAGTGTTGTCTAACGTTCTGAGAAAGATAAACTGGCCCCAAATGGCCTGGTCAAAGCGGTTCCAAGGCAAGCTCAGAGGCATCACGTCAGTGACCCGCGGGAGGGAGAGGGCTCTGTCGTGGACGTTGTCTTAGGAAGAGAGTACACACGGCCAGGCACTCTGGTGCAGGGATGTTTGTCTCCTCCCTCTACACGTGGAGCAGGAAATTAGGCAATTCAATCATTTTGGTTCAATTGTAAATCGTTTGCATATCGCTCATGCCTGAGCCAGAGGGTGCCTGTTTGTTTTAAGACATTAAAAATGAAAAGAGAAGAACATAAGAAGGAGTTTATCTCTACCTCTCTCTCTGCCCTCGTATACACTCTGGAGTCTATTCTGGGCAAGTGAGCATGCACACACACGCACGCACACACGCACGCCCCTGAATTGTCTGCATTTAGCTCTACTCGGCACCAGAAACCAGCAAATCCTAGGCCCACTAGACTACAGTGCCCGATGGCAGCAGAGAGGTGCTAACCTGTCCCTGGGGTCAGCCTACAGAGAAAACCCTTAGGTGTCCAGCTATCTAATAAATCACTGCTTTCCCCCAGAGCTCAGGCTGGCGTACAGAACAAGAAAACCTTTCATAAATCACCAGAACATGGACTTGGCTCTAAGATTCATGAGCGGGACCATGGAAACACTGACCAGAAGAACAGGCGAGTACTGACAAGCCAGCATTTCTGTCTAAATGGAAACCTTGGGAAGGGAACTCCCTGAGGTGGTCACCGTGAAGACCACACTCCTTGGGCAGCTGCGTGGTCCCAGTTTATTTTCCTACAGTCTCCGACTGGAGTTACCTCTGAACAGAAGATCATCCCTGGGGCTTTCCTGCCTTGGGGATGAAGGGGACCGAGAAAGATAATGTAAACAATAATTTCTCCAGCAAGTAGTGAATTCCAGGCTTTGAACACGCATTAACTTGCTTAACATCACAATAACTCTGGTGAGAGGCTAAGTTTGTCCTTGTTTTTAAAATGGGAAAATGAAATAGAGGTTAGGGAAAGTGCAGCGAGGTCCCATGGCTGCTGCTGCTGGGGCTGAGATGTACATGCAGGTAAATTCAGGTCCAAATACAGAAGTTCCTTGTCACCTGATGTCTTCTAATACGGATAATAAGATAATAAGACTTCTGGGTTCACTACTGATGTGACCTCTGGCTAATCCCTCTGCATTCTCTTTCACTGAAGGTGGCAGAAAGGATGTGCATATATTAGGACCTTGTGAAAATGGGACATAAAGGTATGATACCTGCTGCTCTTGGAATCCGAACAGTGTAATATCTGGCCGCCATCGATGGCATTTGCAGCTTTCCAGGGTGCGCTGGGATTTTACTGCAAGAGCTCGCTGTTTTTACTTCCTACTTCCCTGGGACCAAAGGCACATTTTTGAGCCAACCAGCCCCAGCTTACACCTGGCTTAGAATGCATGGAAAAGGAACTGTGAGTACCTGGACCGTGGACAGTTTGCCCCCTCCTTCTCCCATCCTTAAATGCCCACCTGCCCCAGTGCCCACGGAAATGAGGGGGATGCACACACGTCTCGTCGCTCTCCCAGGAGCAAAGAGCAACAGCGCCCAGGCGTGAAAGCCAGGGCACAGCCGGTTCATTTGAAGATGTGATTTTTCTTTCCTCTTTGAAATCAGAGTCAAGAAACATGAAGTGCACTCCTTGAGGCAAGTCTGAAGGCTGCCTGTATACACAATTCTGGTCAGATATTATTTCCCAGGACCCTAGTGAAGCCAGCAGAGACCAGATTGGCATAATCAAACATCTGCCTTGCACAGAAGAACAACGATCCATTTCTTGCTTTTATCAATACCAATACAAATCTGAGCTCAGCCAGATAGGCCAGCAAACCCCATTACACAGAGTACAAAGGCAATTAAACGGTGCCAGCTCTGGCTAGCCTTGAGAAATCTATGACCTGCGGGTCCTCAGTAACCGTACCAATGTCTGTCTTAAAGATGACTGGAAAAAATGGGTCTACACGCTCAAGAAAGGCTCTGCCGTGCCATTTCCCGGCAGGTCTGCCCTGGCCTCCGTCCGCAGCGACTGCTGCTTGGTCCTCCCTTGGCTGTGTCTGGGGATACTGGGCAGGGCAAGGGGCTCGAGAAGCGGCCCAGTCTGCAGCAGACCCAGCCCCTTGTCCCACGGTAGGCCCTGCTCTGCTTCACGTTCTTTCATGATGCTATGTCACCTGCCGCTCTTTGTACCATGAACGTGTTACTTTCTAGCCACAAAGGGCATTTCCCAACCATTCCATGTTTTCTCTAGGCCGTGGCTCAACGGAAGTGTCTCAAGGGACCAGTTCTAACCTCCTCATAGATAAAGCCATCAGGAGGAACACCCAGATAGAACTGCTCTGCCAAGGGACCAGTTCTAACCTCCTCATAGATAAAGCCATCAGGAGGAACACCCAGATAGAACTGCTCTGCCAAGGGACCAGTTCTAACCTCCTCATAGATAAAGCCATCAGGAGGAACACCCAGATGGAACTGCTCTGCAAGCGCCAAAGCCGAACCCTGGGCCTCAGCCCACCACGCTCAGGCCAAAGAGGCCAGTCATGGGCTCTTTAACTCACAATACAACCATCCCTGCCTTACAGAGAGGATGAGACAATGGCTACCATGCCTCCAGAACACTGTCCATCCTCTCCTTATATGACAGAGCCAAAGTCTTTGTCTAGTCAATGTCCCGAAGTAAATTTCCCATATTTTTGAGGCATCGACCTTCCAATCAGTTTGCATAAGTTATTTTATCTCTGTACCTCAGGTTGTATATATATCCCCCCCACCTTTTTTTAGTTAAAGGACACTTGTGCCCATTAGCCCTTTCCCTAGCAATAATAACACTTTCAGAACCACACAGTGACCCATGGAAAGATAATTCCCAAAGACTAAGGAAAAAAAATTGAGAGCTAAACAAGATGCCTGTTAACGTAAAGTAGACAATCATCTGACATAAAGTTGAATGTGATGTCTTTTCTCACAGTCTGAAAGCTCTTTCTAACCTGCACCTCTCCCCAACATTGGCCATGAGAGCACGCTTTCTTTCCTCATCGTTCCTGAGCCACTGGGGTGACAGTGCTCAGTAAGACATTAACCATTTTTTGCTACTTTACTTTGGGTTCTGGCTTTTCCTCAAGAACTGCCCTTGAAAACAAGCCTACACAGTCAGCAGATAATTTCAGAGAATATCATGTATCGTGGGTGAGGCTGGATCAGGGACTTAGTTGGAAGGTGCTAAAAGGTAGCACTAAGTTGAGTCTGTCTCTGTGTGTATTTGGGGATATATATATATTACATATCTTATATATAATATATATATATACACATACAGCTAGTTACATGAAGAATGAGTATTTGTTAATGACGTGAGACTACAATGCATATGTCATAGCAATTTAAGGGCATAGTTGAATTAAGTATCTAGGAGAGAGAGAGGAGCTAGCTCTAGAGAGAATAGCAGACAATAAGCCACAATGTAGAAGTGGCCAAAGGATAATCATGGCGGTGTGTATGCATGGGCGTGGCTGTGTATGTGTGCTCCAGAGCGACAGGGTTATGGACAACGATGAAGACATGTAAGCAAGGTGCTAGCTCTGCCATGGGGTCCTGCGGCTGGAAAAGCCTCCTTACCCTGTAGTAATCAGTGCTGTAGACATCTCTGGACATGCCGAAGTCTCCGATCTTCACCAGCAGGTTGGCTCCAACCAGGCAGTTCCTGGTGGCCAGGTCCCGGTGCACAAAGTGCTGGGAGGCCAGGTAGACCATGCCCGAGGCAATCTGACCGGCAATGTGGAGCATCTGGGAGAGCCCCAGCTCGCCCTTCGCCTGGCGTGGCTGCCCGTCCACGAGGATCATCGCATCTGGCCCGTGGGCCCTGCGGGGGGCAGGGGAAAGACAAGGGGCAGAGGGACGTCAGGAGACCAAGGGGAAAGGCCTTGAACACTCATTCTCTGGAACGCACCACAGAAATGAATGTAGTCTGCCTTCTCGGCCCACCTATGGCCTATTCCTGTCTACCCCAAAACGTATTATGTGAGTACGGATACGGGTGAAGCACTGCCCCCAGGTTCCCAACTAAGATGACAGCAGACATGCTCCAGTAGGTCATAGACGACTCTACTCTTGCAGACTATTTTATTTCTACCCAGGGTTTCCCAGGTTTGAGAGGTCTAATATAGAATAATTAATAAAACAACAACTAGCTCTTTCATGGCCCTTACTCTGTTCCAGGCACTGCTCTAAGTATATTAAATATATTAATTCACTTAATCCTTCCATCCCAACTTTGTGATAGGAAAACTAAGGCACAAAATGATGGGATCGCCCTGGCCGGTTGGCTCAGTGGTAGAGCATCGGCCTGGCGTGCAGGAGTCCCGGGTTGGATGCCCGGCCAGGGCACACAGGAGAAGCGCCCATCTGCTTCTCCACCCCTCCCTCTCTCCTTCCTCTCTCTCTCTTCCCCTCCTGCAGCCAAGGCTCCACTGGAGCAAAGTTGGCCCATGCGCTGAGGATGGCTCTGTGGCCTCTGCCTCAGGTACTAGAATGGCTCTGGTTGCAACAGAGCATTGCCCCCTGGTGGGCATGCCAGGTGGATCCCGGTCGGGCACATGCGGGAGTCTTGTCTGACTGCCTCCCCATTTCCAATTTTAGAAAATACAAAAAAAAAAAAAAGAAAAAAAAAAAAAGATGGGATCACCTGGCCAAAGCCACAGAGCTCCCAGAATGAACATAGGGGTGATCAGGAGCAGATGAAGCCAGACATGTGGCTCTACAAGAGCCTGTTCCTAAAGGGCATCAAGAGGGCTTGCCAATCAGCTCCCTGGGCCACGCCCCCAAGATTCTGATTGGCTAGGTGGTGCTCATTTGCACTTCTTTTATCTCCCAGTAGTGATGCTCTGGGTAGCAAGACTCTTGAGTTCACCCTCTGGACCACACTGCCTAGGACTAGGGGACTCTGCAGGTGGCAGGGCCCAATGAAGAGACCCTATGGCCTTGAAGCAGAGGCCTGGGGAGCCTCAACACTCCCTCTACCTCAAATCAAGTGTTTGTTATCCTGACACTGTGGCCGGTCTTACTGGCCACTTTTAGTGTTTCCACTTCTCTCCAGGAAGCCCAATGAGCCGTAACCATACCCAGGTGCTTATTGGTGAAGGTGTGGGCCAAGGAAGCCTGGTGGACGGCGAGGCCTCAGTCTGTTCCACAGCTTCTCTGATTTCCACGGAGAGGCACCATTACACAGGGGTGTGGCTGTTTTACGATCTCCTGTGGGCTCGGGAAGGAGGGTTGACAGACGAGCACACTCTAGTCCACCAGGACAGCACACTGCACCACTGCAGATGTGAGAGCAGGAAGGGCCTCCACGTTTTTTTCCCATCTTCCCTCCTATTGGGCATGGCACCTGGGAGCACTCTGATGCCCTGTTGGTGGCACTTGGGCTGAAGGCACTGTAGACCCTATGGGGAGGGTGTGGTAGAAAATGGCGCATGCCCCTCACAGGGTGAGGAAGACCCTGAGAACTGAGAAGGCATGCCAGCTTCATTAGCAACTGCCATGGTCCACAGTTCTGATGGAAAGGATAATCGTAATCATCTTAGTAGTAGCAGCTGCCATTGCCTGGACACCTGGAAAATGCCTGGAATGATAGAAATACAGGCATTTCCTAGTCATACAATGAACCTGTGAAGCGGTTCTTAATGGCTTGGTATTTCAGGAAGAAGAAATAAGTTCTAATAACTTGTTCTAGGTTATAGCACTGAGATGTGACAATTTGGGACGTGAACGTGAGTCTGTCTTACTGACGAGGGCTGCGTTCTCCAGGAAAGGAATAAATAGTATTGTGAAACCACGTTCAGGGGTGTAGACTGCCCTGCAGCTACTTCTAGCTGCTCTATGGCCATTATTGGGAAACCCGACGCATAAGGTGCCTCCATCACCTGCTACCAACCCTTCCCAGTCCCTGCCCAAAGCACGACACTCTCCTGGATGTCCTGCTTCACATGGATGCTCGTGTCAGTGTGGGGACTGTGCTAGTCTTCCACAACCTATGGTTGAATTCTGGAAATGTCACTCATTCTGAGCCCTGGAATTCAACAGCCTTCAAAAGGTGGCTAAGTGTCCAGGGACCAAGTGTTCAGCCAGCCTCCTGGGACCCTGAGCCCCACAGATCCTCACACATGCTCTCTCCTCCAGCTGGGCACTGCATGGAGGTGACGGATACAGAAAGAAGGGCCGTGGTAACTCTGCTCTAATGCACATGCTGTCTTCTCTGGGGAACTTCTGGATGGGGTTCCAGTCCCTCACCAGTGCCACCAGGAGTCTCTCAACACCCAGACAATCTGGCTCCAGGATGGGGAAAACCCCTCTTAGGACAATCCAAGCTTTCTGGAAGAGCACTGTCCGACAGAGCGTTGTACTGACGGAAATGTTATGTACTGCACTGCCTGATATGGCAGCCACATGTGGCTGCTGAGTATTCAAAATGTGGCTAGTGAGACTAAGGAAGTAAATTTTTAAATGTTATTTAACTGTAAGTAATTTAAATTTAAACTCAAATAGCCACATGTGGCTACTGTACTAGACAGCACAATTCTAAAGTTGTCCAAGAAAAATATGCCCCTTTTCCAACCACTTCTGCTTGTTTCCTCCTCTTCATCATCAAAGTCTCCAGCAAGAAGCTTCCTGGAGGGGCATAAGGGATTAGCCTGACTCTGCAACACGGAGAAATATGAGACAATTCTCATCTCCGGGGACAGAACGGCCCAAGAGCTATGGAGATGGGGCCACAGGCTGGCAGGACCCTGAGCCCATTCCATGCCCTGCCCCACCTCCTGACCCACCTTGAATCAAGAGGAAGAGTATGGGTCACTTGACCCTACGTCCTCAACCTTTCCTCCCTCAAAATCAGGGAGACAGGCCTGAGCCCATCAGCTCAGGAGATGACGCAGAAAGATGAGAGGTTGCTTCTCATGTCTAACCACAGACCTAAGTGTTCAAAGGAGCAAATGCAACTGCTGACTCCAGACAGGATCCCGGGGTTTGGCGGGGCTGTGTCAGGGCACGGGACGGGATGGCAACCCCGCTTACCTGAGGAACTTGTTCAGGTCCCCATGTTTCATGTACTCAAAGACCATGATGAGGGGGTCTCCGTCACCACACACGCCGTAGAACTTGACAATGTGCTCATGCTGCAGGTTGGTAAGCAGTTCAGCCTCCCTCTGGAAATCCTTCCGGGCAGCCAGGGTAGGGTCCTTCAGGGCCTGGAAACAACAGGACAGTGGTCTTCAGCAGCCAGAGGACAGGGCGTGCTGGATTCGCCCCTGGGAAGAAACCTGGTGCTCATACATAATAAAGAGCCTGCTGGTTCTGAACAAAGAAGATTTCAATCGGAGTTTAAGGACCATTAGGCTAAGTTACAACAGCCAGGCCTGACCCCTTCCTCCTTCAGCCTTTCCATCCCTGGAGAAATGGGAATCAACATTCTGACACTAAGTCCCAGACACCAGCCAGTGACTGCAAATTAGGTTCATCTCAGAGCCCTGGGCTTCCTCAGAGATTAGTGTGAATAGCAGAGGGAGGGGCCGTGGGGTGGGAGGCCGACAAAGGCCCTCTCCCTTCACAGTTCCTGGAAGAAATGGTCCCACAGCTACAGCGAACAGCGGGAAAACCTGCCCCAGTTGCTTTAACTTTCAATTCGCCTGTGCCCAGAGTCTACCAGAAATCAGGCAGGCAGTCTAATAAGTCTCCTTGCTCTCTCTGTTCCTTGCCTTTAGGTGGTGAGGCGTATATTTGCAGAGAAACGTCAATGCTTTGACTTCAAAGGTGCCTGTGTCCTCCCAGGAGGAGCTGAAGGAAGTACGGGGCGAAGGATGGGGGTGGGGGTGTCGGGGGGACTGCAGCCATGGAATGGCAGTCACTGGGCAGAAGCCTTAGGATCCTTAGGCCCAAGTAAAGGACCTCAAAGTCCCAGGGTAGAATGGCAAGATGGGCACCTGCTGGCCACTGAAATGTCACGATTCAGCCCCTATGGGACTGGGAGGCCCTGTGTGAGGAGTAAGCACTAAAATATCACTTGCCCCAGGGCCCAGGAGGATCAATGGAGGAGACTATTATTTATAAATGTGGTAAGACCAAAGCAGAGGCATGTGAACACGGCCGAGCGGTCATGCTTGGGGACCAGCAGGGAGGTGCAGCGATGGTGGCCACTGTGGACGGTGAGTGGGAAGGGAGTGAAGAAGGCGGCCCTATCCACAGGAGGAGCAGCCTAGGCAGAGGTGCGCACACTGTTTTCCAGCCTTCCCGCCCTCCCCATGAGGTCAGAAGGCAAGTGGGGCCAAACCTCCGCTTGCTTCCCCTGCTGACACAGATTAGTAACCTCAGCAGACACAAGAGGAGGCAGGCAGGGAGGGGGAAGTGGGGTGTCTACGCACCACATTCAGGTTAGTGAGAATCCAGACACCTGGGGGGGGGGCCTGGCTTGCATTCTCTCTGCTGGGCACCTGTCCTGTTCTATTTATGTGGGCAGACCGACCTCCCTGTAGATCATGCTGGCACTGAAGGCCTCCCAGCAAGAGATCTCTCTCCTGCCACTGCAGCCCCTATCAGTGGAAATCGACAAGGCTGCCTGGGCAGTATGGCAGGTGTGTGATTATGCAAACTAGTACCTGGGGCCCATCAAACCTCTGCCAGTCATTAGCACATCCAAGATGAGGACTCTCAGCATGAAAAAGGCCCAGGTGTTGTCTACTTTCACCTGCTCAAGTCTGGAGTCGAAAAACTGAGGCCCAGCCTTGTCCAGACACCAACTTAAATGATACATCTTAAATGACAGTTAAACCAGACCTCAGCCACCTCCTGGTCTCTGGTGTCCAGGTCACAGCAATGTCTCTAGGAAGGACCTTATCCAAAGAATCATGGCTATGGTCTCTTGACCAGAGATCGAGCCCCACTCCAAATTCAACCAGCACCCCCTTTTATTCTTTTCAAGATTTGGAGGTTTCGCCCAATAAAGTGTTTGAATAAATAGCTCCGCTGCTGACAAGAATGTTGGAAATGATCTAGTGTTAACGGTCCCATTTTATAGGCGAGAACACTGAGGTCCTGAACAGGGAAGTGACTTGCCAAAGATCCCGGAAGAAGGAACACCTCCAGTCAGGAACCCAGGAGACTTTCTTGTCTGG
This sequence comes from Saccopteryx leptura, assembly GCF_036850995.1. NCBI lineage: Eukaryota > Metazoa > Chordata > Mammalia > Chiroptera > Emballonuridae > Saccopteryx > Saccopteryx leptura. The sequence goes on along the minus strand of NC_089515.1, from coordinate 46,200,680 downwards.
CATACCTGCTTGAATTAATTTACCCATTGAATTAGTCTCTAGGCAGGTTCACAGGGAAATGGCGAACACATAAGTTAAACGATGGGCAAGAGGAGAGGGTCAGGAGAGGGGAGAAGTGTGGGCGCCAGCAGAGGGGCTAGGCCCAGGGAGGATGCCAGGTCCGCAGGGCCGGCCAGGGCCACAGGCGAGGGCGACATCATTTCACCAGTTCCGATTCCGCCTGGTCCCCACGCTGGCCCTGGCTGCCTTCTCAGGGAAGCAACCCAACCCTGAAGGGACAGGCTGCTGTGTGTGGCCACCAGCGACGAGAGCAGAGATACCTGCGCAGCCTCCCTGTCAGAGGTGGAGCAGGCAGAGGGCGCCTCTCTCGGTGACCCACGTCCCACTGCAGCTCTGAACTCCATGAGCGGGGGCGTGGGCACGGGAGGCCTGCCAGAGATTTATTTATTTTCATGAAGAACAAGAGAGGGGAAAAAAAGAGAGCCCAGCATGGGTGGGATGGGAGAGTACAAAGATTTATGTGAATGCTGGATTTATGAGAGGGAAAAGTAGATCAAATTTGGGGCCAGCCAAATGGCCTCTCTCCATCTCTGTAAATCATTCCCTCGCAGGGTCCTGGACGCCAGAGGCGGCCATCGGATACTTCTGTTCTCAGCTCTCCAGCAGCGCCCGCCAGCGTCCCGAGGCTGGCGCCCTCACGCACCGGGAGGAGGCACAAGGCACTGGAGTCGCTGTTGTTTTCCCACCCTCCAGTTCCTGCCATCACCGTGGGGGGCCACCTCTTCGGTCCAGCCTGAAGTGTTTATGTAAATGGCAGAGGGTCGTGTTCAGCAAAGGGCTGCCAGTGGCCCCTGTCCTCAGGGACTGACACAACTGGGGCAAAGATGACCAGAGCTGAAGGAGGAGGAGGGAGAGGAGGAGGAAAGTCAGCCCTAACACTCCCTTGCCCCCTCCATGGAGGCCACTTCCGAGGGGAACTTCAAAATGGGTCAACAGTGGTGGCACGGGAGACTCAGGGAGAGGGGTCGTGCCGAGGGGTCTCCGAAGCTCTTCACCTAGGGAAGCTGGACTTGCCCCCTTGTCTACTCTCTCCCTCAAATTTGAGAATGTTGCCCTTTATGGCCTTCTCCTCTGTGTGTCAGCTCCCCATTCACCCCAAGTCCTAGGTTTCGAGGGGCTGTTCAGTCGGGTGGCAGGGAAGCTGTGGTGATGGCAGGAACACTCAGATTTCTCACCAGCCCCCAGCTCCCTCAGAGTCACTTAACATCACCCCGCCAGCTTAGGGGTCTGCTGCCTCTCGCTGTCCTTTTCTTTTGGGAGGGGCGGGGGGGAAATTTCAGCCAGAAGAACTCTCAAACAAGGGACAGCCACATTGCCAGCCCGATGAACTGTCCATTACCTCAAGAAACACCATGACTAATGCCCGATACATCCTGAACACTCTGTGCTGGTTGGATACCCAGGGAAATACAGTACGTCTGTCCCGGAGAGGGGCTCACCAAGAGTCCGCTGTGACTACTGCCAAGTTCATTTATGACAGCTAAATCTGTTCAAGCCATCACTTACTGTAATGAGATGTCATGAAAACCAGTGAACTATAATTGCAAAGAGTAGGCTGTGATTATAGAACCTAGAATGAATCTCTTAGAAAGACCTGATAAAGGCCAGTGGTTAATCAGTAGTAAGAACGGGAGGCAACCTAGTTTTTTAAAATGGGGGAAATAGTGAGAAGATGACATTCTGCACTCAGATTGTTTCACAAGTGTTTTAAGTTCTTGCTCAAACTTAAAGTAATCGAAACTTGAAATAATGAACACGCAAAACACAACCAAAACAACTCTCCAAACCAAAAGGAACAGAAAACTGGAGGTTCAGGCAGACTGGGAGAAATATAACACTAAATCCAAGTAATTAAAATGACCAATAACAGGAACATGAAATTTCCTGCAGATAAAGTTCATTTTTTAGGAATAGGCTGATAAAGATGTGACAGTAAGGAAATGCTCAAAGAGAGTGAAGAAATCATTATTTAAAAAGCCAAGAAGGTAGTCAGCAAATAACAGGGAGAAACAAAATTAAGATAACGATAACATTAAGACCAAATTAGCTATCTTGAAAATCAATTATATTGTCACTGAGGTTAAAATAAAACTTCCACCGACAAGACAAACTCTACCCTAGATAAAACCTCACTCGGGAAGAAGTCATGACTTTGAAGAACGCTGAGGTTCACCCGGAGAAACAGAGGGGACAGGAATGACAGTGATGAAGGTCTTGCTACCTCTTCTGTGAAGGAGAGGGGTTCCTGGATGTGCATTTGACTCGGATCAGCTGGGGGACCCTAGGCAAATTGCTACCTGTCCTTCTGTGCCTCAATGTCCTCTTTTATACAAAGGGGACGGTGACAGTGCCTGGCTCTCAGGCTTGTTGTGAGAAGGAAACACTGAATCTGCACACACCACTTATAGCCAGACCCAGTACATTCTGAGCACCCAATTAAGTGTTCTCCATCAGATGCAGCTGTCATTGTCATCATCACCACTGTCACCATCACCTCCTCCTCCTTAAATGTCCCTTCTTGGCTCTGAGGCATGAGCTACTCGGCCCGTGTGTCCCTTTTATTCCTCTATCCCCAGCACCTCACATAGTGCCAGGCACATAGTAGGTGCTCAATAAATACACTGCTCACAAAAATTAGGGGATTAAGGAATGTGCAGATACTCCAGTACTTTTGAATAGTGCATTTTCACCAATGAAATAAAAGTTGGTTTTGCATCCATTTGCATAATTGAACAATTTCCTTTGACTTGTTGTTTACTTTTCTGATGTTCTTGTTTAATAAAAAAATATCAAGCCCTGGCCGGTTGGCTCAGTGGTAGAGCGTCGGCCTGGCGTGCAGGAGTCCCAGGTTCAATTCCCGGCCAGGGCACACAGGAGAAGCGCCCATCTGCTTCTCCACCCCTCCCCCTCTCCTTCCTCTCTGTCTCTCTCTTCCCCTCCCGCAGCCAAGGCTCCATTGGAGCAAAGTTGGCCTGGATGCTGAGGATGGCTCTATGGCCTCTGCCTCAGGCGCTGGAATGGCTCTGGTTGCAACAGAGCAATGCCCCAGATGGGCAGAGCATCGCCCCCTGGTGGGCATGCCGGGTGGATCCTGGTCTGGCGCATGCGGGAGTCTGTCTGACTGCCTCCCCATTTCCAACTTCAGAAAAATACAAAAAAAAAAAATATATATATATATATATATATCAATATATATATCAAATGCTTCTTTTTTTATTGCTTCATATTCATTTTGAAATAAACTCTAATTTTTGTGAGCAGTATACTTGTGGATGAATAATTTAAGCATGTTTTTAAGAATATGATAAATCCTTAAAAGAGGAAGCCTTTCTAGCACACTGATTTAACACAATGCTTCAATGTACGTAAAAAAAAATATTGTCTTCCCTCCAAAAATGCCCCCACCCCACACTCTGCCCCTCCAGTACAGCCCACCTCATCCCAAAGGTAACCACAGTCCGTACTTATGGAATTCATATCCTTGCTTCTTAAAAATAGTTTTTGTCTACCTAAACATGAACCCCTAAAGTTCAATTTTACATTTTTTTGAACACTAAATAATTGAACCATCCATATAGCATTATGTATATTTCCATATCTGTCTCTTTTCATTCAACATTGTGCTTTTGGGAGTCTCGCACATTGTTGCACATAGCTATAGTCCATCCATTCTCCTCCTTGAGTGATTTCCCTCTGCAGTGATACATTACACTCATTATCTTGTTGCTATTGATGGACACTGGGGTTGTTTCCAGATTTTGGCTGTTATAAATAATGCTTTACAAACATTCTTAGGCATATTTCTTGAGAGATATCTAATGGAAGGATGGATGAATGGATGGACAGATAGATAGATACCTATTAGATATAGGCCTAGAAGTGGGAGCCCTGGGTCACATAATTCTAATGTTCTAGAATACCAAACTATTTTTCAAAAACAATTCTACCACTTCACATTCTCACCAGCGGAGTATGAGAGCTGTGGTTGCTCTGTATCCTTGTTAGCACTTGGGACTGTCATCACTATTTAGCCATTCTGCTTGGTGTTCAGTGGTTTTGTATTATAGATCAATTAGCATTTTTCTGATGATTCATCAGGTTGGGAACCTTTCTCATATTCTTATCAGCTGTTTGGCTATCTGGGAGACTCTCTTGAGATCTTTTAAGCAACCATACTGCTTGTCAAATGACTGTTTAAAAGTAAAAGCATCACCTATTTACAAAGCTCATGAATCACATGACCTTAATGTCACTCTCACATGACACATCTGCAGTTCCACTCTGCCTTGACATGCTCTCCATTTCTTTCTTGGGTATTCTCTTCTTTCCCCGACAGAATGCAAGCATCTTCAGAACAGCTGCCGCCATTTCTGCTGTTTCCACCATGGAAACTATGGGGCTAAAAAGCTCTTGCCCGTTAGGCCCTGGCCAGTTGGCTCAGCGGTAGAGCGTCGGCCTGGCGTGCAGGAGTCCCAGGTTTGATTCCCGGCCAGGGCACACAGGAGAAGCACCATTTGCTTCTTCACCCCTCCCCCTCTCCTTCCTCTCTGTCTCTCTCTTCCCCTCCTGCAGCGAGGCTCCATTGGAGCAAAGATGGCCCAGGCGCGCTGGGGATGGCTCTGTGGCCTCTGCCTCAAGCGCTAGAGTGGCTCTGGATGCAACAGAGCGACGCCCCAGAGGGGCAAAGCATCGCCCCCTGGTGGGCATGCCGGGTGGATCCCGGTCAGGCGCATGCGGGAGTCTATCTGACTGCCTCCCCGTAAAGGGGATGAAGAGACAGGAACCACTGCCTTGGCTGTTCTCTGGGGGGCAGGGGAGTATCTTTTCCAGGGGCTACTGGCTGGGTGGGTCCACCAGACAGCAAAGGGTGTGAAATCCCAGCACTCACCTCCTCAAGGTTCCCAGACCCAAGGACAGAAAGGAACCTTTATAAAAGGATGAAAACAGAAACACATTTTCTGTGTCACCCAATTTGGATACTGCCCCTTAATACCGGGCTGCTCAGTGGGAAACATTTCCCAGGGTTTTAGGACGTCATTTCATTTCCTGCTCAAAGCACAAAAAGGTCCAGTTCAGCCACCACTTCCCAGGCGAATGCTGGAACGCCCAGTGGATTAGTGTCATCCTATAAATTAGGATTCGGGGCATGCCGTTTCTAAGTTTAGGGACACAATGAGAAACTTTCCCACATCCCTGGTGCAAGCCCTATAAAGACAGCCTCTCTTATCTGACGTCTATGGGGCAGGTTCATTCTCAGGATGTCCAGCGACAATTATGGTTAACCTTTCACAGGACAATGCTCTAGCACCTTATTTATTTCTAGAGCAGAAGCTGGCAGACAATGCCTATTTGTATTTTTAAAGAAAAGTTATTGAAAATCAGCCATCGCCATCGGTTTACATAGGCTGCTTTCCCCTGCAGGGGCAGAGTGAGTTGCTGTGACAGAGAATGTATGGCCCTCGGGGCCTAAGAGATTTACTACCTGGCCTTTTAGAGAGAAAGTTTGGCAACCTCGATTCTGGGTGGTCAATGCAAGCATGGCAGTCATGTGTCATATCTAAGCGCTTCCAATAATAGCAACATCAAGAATGAGAACAATAAAAACGCATAGCAACTATTCTTCACTGAGCATGTACTATGTCCCAAGCAGTATACTAAGGAGTTGACATATGTCATTTGATCACCAAAATTTTAAAGAGAAGATTTCTATTTTCTATCAGACAGATAAAAAAACTAAGGCCCAAAGAGGTTCAATGTCTTGCAAAAGGTCACACAGCTCAATGGGTGGAGTCATGCCCGCTGCAGACGGACTTTCTGCAGACACAGGACCATGCATACAGACCCAGAAGGCATAGAAGCATGAAGTTGTCATCGTGGCGGTGGTTTGGTCAGATCCCTCAGTGCTCAGGAAGGGACCCTTTGGAGGTCTAAGTGAGATCGTCATGGGGAGCATGTCTCCTGCCCCTGGCCCAGAACATGGTGCTCTCTGCACGCACGGAGGCCAATCCACGTTCCAGAGCAGGGCTCCCGAGACCCGTGGGTGCCTTCAGGTGTTGCTTGACTCTTGTTTGTGCCAATTGTGCTCAATGATTTGTCCAAAACTGATTTACAGGTGAAGCTGGTCACTGCTGGAGGAAGTGTGCTCCAAGCAGTTCAACTCCAGCCTCAGACCTGCACAACTGGCTCAGCAGCACAAAGGCACTGTGGTCAGTGAGCCCACCCAGCAGTCACCTACAGCAGGATACCCTCTGGGGTCTGAACCTGGATCCCACGGGGGTGTTTAAGAGTTTCTCCCACCCCCACTCACCCTGCTCCCTGTGCTCAGTACCTGACACCCCTCCCCGTCTCTGCCTGTTCCCAGCGATGTCTGCTGCCCACCCCTCACCCAACTCTCCTCTTGAGAAACGGTCAGGTGACTTACCAAGGTCACTGAGGAGGGAGGAGGGCCAGCTGGGGACAGGAGTGAGCCCAGGGCCTCAGAACAACGCAGGGCCTTTCACAGCACACCAGGCACAGCCCCCTGTGCTGTGTGGCAGCATGCACCCTTTGGAGCCAAAGGATGTTAGTTTGGGGCCCAAACATTTCATTGCCCTTGGAGCAAGGGCCCGACTGCATCCGATAAAGACTGTTTACCCCTCCCGCCAGATGGAAGGAGGCTCCCCTTCTGGCTCTCCAGCCCCGGCCACCCCTCTGCCTTCCTGGAGACCACGGGCCTCTGGGACTTACCTTCACGGCCACCAGCATCTTGTCCTTGGTCGGACTCAGGTTGTAGCACTCGGCCAGGAAGACCTTCCCAAAGGCTCCCTCACCCAGTTCTCGCTTCAGCACGATGTCCCGCCTCTTAATGTGCTGCACGTCTGTGGGGGGGGGGGATAGTGGGGGAGCAGTCAAGTCAGTTGTCTTCATCAGGGACCCCGCAGACAGGAGGGCACAAGGGTCTGTCTGTCCGGAGCAGGGAGTTCTGCTTCTGAGTCCACAGCAGGAGAGACAGACGCTAGCACCCCAAAGTGGGCATGAAAACGGCCTTCTCTCTGAAAGTCCAACCCAGAATCAAATCTCAGCTCTGCCCCTGCCGAGCCCATCACCTCTCTGGATTGCAGCTTGAGAGCAGACAACACAAGCTCACACACAGGACTCCAGTGTAACTGGCTCTGGTTGCTGGAGAGAACACGGTGGTCCCGATAGTTACCGAGCACAGGACACCGGGGTCCAGGCAGGCTCACGCGCAGGGGGCCTGGCTGCGTTTCTAACAAACTCCCAGGCCATGCCCACGCGCTCTGGGTCTACAGACTGTCCTCTGAATAGCAAGGTCTCCAGGGTATTCATGAATCGGGTTTGAATTCTGACTCCACACCTTTGCTAGCTTTTTGACCTTGGGATGGGTATGTCACCCCAGAGCCTCGATTTCCTCACCTGTAAAATGAGATTAATACCAATACCTGATGTGCTGAATTCTTGTGGAGATTAGGTGAAATAATCCAGAGGCAGAGCTTGGCCCAGGGCCTGGGAAAACTACAGACAGACACACGCGCACACACACACAGATGTGCACTGGCTCTTGTTATAATGGCTGTAACAATCCTACCACCAGGTCTGGGTTGTGATAAAGACTACTAAGTGGTAGCTAAAATGATTTGGGGAAGCCTCTCCCCAACAAGGCCTTCTCCTCGGAGAGAAACACCAAGGAGATGATCAAAGCCAAGCCCAGGAGGAGCCCGCCCCAGATCCCGGGTCTGTGCAGGGAAGGCTAGCCCCTGCCTCTGCTAATTTAGCAACCTAATTAAAGTCTGTCTGCCCGGAGGACGCAAAGAGGTGACCTCAGCCCTCCCACCTGTTTGGAAAGAATGCTGGGAAGGGATTGTTTAAGAAGTGGGCTGGTGAGGAAAGCAGTGAGCCAGAGATCACTCACTGACCTTTCCATTAATTGTTCGACAGGCAGGAGCCCATTAAATATCGGTATTAACATAGGAAGAGCACTGCAGAGCCAGGGAAGAGGACTATCTCAAATGACCTTGCCAGAAATGACAGCTGAGGACAGAGGACAGCTGAAGACAGGCAGCTTGTCCCCGTGTCAAAGAGACCTATGACAGGGACAGAGGGGTGTGGTTCAAGGCTTTGGTTATTATTTCGGTTGGCTTGGGGATTCCTTTCAGAATAGACTCCACAACATTTTTCTTTTCTATCCGAGTTCTTTGGGCCCCCAGGGAGTGCCTGTGAGGAACCGTGGGAGGGAAGTATTTGGAGACAGACCTGCAGGCTCACAGCTGCGGTGCTGCTCCTCGCCGGCCACGGAGCCCCCAGGAGGCTGCCACACACACATGGCTCTGCCCCCGTCTTTGCAACCAGGGAATTAAAAAGCAGTTCCCTCCTCTCACTCTTGCTGCTCTTTCCCAGCCTCTGAGCACTGGTATTTGTTGGCCTGGAAGAGGGAGGCTAGATTCTTCCCACTGAGAGAAAACGGAAGGTCAGGACCTCTCCAGGGAGGCTATCAACTCATCGCGGCATCTTCATTCCCAGGTGACTGCTGATGACACACAGGTTCCTGCAAGCTGAGTTCCTGGCACTGCCCCTAAGTCAAGATGGGGCTGGTGATGGCAGCTTTGCGAGGCCAAGCCCACGCCTCTGATCATGCAGGGACAGGTAAGGAATGAGAAGCCAGGGAATCTGGTTCAACACCTGGATCCAACATGCACTCTGGGCTTTGAGCACCTTACAAACATCTTGGGTCTCAGTTTCCACATCTGTAAAATGGGTGCAGGGGATAATCCATACCTGCTTACCTGCTAGATCAGCCAGTATAGCTTAAACCTTAAAGCCCTCTGAGATGTCAGGGTGTGTGGGTGTTTTCATGATTGTTGATATTTTACAAGAAGGGGAAGCAAGGGCCAAGGCCACACTGGTGGCTGAGTGGGACCAGACTCCAGAGCATCGGGACATGCCTGAGTAGCCAGACCCCACCCTAACCCAGCCTCTCTGAGCATTGTAACAGAAAGTGGTACTCAAGCTTCAGCTGTGTCCGAATCATCGAGAGCCTTGTTGAAACAGACCGCTCGGCCCTTGCCCAGGGATTCTCATTCACAGGCCCAGGGGCCTGAGAATCGTCCTTTCTGACAAGTTCGAGGTGATGTACTGTAGGTACTGACAGTTCAGGACCCGACTCTGAGAACCACTGACACAGGACAGCACTGAGGGGTCAGGAGTGAGCCAGCTGGTGACAGATGTGCACCTTTACAGCGTGGCCTCAGCAAGCCCCGTGTCCACAACCACCTTAGACCAGGAGGAGGCTGCAGTCCTGGACTGACCTGCAGGCGACCCCCACCCGCCGCCGGCAGCGTGGCCTAGGCTGAGTCAAACCCTCTCAGAGGCTCCACTACTCAGCCCCAGAATGGAGATCAGGCTTCTTACTTCCTTACGCTCTGGACAGGTCTCCACAAAGGCAAAGCAATGGTATAAATGTCCCCGGGTCCTAAGTCCAACTCCAGGCTGGGCGATCTCATGAGTCCCCCACCCAGCTTCTCACTCTCAACCACACTGGACACAGAATGAGAACAGGGGCGGGGCGGGGCCAGCTGTCAAGTGGAAAGGTCTGTTTTTCAGCTGCTGGACCTGGGTCAGGTCTCAGAACCCTCTACCTGCTCTCCCTCCCTCGGCAACAAGAGTTGCAGCCCCTGAGAAATGCACAGGAGCCAAGGGTGATCAGCGTACAGGGGCCACTTCTCCCACACCCCGGAGCTGAGAGCCTCGTGGCAGCTGTGAACCGCAGACCGCAGGAGGGGAAGAATGTGACTGGACTGGGGCAGGCGACCATGTGACGAGAAAGCTGACTGCTCTCTGCCCGCATGAAGCGGAAGCCTCCTGCGGACCCAAGTGTCTGCCCCAAATCTTCAAATGGGTTTTTCAGAGACGTGGAAACACCCAGCAGCTCAGAATAAAATAGCCTGGGCTCCGTCTAGCTGTCTGCAGAGAGAAGTGTGTGGCGAGCAATCCCTGAGCCTGGTCCACGCACGGGGTGGTGAGATGGGAGAAAGGGCAGCAGAAGGAACAGAAAATGAAAACATATTTCATTCCATCACAAGTCGGCCCAGGAGAGAACTTCCTCCCAGCACGAGAATAGGAAGCTCCATGAGGTAAGCAGGGGCTGTGTGCTGGATATGGGCCAAATACACAAGGCAAATCACTTCCATGTGGACAAACTCACATACCAAGACTCTAGAGCCCAGACCGCCCCCCGAACAGCGGCTTTCCCTGAGCCTACATAGGAAGAAGTTGGGTAAAGAAAGCTATTTTGTGTGCAATCCTGCTATTTGCTCCATTTTCAATTCTCATGACAAGTATGTGTTATTGTACCCCTTTTACAGATGGATAAATGGAGACAGGGATAAATTTCCCAAGTTCTCAGAGCTAAAACATGGCTAAGGAAGGACTCTCTTCCTTTTATGGCTCTGAGCCTTTCTTTCCATCACACGAGGCTGCCTGTCCTGTGTCCTCCCTTCTCTGTGGCCACCAAGATGACGTGGTCCACAGCAGCTCAACCCTCCATCTTCCCCTCTTCTTCTCCTGCCCACCCTGGGACTTCAGTACAGCTTCTTCCCAAGGGAAAGGGGAGAGCCCCCTCCTGGAGGCCCTGGGGAGAAGGGTGTGGGTGAGGGGAGGGTGTGGGAGGAAAGGCCCCGGGGAAAGGCTGGAGTGAGACAGTTCTGTTCTATTTTTGATGTCCCAGGGTCTGTTTGGGCCTCTTTTCGTGCTTATTTTTAGCTCACACAGTGCTGCTCAGAGCTGCCTCTGGTGAAGCCATCTGATCCACACGCCAGAAAGTGATGGATTTTCCTAGGAAGAGAGGGCATCAGTCTCCTTTTACTGCCTGGCTGGCCGGCCCAGCAGAGTCTGGGTCACAGAGCTCAGACGCCAGCACACGGGAGGGGAGGAAGAAAGAGGGGACTACACAGCCCCCGGCGTGGGAAGACCTCCCAACCTCCAGCAATGAGGGGCTGCTGGAGAAAGAAAGGAGCCGGCCAACAGTGCGGAGGCATCTTTGGGAGATGAAAAGGGTTCCTGGCACTTTCTGGTCTGGCTTGTCCCTAAATCCTTTTTCTTAAGAGCCACTAAGTGGGTCCCACTGGGGGAAGCCATGGTAGAGCTCGTCACCATCGGACCTTCTTGTTGTTCATTAGACGTTAAAACACAGAGAATTCCTTCTTTTAATTCCTGTCCTACAAACTGTCCTCTGTCCCAAGATGATTATTCTGTATGTGTGGGATCCACTTCTGGGAGGTCCCTCAGGCATGTAGTAAGCTTGACCTTGCGCAAGATCACTAACCAAGGATGTCACCCCCCACCTCGGTATGGACCCCAGATCCCTGAGAGGTCAGCGGGCAGGCTGTGGTCATCCCCTCATCCTGCCTCTGTTCACCTGAGAGAAAGAGGTATTTTCCTACAGCACTTTCTGGGACCTGCACAGGCTGACCCACTGGACAGACATGGTCAGGGACACAGGTGACCACTGTCAGTCTCACTTCTATTTCTTGGAAAACGGGAGTGTGACAGGAGTAAATTACACAGCCCTGCTGACCAGGGATGAAGAGGGGGCACAAACCCACAGAAAACAGTATTACTGAAAGAGGGGGACTTGGGAAAAGAGAAAAAGAGACAGGTCTGTATGAGAATCCTGAACCTGAGCCTTATCCTCGGTCAGACTCCAGCTCCGCGTCTGTAGAATGGGAACGTGCCACTTGGCAGAGCTGTTAAGAGGATGGATCCAAAATGTTTAGATATAGAGATAATAGGAAATATCTGACACATAATAGACATTTAACAAAAGTAGGTTTCCTTCCTTGCTGCAGTATTTTCACTTTAACTAAGAGATGAATACACCTGTGAAGAAAATAGTGGCTTAGAAAGGAATTTGGATAAGGATAGTGACATTCCCTAGAAATAAAGTGACCGTGGTTGCTCAGAGGGGGGCCAGCACTGACTCGGGTCACACGCAGCCCGTCCAAGCCTACAACCGTGGTGACCGCCGCCTCCTCCTTGGGAGTTCAAAACAGGCTGTGGGAGGACATTGGTCAGACAATGGAATAAAGCCATCAGAGCCAGACACAACCACCCACCTGCTAAAGATTGCTATTGATCAGTAGAGAAAAACCAGGTTTCCCAGGTCGGTGATTATAAATAATGGTGAACTGCCTCTGCTGTGTCGAGGAGCAGTCAGTCCCCAAAAGCCACGTGCTTCCTCAGTCAGACCCAGAATGCCTTCGCAGACGCTCACTGGCTACCTGGGACCTTCGACTGATAATGTCCGAAGAGGCCACGCATGCAGCAGCCCTGAGATCGTCCTTCCCTGACAGCTGTTGCCTGAAGGACCAGACGCAGGCCCGCCCAGCACCCCTAAGGGCTAGCCACTTGCTGTCGCACCTGGTCCTGATGGGCTCTCCTAACCACACTGCCTTCCCCTCTGCCCTGACCCCCTGTAACACCCAGCCCATAAACGGGTCCCAGCCTCATTGCTGGGACCTCACAGGTATTCCCCCACCACCTCTACCACCTGCTGTGCTTGTCTATTTGCTCTTATCGTTATCATAACCCTGGGGCCCTTATTAATAATAAAAGTAACTGCCATTGAGCAAGCACTTTCCGAGCCAGACACGATGCTAAGCTCTCAGCATGCATTGCCTCATTCATCTTCTCAACTCTCTGTAACACAATGTGTCCCTGCCCCAAGTGCTACAGACCAGGAAGCTGGAGTTCAAGGTGACAGAGTAATCTGCCCAAGGTCACCCAGATGTTCGAGTTGGCCTGCCAGACTGTAAAGTCCAGCATAAGCGGACCGTGTCACCCTGCCATCCTTCATGGCAGCCCCCTGGCCAGCGCCCGGAGAGAGGTGCTGCTTTCTGCACTGGCAGCAGGACTTGGTGGGAACCAACCACATCTACAAGGACTGAGAGAAAGTCGTTTCCACCGGGACTTCCTGCCACCCTTGGTCATCACCACCTGAGCTCATCAAGGCAGAGAGGATGCCTTCTGGAGCTGAAGATGGTAACAAAAGGTAAAGATCAAGACCCTGACACCCGCAGAAGAACAGGGGGTCTGGACAGCCTCAGGGCCCTCGCGCACAAGGTGAGTTCCAGAGGACGACTGTGCGGATCAACAAGGGGGGGATTCTTGGCAGAGAAGAGGGGACGAGGGAACGGGGAGAGGAAGGAGGGTCTCTGAGAAGTGTGTGTTTTCTTTACACTAGCCAGACCTGAGGGTCTCAGGCTGCCAAAAAGGCTTAGAAGAAAACATTAATCCAATACCACACATGCAATTACACATGAAGTGGAATGTCTTTAAATGGGAAAGAATAACATTCTCAGCGCTCCCACTGTGGGTGTTTGAAGTGGCAGGAGGGAGACCGAGGCCGGCCTGGAGTCTTTGAGGGGGAAGGAGACCGCTGAGAGGGCAGGGCCCCGCCTCTGCTGGGGGTAGGAGTTTCTCCTGCCCTCACACCTTCTCGCGACCCCGCTGGCTGCTGAGACCTCTCAGCAAGTGGAACTAATTTCCCCTCAGTGTTGTGGTGTTGCGTGAGAGCATGAGCAGGTGAGTGTGCCCCCTGGACAGCCCCAGACCCTTTGTAGTGGTCAGCAGCCAACCCAGCCACTTCACCCGGACCTAGAGCATGGCTAAACTGTCCCAGGAACGGCGTGCGCAAAGCAATCCCCAGATAATTTATAGGCTACAAAGACAAAAGGACGTCCTGGGTTCCTGTCAAGGGTTTTCTAAGGGAAGACATTTCAACGGCTGGAGAGCCAACAGGACAACTCTGCAGAGCTTGGAGGTCTAGAATCTAAAAATTTCCCCCAGTTACTAAAAGGGAGTGACAATGATGTGGACAAGGAGCCTCAGTTGAAGAAACACCAGCGCTGTTAGCCACTGTCACTGTCCTGGGGTGAGGCGGACTCAGGATCATCCTGATAGATCAACGTTGCGGGTTCAATCACCGGTCAGGGCACATACAGGAATCCACCAACAAATGCATCAATAAATGGAACAGAAGATAGTTTTTCTCTCTGTGTCTCTCTTCCCTCTTTCCTCTCTCTCTCTAAAACTCAATCAATAAATAAGAAATGTAAAAACGAGGGAAGCAGGAAGCAGAAGGAGTAGTGAAGGGAAGGGAAACGAGAAGATGAGAGTGAGAATGGGAGATCCAGGATGCTCTGAAGAGAAGCCTTATTTATGTCCTGGGTCTAAGACTGGTCCCCAAATCAGGATCACATTGAAGCAGGACAGCTGAGACCCATGTGCTGCCCCTCCGTCTCTAGCACTCGGGCTCCTAAATGAAGCGCCTCTGCAGTCTGTGTCTGACCAAGCTCAGCCCACATGAGGTCTCCGCTCTGGGGGCTGTGTGCACCCTCGGGCTAGAGGTATGGGGACACCATGTTCGCATCATGGTGAATAAATAAATAAAACACCCTGCTGTGTCGGGAAGCAGTGGAGAAAGAGGATCAGCAGAGGACTGTCTGTTCTGGGGTGATTTCCAACTCACGTTTCCTGACAGGAGTTCAGAGAAAGGGGCTAAAACATCCAGGCGCCTCCCGCCCCAGGTGCTGCGTCTCGGCACTCCACCCGTGAGCTCACATGAGCTCAGGCATGTACTGACACTGCACCCTGGGCACCGCATAACCACGCCCTCCATCTCCGTGTCGCAGGGGCTCTTCCCATGGTGAGACGCCCCTCTGGCTCTCATTAAGCATTGACTGCCTGAGCCAAGAGTAAAAAGCAAAAGGCTCCCCGAGGAGAGCATCTGGAATTGAGAAGTTAGGTGCTGAAAGACGAAGCTCAGGCTCCGACTGGGAATCTGTCCCTCCAACCATTTGCCCAGCTCCACTTCCTCCGCCTCTTCTGGCCTGGATGTTTCCTTTCCAACATGATGGTGACAAACTCTCATTCAAAATGCCCATACAAGGGGCTCCTTCTGCATCTCAGCCTCCCCAGGGGCCCTTCCCCTCCCGCAGCTGCCCGGGGATGCTGCCTCGGCCGCTCATCCCTGGCGTCTGTCGCTGTCCCCCAAGTCTGTCGGGTGACATCATGGTTTCTCAACAGCAAACACTGAGCTTAATATGTTCAAGGTTGTTCCTTCCAGCTCCGGAGCTCGGGGCCAAGATATAGACTGCAGGGCACCGAAATCCAGCAACCTCACACAGGAGTCATGATGTCAGAAAGCAGAAATGCGTGTGAGAACCACAAGGTGAACCAGGGGAGGGCTGGCCACGGGACCATTATTACCCACTGGCCTTGACCCCAACCAGCTATCGTGACTCCAAAAGAAAACGGAGCCCCTCAGGCAGGAGGAGGAGGATGAATGGGCCTTAGAGACCTGTATAGTCAGAGGTAACAATATATCGAAATGTACAAAAGCAAATACAAAAAGAAGAAAGGGCAAGAAGGAGGGCTTCTTGTAAGTCAACACCAGTCTTCAGACAAGGGTCGTAAAGAAAAGCATGGCTTTGGAGCGGGAAGGGATGGGGTGCAACTTCCCAATCACTATACCTTAGGCGGCAGCATTTGACAATTCACTAAAGCAGTCTCACGCCTGGTGTCCTCATGGGTGAAATTAGAAAATGTCCATCCCATTGAATTGCCGTGAGGATTCAAAGAAATTACATGTGTACAGAGATGCATCTGAAGTGTGTTGAGTGACCAAACAGCTGTAAAGGTTCACAGAAGAATGCGCCAGTTCCCTTTGCCCACCTGCCCACCACTCCCACCAGTGATCCTCCCTGCCAGCGTCATCTCTCTGAGCTTCAGTTTCCTCACCTGCAAAATACAGACTTAAAAATGCGCCTATTTCCTGGAGTTATGGTATCTTTCGATGAGAAAGTGCTGAGAATAGTGCAGGGCACACAGTAGGTGCTCAATAAACATCAGCTACAGTAGCAATGCCTTCGGGGTCCTTGTTAGTCCTAGTTCCTAGTCTTTGCTCTTCATTCTGATATTTGAGAGCTCTGGTGGCTTGGCGCAAACGCCCAGGCTTCTTCCTCATAGATTCCTAACATAAATGCATCAGATAGGGATAGCAGATGGACAGGCTGGTCACTCACTGTCCTCTGAGCAGCCGCAGGAGTCCACCCTACCATTCCTCCAGCTGGGGTCCCTTCCCACTTCCACTAGGAGGAATCAACCCATGTGCCGAGACCAGCTCTAACCCCACATTCTCCAAACCTTCTTTCTCTCTCCTCAGAATATCTGTTGCTAATGCAAACAGAGGTGTCCTGAGACCACCTCTGCTTACCTTGCTGTTCCCCTATGTAAACTCAAATTCACCCCAGAGAAACACACAGAAAACAAGCTCAAACATCCTCACGACCTCAGTGGAGCACATGGCATTAGGGAAGGCAGCATTAGATATTTACATGACATACACTGGGCCCATGGAGGCACGGGATTCAGGGTGATTTGGACACAGGCCCAGCCCTCAGGTCTCCTATAATCACCAGCTACAGAAGGCTGCTGCTGTCTTGTGGCCTGAAGGAGTCTGTTCCCTCTCGTTCTTTCCCCCAGCAATAAACTTGATGAATATTTCTGTTTAGGCACAACCAACCCTGGGAAGTGAACAGGTAACCCAGTGTGGCCATGAGATCTCCATCTTGGAGCTCCGCGAGGCCCTTCCTTAGGAAGGTTTCACTTCAGTCAGTCCAGGGAGGAGGGGAGCCGCGGCTTCGAAGGTTAGGGAAGGCGGCACCCCGTCCATCAGAATTCAGAAACCAATATTCCTAAGTGCATCCTTAACCCTAAAGAGTCGTCCTTCCTCTTCCATGTGCAGGGCTTGATCAGGGAGGGACGGAGCTGGATCTTACAGGACATACACATGCCCTCCCTGAAGAGACCTTTGCCCCAGGGGTTGAGGGAGGCTTCTCCCAGTCTGCTCTGGTGCCTAGGAGAATAGCTTCCTGTCTTCCCCAGCTGTAGAAGGGTGGTAATAATAACCGCCCTGTTGACCTCCATGCTTCTCCTGTCCCCAGAAGCCAACAGCCCTGTGGCTCCTCCCACCTCGGCCCACGTGCCTCCTTCCCAGCCCCTTCGGCACAAAATGCTCTCACTGCCTGTCCACTGTGTGCTTACCCTGCCTTCCCAGCCAGGGCCCCCCTCACCTGACCTCAGGATTTGTACCCATTCTACGAGACTCTGCTGGAGGCCCCTGCAGCTCACCTCTGCAGACTGCAGAGGCTGTGGGCGGCTCAGGGAGTCCACAGCTGGGCCTCTTCCAAGAACGATGTTCCACTTTCAACTCCCACTCCTGGAGCTAAGGCATCTGCCAGCCTCCTCCAGTCCCCCCCTTGCCCCGCTCTCTGAGCCTCTGCTCTGGCCCTCGCTCTCTTCAGCTCTGCATCTGCTGAGGTTCAGGATCAGAGGGCGAGCCCGTGAGTCCCGGCCATGCAGGCCCTGGGCGTGGGCAGCCAGCAGATGCACTCTGCACAGCGTCTGAGATCCCGGATCCCAGCCTCCCCTGTGGAAGCCCACTTGCTCTGCCAGGTGTTTTCCCACCACATCCTCTGAGCTGCCTTCCAAGAGCTCCCCCACACCAGATGTTAAGCGCACTGGCCGGTGGTTTCCTGGCCCATCTCCTGAACCTCCCCCTGCCCTACACTTCTACAAAAAAGAAAAAAGAAAATGTCAGAGCTGGTGGAATTCTGGGTGCCCCCAGCTGACCCTGGAAGCCCTCCGCTGTCTGGCGGCTCAGATGAGGTCTATTCAAGTTCACCAAGGTTCAAGTTTGCTGCTTCTTGGGCACCAACTAAAGTCATCAGAAAACACTTCTATGGTGCCTTAAATCAGAAGAACATTCTTTCTAGTTCTTCCGATGCCAAAAGAATTTTGAGCTTTGAACATTGTCAGTAACGTTTATTTTCTTACTAATCCATAGGAAGATCACAGAAGTTGGGTGGGGGTCAAGGGTCTATCAGGACTGTCAATGGAGAACCAGGGAGGAGAAAAGACCTCCTCACTGAACATCACTAGACCTGTGTTAATGACAAGTGACCACCTCTCCCTGTCAGGGCTGGACACCCTCAGTGGCCCCTAAGACATCGAGCACCAGCCTCAGGAGTCCACGGAAGACACACTCAGCAGTCCTGAAAGAAGCCATGCTTCCATCCCCACAGGTGGACCCCGAATGCCCCTTCCCACCGGCCTTGGGGACTCCTCCCCTCTCAGTTTCCAAAGGAGATTGTAGCTTGATGTGGAGGCATCTAGCATCTGCTATCTACTGTGGCTGCCTCCACCAGGTGCCACCGACCTCCCTCTCCTGGCCCTCACCCACCCCTGCGCTCTCCCTAGCCCCTTGCCCACCCCCTTCTCTAGCCCGCTCTTCACTGCCTTCTGCAGCTGCTCTGCTCCTGTCTGACCTTCCCTCCCTCCCTCCCTCGCCCCTCTCCATCTCTGTGTTCCTTCTCTCTGAGATAGATCTTCATTGCCAGCTCCCAGGCAGATGTGAAGGGCTCCTAAACCTCCACAGAGCAAAGCTTAATCAAGCAGGGCCACTGGCCTGGGCTGCCTTCCGCCCGTGCCAGCTCTCTGAGCGGCTCGCCTCCAAGCACAGCCCTTCAGACCATCGCCGGAGGGACTCTGTGCCACAGACATTCCCCCTACAGCTCCGCTACCCTGCAAACCAGCCCTTTCCCTCTGCATCTCTTCTCCGGGAATTTACCCATTTTCCCATTTTCAGCACAAAAAAGTACAGAGCCTGATGAACCAGCCAGTGAAGGCACCTCCTGCGAATGTGTCTCGTGTCACTGACATGGATGTCATCCTGTATAACTTCTCCCTATCCGTGAGATACTGGGTCAAACCCACGCGATTCTCCAGTTACTTCAGGTCATGACTTAGGCAGAATGGTTCAGGAAATCCAAGCTATAAAATCAGGAAGGGATTCAATATTTGAACTGGGGACCAGTGATGGAAAGAACAAAGTTATCTGTAACAGAGAAAAATTACTTGATAAACATCTCATTGAAATGAGGAGATACCCCCCAAGAAAAAGATGCCCGCAGAAGAGGGCCTGGTGAGCAGAAACTGGCAGCGCCCTCGTTGCTAACGTAGCACATGGGAAAGCGTGCTGGGCTCTTCACCTGCCTGCCGTCTGCTTGGTTTTAGTTCAGTGGGTGTGAGCAATAAGCAGCTTAAATCAAACCACCTATAAGTGCATTCATAAGTTTCTGACAGGCACAGTGATCTCAAGGGGTCTGATGTTTTTGTAAGTCCTTTTATTTCTCCTGTGCAATTCTTGGACAATAGATTTCCCAGGGGTGCAGCCGGGAGGAGCGTGACCCTCAGGACTGCAGTGCCCTGGTCTGGCGGGCAGGGAAGAGAGGCACGGGAAGTGGGGGGCACTTCACGTGTTATGGCGGTGAAAGGCCCCAGCGCTGGCATCACACGCCCGGCTCTGCCACTGACAGGCTGTGTGGCACTGAGCACCTTACTTAACCTCTCCTGAGATGATATTTCTTTTGATAATTGCAATTCACCTAGGATGTTCATAATCAAATGAGATGACATCAGATAGTACAGGACACAGGCATCCAGGAGCACTGAGACCAAGATTCATTTCTATCCTTTCTTTTTTTTTTTTTTTTTTTGGTATTTTTCTTAAGTTGGAAACGGGGAGGCAGTCAGACAGACTCCCGCATGCGCCCGACCAGGATCCACCCGGCATGCCCACCAGGGAGCGATGCTCTGCCCATCTGGGGCGTCGCTGTGCCACAATCAGAGCCACTCTAGCGCCTGAGGCAGAGGCCACAGAGCCATCCTCAGCGCCCGGGCAAACTTTGCTCCAATGGAGCCTCGGCTGTGGGAGGGGAAGAGAGAGACAGAGAGGAAGGAGAGGGGGAGGGGTGGAGAAGCAGATGGGCGCTTCTCCTGTGTGCCCTGGCTGGGAATCGAACCCGGGACCCCTGCACGCCAGGCCAACGCTTTACCACTGAGCCAACTTGCCAGGGCCAATTTCTATCCTTTCCCAAGGTTGCTCTGTTTGGGGTGCCTTGCAAGCAACGCTCACTCTCCCTGGCACCTGCAGACACAAAGACAAGCATGGATTTTAAGGGCCTTCCTCCTCTAGGAACACACTTTCCCCACCACCCCACATGAAGCAGGAATCTGTCCACAGAGGTCTCCGCCTGACACTTCAAATACAGAGAAGTCTGACTGCTCCAGGTCACAGGTCTTTAAACAGGCTCTTGGCTTGGTCAACACAGGCTATCTGTTATCTGCTGTCTCCTACGGAGGGTCAGGACGTCTGTAGGAGGTCTGTAGGAGGTCTGTAGGAGGTCTGGGGGCCTGGCAAGGCACAGGGAAGCCGGAGGGCAGCAGGCAACTCATAAGCCCACAGCAGGTGGAAGTCACTTGGAGTGACTTTTATGTTGCCATATGGAGCCCTCTGGCAAGTGAGGGACTCTGTGCCTGGGCCCTGGCCAAGACAGCTGGAGAGTGTCCACCTACAGCAGGACTGTAAGTAACCCTTGCTCCAACTGACCTGGCAGGGACAGCCATTGGCCCATGCAGCCCTTTGCATGGTGATGGTCCTAAACAAATAAATGCTCAGCTCAACAAAAACTCTCATTTTAACAGTGGTGGAAACTAGGTACCAACCTGGATCCCACCAGTTACTTGCTGAGGGGTTGCCTATGCATTCAGGCTGTGGTGTAGTCAACATGTGTGCATGGAAGTTAGTGCGTGTTAGGCTGGGCTATGTGCTGGGTGGGGCACAGCGGGCAGCAGGAGCCTCTCTTGGGCCCCCAGTGGTCTCGGGTGGAAGACAGGCAAGTCATCAGGCAAGTCCACCCCAATGTCACAAGCCCCATAGTGGGGTAAGGAGAGGACCCCTGGGAATACCTGGAAGGTACAGCTAACTGGGTCTTGAGGTGTCAGGGAGGACTGCTGGGGGAAGACCTGTCTACTCTGTCTGAGCCTCAACTTCATCATGTATAAATGTGAAAAGATATATATAAATGACCTCCACACAACAGTCAGAAGGAAAATGGTCTAGTTTGTCTTCCTCCAACAATAGCAATGAAGATGCCTGACCAATGTGCAGCAAGTTAGTTTCTCCAGGTACTTACAAACTAATGCGCTCTGTGCTTCAATGGGGGAGAGGAGAGCATCCCAGGGAGGGCGGGGAGGGCTGGCCTTGCTCTGAGCACCACGCGCAATCCTCTGGGCTGTGTCTAGAGATCGCCTATCGCTGGGGTGGGTGGTACGTTTCACCACTGCCTCATCCAGCCTGCTTGATGTTGGCCAATCCCATTCAGCATGGCTTCTGGAATCAGACTGCCTGGGATCAGATTCAGCCTATACCCATCATTTTACCCTATGGCCTTGGGAAATTTACTTAACTTCTCTGATTCTCAGTGTATCTGTAAAAAAAGATATAATAATAGAGCTTGCTTCATAGAAGTGTTTTGAGGACAATGTGTCAGTATAGAAAAGTGCCTAAATTAGGCAAGCATCATTAAATGTCAGCTGTCATCACCATCACTGTCACCACCACCATCATCATCACCACTTCCACACAGCGAGCATTTACAATGGCAGCATCTTCCTTGAGTGGGATCAAGAGGTTGGGTTTGACTGAAGCACAGGCTTCATTGCCACTAGATGTGTTCCTTTTTCAAGCCTCAATTTCCTCACCTGTGAAATGGGCTAATAAGAGTACCTAGACCAGGGGTCCCCAAACTACGGCCCACGGGCCGCACGCGGCCCCCTGAGGCCATTTATCTGGCCCCCACCGCACTTCCTGAAGGGGCACCTCTTTCATTGGTGGTTGGTGAGAGGAGCATAGTTCCCATTGAAAAACTGGTCAGTTTGTTGATTTAAATTTACTTGTTCTTTATTTTGAATATTGTATTTGTTCTCATTTTGTTTTTTTACTTTAAAATAAGATATGTGCAGTGTGCATAGGGATTTGTTCATAGTTTTTTTTATAGTCTGGCCTTCCAATGGTCTGAGGGACAGTGAACTGGCCCTCTGTATAAAAAGTTTGGGGACCCCTGACCTAGACCATGTCTTGTTATAAGATTAAGATAGCAGCCAGCACAGTACCTGGTAGAAAAGGCGCTCCTGGTAAATGGCAATGGCCACACTAGTGGAGAGTTAACATGCAGAAGATAAATGTTCCGATCTGGTCCGACTGCAGCTACTCTGTCCTTTCAGGAGGGGTGGCACAGTTCATGCAAGGAAGAAACAAATCTTTTTACTGCTTCCCTTGCCTCTCAGAGATGAAAGAAGACAGAATCATTTTAAGCTCCTCCTAGCTCCTCATGCTGCTGGGAGTGAGACATATGTACACAGCCTGTTGTTTAGCAGAACACGTTAATGAGTCTGTACAAAGGGAACAGCAGGCTCAGTGCTGAGTAAGGAGAGAATTGAATTGCTCTAGATGTTGAAGTGTGGTGACAGAATTCCCCTGAGAGGAGATGAGCAAGAAAAAATAGCAACCTAGTGGCATGGGGGTGGCCTGCTGGTGGGGTGGCTGGAGGACTTCTAGCAACAGAAAAGTCTAAGACTCAATATTTGGTCATTTGAATTGCTACCACCTGACCATTGTATGGAAGATTGGAACTATAGCAAAAGCCAGCCTCTACAGACAAACTCCCCCTCTAACTGGTGCTCTGAGCGTAAAACACTGGACAAAAACCACGCTGCACGCGTTGGCAATGACGATACTGAAAAGCAGTGGTCCACATAGATGCTGAGAAAGTCTGTAAGCTCACCCACCCAGTGAGAGCAGAAACATGGGGGTTTTCACAAGAGCAAGACAATGTCAATCTAACCCACCACTGGACCGCCTTGGAGAGACAAAGTGACGTGAACATGCGGGATTCATCAGAAGGGTGGTCGCTGTCACTTGGCCTGTGAAATCATCCTTATTGTCCAAATCTCTACCAGCCACTTCTTCTTGGGTGTCTAGTGGGCTTTCCCCTGCGGCACAGCTGGAAGGAAGCTCTCATTTGTTACCCCTGCACCTGCCCCTCCCCAGACGCCACCACCACCACGTGACAAATGACATTCACATTCGCTCAGTGGTGCAAGCCCCTAAACCCTCCAGTTTCCCTTGATGGCTCTTTCTCACAGTGCCACCAAGACCATCAGTAAACCCTGTGGACTCCAGCCTCCAAACATATTCCTCAAATCTGTCCTCACCCCCAATAGACCCACTTCTCCCCATCCTGCAGTGGCCATCCTTGTCCCAGCCACGGTGAGCCCTCACCTGGGCAACAGTCTCCTAACTGAGCTTCTATTCTCCCCTGCCCCACCCCCACCCCTCATCCCGACTCTGGAACATGGCCAGCCAGCCAGGCTCATCTTTAATAAAAAGTAAAGTAGGAAACTCGGTGTTCCTCCCCTAGTTCAATTCAGAGGGTAGAGTGAAAGCCAAACTCGTTTGATCATTGCTTCCGAGGCCTGATCCAGCCCACCCTCTGACCTCATCCCCAGCCCCTCCTCCACCGTACTCCATGCCCTCTGCTCTCCTCGCTGCCCTCTGTCTCTTCTCACACTTTCCAAGTGCGGTGCCACTTTGCAGCCCTGATGGCAGCCACCACCTGTCCCTGAACACGTGCTCTCCAGCCACTCAGCAGCCAAGGCTCACGTCTATCACAGGACACTTGTAGTTCTCAGGATAGCACGACCGCTACAGGAAACTGTCTTCCTGACTCCTCTGTTCATCGTCTGGTCTCCTCAGTGGAACACAGGCTCGTGAGAGCTGGCTCTTTGTGTCCCCATCAGAACGGCACTGCAGCAGCTCAGAACCAATTAGCTGAACAGCCAAGTGCCTGCTTGGTGGGTCGCCTTATCGTTATTCCATAGGCTCCCATTACTTTGGAAACACTGTGCAAGGTGGCCCAGCACCAGCAGAGGTGGCTGCAGGTTCAGCAAAACTGAATTCAGAAACCTAGGCAGACACACCGGTCACAAAACCAGGGCAGTCCCCAGCGGGAGGGCAATTGCAGCTCTGAGTTAACATCGAGCTCAATACCACTGTCCTCTGAGCACAGATTCCACCAGGAACGTCGAAGTTATTGAAAACCAGACCCTCGGTTCTCCACCTCCCATGAAATCCTGATTTCTTCTCGAGCTCAGGCCCTACGCTCAGACTAGGGCTTGATCACAGCACGAACTCACGGAACCACAGACAGCCGCCTCATCAACTGGAAAGCCCTCAACTTCTTTGCAATTAGGTGGATTCCGGGAAACTCTTCAGAGGCTGGCTAGAAATGGGCAAGGCATGGGACACACTTCATCTCTAGACGCATGGTGGTCATCCTGGAATGGGGCCAGCATATCCGGCCATGGCTGCCAAGTTCAATTCCCAGCAGGGTGGGACGCTGGGGACAAAGGAGGCTGCCTGCTGCGTTTTCCCGGTGGTATCCCCCACCAGGCACAGTGAGGAGCAGACCCCAGAAGTGGCTATCACGTAAGCAAAATGAAGTGTGCGAAGAAACTGAGATCAGCCAAAACTCAAAATGAAAACAGGTGGCGTTTGCCTCCTTAGTGAATACAAGGTCATGACTATCTGGGGCCCTTCCTAAACAAGACTGGCCCGGGACCTCCCTCCCAGAGGGCAAGAGGGAAACTCCCCCAGTGTCAACTGACTCACTCTCAGTTGTTCTCTGCTTCATGAAGGAAACAGAAAGAAGTTCCCTCAATTCCCATTCTCTTCCATTCTACCCATTGCATGTTTACCTTGCCCTGTTGTCAGATGACTTGGTTTTTGTTGCAAGGTTAAACCTCCATCCAAGTTTTTATGGCCAGTTTTTCCCATCCAGTCGTTGAACGTTGTCCTATCTACTATCTACCGCTGCTCAGTACTGCATATCTATCCTTCCCACTGCAGAATAAGGATTTTCCAACCTAATGAAAAGCACTGCCTAACCCCACCTCCCCTGGAAATTTCTCTCATGTCCCCCTTTATCGCCAGATGCACTGATGGTCAGTTTACTTGCTCTCATATTGACCCTCAGCTTCCTAATTGTCCCCAAGCCTTGAAAGTCTTCTACCACTTCACTCCCTAGCCCCATTGGTCACAAAGTCACAAGAATCTCCAGTCCTTCCAAGTCTGACAAAAGCTTCCCTGACCTCTATTTTTTTTTTTTTTAATTAAGAGGCAGGGAGGCAGAGACAGACTCCCGCATGTGCTCTAACTAGGATCCACCCAACAAGCCCCTTTGGGGTGATGCTCTGCCCATGCAGGGCTGCTCATCTGTTGCTAGCAACTGAGCCATTTTAGTCCCTAAAGTGAAGCCATGGAGCTATCCTCAGCACTCAGGGCCAACTTGCTCAAAGCAATTGAGCCATGGCTGTGGGAGAGGAAGAAAAAGGGAGAAAGAAAGAGAGAGAGAGAAGGGGAAGGGGTGGAGAAGCAGATGGGCACTTCTCCTGTGTGCTCTGGCCAGGAATCTAACCCGGGACTTCCATACGCTGGGCCGACTACTGCTGAGCCAACTGGCCAGGGTCTGAGCTCTCTCATTAGCTCTCTTGCACGTAACTGGGGGTGCCACTTATACTCAAGTGTGATCAGTATTCTGGAATTCCAGGAAGCCCAGACACACAGATACTTATCATAATGCTGTGTGTGACTTAACGGTGCACGCCATGTCCCTAGGAAGCAGTGACCAGGTTTGAATCACCTTTGTAACCCTGGTGCACAGCTCTGCATTTTGCATGAAGTTTAGATATTCATTAAATCACTGAATGTCATTAAGAGAATGTATACCAGTGAGGCATAAATAAAAGCAAATCTTCAGTCATGTGGGTGAACTTACAGGGACACTAGAAACACTCCTTCCTAAGAGATCTTTGAAAGGAAAGGAGCATTTAATTAATGCCATAGTTAACAACTCTTGAACAATAAACAGCTATTTATCAAGCAGCCCTGGTGCTGGGCACTGAGCATGAGCAGATTTGCAGACTGGCACGCAGCTGCAACAGGAATGGGAGGTGGGCAGGAGGGGAAGTCATGCAGGCAGGAAGTGAGCCAGCTCTGAGTGACTGCAGTGACAGGCCTGACCCCTGGGTGTGCACTGTGCTGTCTGAGAGGCTTACTTCCTGAGTAAGGGCAGGTCCTGCCAAGGGCACGGCTGGATGGAATAAGCAATAAATGGACACAGGTGAGCTGGTGAGGGCACCAGGCCTCCCTGTGGCCTGGCCCTTGTTAGCAAATTCCTGCTCTAATCGCTTTCAACAGCTCTTTTGCAATCACTGCAAGGAGGGAGAAGAGAGTGCCTCCCACTGCAGCCGCACTTCCTGATTCCCAGTGCCCCTGGCTTCCGGGAGGCCGCCAGAGAGCCTCAGATGGTAGGCCACACATGCCTGAGTGGGCTTCCAGGGCTGGCATCCATTGTCCCGCCCTCAGCCTGGCAGCAAGGAAGAACTCGCCCCCAGGGATCCTGGAATGCACATGGCATCTTGGCAGTCACCTCGAACAGATGACCAGCAGACAGCTTGCCTGGGCTGTAGGAAGTGACACAACCTAATTGCACTATTGGTCTCAACTTCAAATCTCCGCCCAAGGCCAGTTTTTTCTGGCCTTCCCTGTTGCCATCAGATCTTGATCCTTCATGTCACCCCTTGTGCTTGTCTCCGCCTGGGATGTTCGGGTTCTTTCGGAATCACCTGCTGTGTCACCCATGCATCTGTCCTTTCCCCAGGACCACATCTCTAGCAGACGACAGCCCAGGAAGTCAGGAGATGGGAAGATACATTACTCTTGCCTGGTCAGCTTCTGTCCCGTGGTCACCCCAGAAGGACACTAAGGGGCCTTTTAGAAACCAAGGAGGCATGTTGGAACCTCAGCATGGGCTTTGCTGTCACCACCGAGAGCCACAAGAGAGAAACCATGGCTATCACTTGGCCTCACACGCTGCAGACTGAGAGAATCTCACGACCAGCCTCTCCACCCCTCCTCTTTGCCGCTGCTATTTCCCTGTTTGCTCTCCCTCTCGCTGCCTGACTTCTCTCCAGTTTGGGCCCCTCCTCTGCCAGGAGCCCAGCTCAAGGGCTGGCTGGAAATGCTTCCTCTGAATTGCCTGTGGCCTTTTTCCAGCCCCACTCAACGTGCGCCCAGAGGCCGCCCGCTCTAAGGCCAGGGCAGGAGGTCCCAGCTCTCTCTCTGACCTTGAGAAAGTCAAGGTGCCACGCTTGGCTAGTCATCCGCACAACATGTGAGATGAGAAGCTTCATTCAGCATCCCATTAACATTTCTGGACTAGACTGCTCAGAATCCTCAGCACTAAAAGTGGTGAGGCTCTGGCCAGAAGAGCCGTTTCGGGAACACTGTTACGGGAATGTTGGCGGCACTCTGAAGTCACCTGGGAAATGGCATATACACTCACTGATTTGCATCCTGGGCTCTCAAACCATCATGCTCAGAAGATAGCTTTCCCTAACTCAGCTCTTTGTTATCAGAGGGAGCTGTCCTCAAGGAAAACCCACTGAATACCAGCCTGGGGACTCCCTGAACACGCGGGGGTCTGCAGCGGGCCCCTGTGCCTCTGACAGGGGCGCCACTCAGCCACCTCCCTCATTCAGCTCAGCTACCAAAAGTCCCCAAACACCTGCTGTTATTCATAAGAATTGAAAAATAAAATAATTTAAATTTCCAAATATAGGGGTGGACAAATGTAGGTTTGTAGTTGTTCAGATGGAAAAGTATGTAATACAAAAATAAACTCTGTGTTTTGTGTACTTACAACTGAAAACCTACTCTTCTCACCCCTGAAGAGGACCAGTGAAATAAATATATATCCACACAGTGGCACACCATCCAGCCATTAAAACTCGTGCTCTGACCCTCTGCTCTGAGGAGCCTCACATGGGACAGTTGAGGGTACACACTGTTATAATCCCATGTGGGCTACATATACAAAATAGATATACCAAATAGCCAATGGGGTGTTAATATTATATTTAATTATATTGGCACTGATGTTATATTTAGGTTAAGCCATATTTATATAAGTTCAATATATTCAGGTTCAACCCATTACAGTTATTTACAAGAGCAAAGTACTGCAAAGAAATTAAATTTGGATATACCAGTGCAATGGAATAGTATGTATCTCTGAAAAGAGAATGAGGACATTCTCTCAGAATTCTAGAAGTTTGTGGGGGGCTTCACACAAAGCAGAACTCTCTGGGGTTTGGCTTCTTTCACTCAGCCTACTGTTTCTGCTGTCTATCAATGTTGTCTCATGGATCAGTACTTCACTGCCTTTTTTTTTGTAAGTGAGAGTAGGGAGACACAGAGACAGACTTCTGCACGCGCCCAGTGGGATCCACCCAGCAACCCCTGTCTGGGGCTGTTCTCTGCCCATCTGGGGCCATGCTCACAATCAAGCTAATTTTAGCATCTGAGGCAGAGGCTCAATGGAGCCATCCTCAGTGCCCGGGACCAACATGCTCAAATCAATTCAGCCATGGCTGTGAGGGGGCGGGGGAGAGAGAGAGAGAGAGAGAGAAGAGTGTTAGGAAGGGGTGGAGAAACAGATGGTCACTTCTCCTGGGTGCCCTGATCAGGAATCAAACTCGGGACATCCAAATGCTGGGTGGATGCTCTACTTTACTGCTTTTTATTGTTGAGTTGTCTTCTATTGTACTTGTGTACCATGGATTGTTTATCCATCCAGCTGATGTATGTTTGAGTTGTTTCTACTTTTTGGCTATTTCAAAAAATGCTGCTAGAAGTATTCGTGTACAAGATGTAGGTTGTGTGCATTTTCTGAACCATGTGAATATATCGTCTACACAAAAATGTTTATGTTGCAAGAGATTCATTAAATGCCATGTGCAAATGATCTTATAAAAAAGGAAGTAGCAATATAAAGTGTGGGTACACATGTTCATAGAATGATTCGATTCTGTTAAATAATTAAATATGTGCATAAGAGAGCTCAAAAGACGAGAAGCTACAAGGTTCACAGTGCTGTCTCTGGGTGATAGGATGGTAGATAATTTATGTGTTATTGTGCTTTTCTGTATTTCAACAAATTCTCTACTGCGAATATAAATTACTTTTGTAATCAAAAATAAAAAACAACACAATGTTATTAGAAGAAAACAAAACCTTCCCATTCAATTTTTTCAGGGTCTTTACCTCTCTATTACAGAAAGGTATTTTCCCAATAGCCAATGAACGAGGGATGGCAGGCTACAGCCCATACTTCTGTCTGTCTGTCTCTCTCTCTGCTGGTCACAGCATCTAGAAAAAAATACTGCAGATCCCCAATAAAGACCAATCAATTTGGTAGACTTCAGGATCAGTCTCCATGGCAACCTGACAAGGGCATGCCATTGTATGAACGCTGCCCCAGAGAGGAGACAGTCTAGCAGGAGAGACGCCTACCTCCCATGGCCTAAGGTTGCCAGAAGACCATGGTTTTTAGTGTGTGGCAATGGGATCAAGCTTCCCAAGGCTGCAAGAGATAGATTTCTCTCTAAATGATGGAACACTGGAAGTCTCAACTGATCATCCTGATTGTAGGGTTCCCTGAACTGCCATTTTAATTTTTACAGCTGCAAACAGATGTCACGATTCCGTGTTCTTAAAACTATATTTAATAACCAAGTGTCCTTCCTCTATGCTTACCTCATGCGGAATTTCATCACACTGCTTCATAATTACTCACTTGTCCGCATCAGGCCTGCCCCTTACATTTGTAGACCTTGGATAAGAGAATAATTAGAAGCCCCATCTCAGATGTTCAAAGACTTGAAAATTATAAAATCAAGCGAACAAACTGTTAAATAAGATGCATCCTATCCTCCTGCCCTGTTAAATATATTTTTAGAATAGCTCAAAGGGCCAGGTCTGGACTGAGACATCTCTGGCTCCTTGGCATTGTGAGTTGGGACGTGTCGTGCCCGAGAGCTGGCCGTCTGCCTGCTCCCCTTCTCTATCCCACAGCAAAAGAGCCTCATGCATACCCAGCTTGAATCATCCACACTCACACTCTCTGCTGCCCCCAAACAGCAGCCCCTTGGCCCATGCCTGGCCTTAGCAGAGCACACCCTGCAGTGCAGCCCACCCTTAGGAGAGAAGGCAAACATGTGCCCTACACATGTCCTGGAGGTGGGCTGAGCTATATGGCTATGGAATTCTGGTTTGGGCAATTCCTGAAACATGATCTAGGGGGGAGGTGGAGTACAAGCTCTGGGTACTCACTTTCTATGGCTCTTGGACTCCTGGCAGATCACAGGGGACTCTGTGTATGAAGAAGTATGGAGTCCCTCTTGCCGAGGATTAAGGGACACTAATCTATAATCCCACTAGGCTGGGCTTCTCAACCTTGGCACTGTTGATGTTTTGGGCCAAAGAACCCTTGGTTGTGAGGGCTGTCAGTAGCATCTACCCTCAGCTGTGACAATCAAAAATGCCTCCATACCACGTCCCTTGGGAGACAAGTCACCCCCAGCTGAGAACCACTAGATTATGAGACTTCTGAGGGAAGGAAATACACCTGCTTCACTTAGCGGCCGTGTACAGCGCAGAGCAGATGCCCAGTTACAAGGGTGAATCAGGAACCACCTGTTCATAATCTCAGAGGTATTCTTGAAATACCTCATTTTCCTGGTGAAGGCTGGGAAATACTAGCAACAAAGAGCTCTTCAGTACAAGCTGAGAGCCATTCTTGATCCCTGGGGTAGAAACAATAAACCTGGGACATGCACATAAAAAAGACAGGAGGCAGGAACACCACCATGCACCTAGGACCCCATGATCAGACAGCTCCCTCTGCCTGCCCTGCGCACACAGCTCACCAGAGGAGGCTCCCTAAGACGCTATGCAGGTCATAGTCTAACCTTCCTTTACCAGAGCTGCCGGGGTTAGGAGACTGAGGGAGGGTCCAGCATCTCGAAACTTAAATAGACACTCCTATGGAACTCCTATGGTAGAAGACTGCTAAGCCCCACAGGCTCCCCAGACAATCTCAAATGTGACTGATGCACGCGATGGGACTCCTAACCTGGAAGGCTAGAAGATGCTGATCTAAGTTCTCTTTATCCTTCTGCCTTTCATCCAGTAAGATTTTGCAAACCCTGTTCATGCTGAGTCTCTTCAATCAGCCAGTAACGTTTACTGCTACCGCAAGCCACTTTCCTTCTCCAGAGCAGGCAAGCACTTGCCTCTGTTTTCTTCATAATATCCCTCATTGTATGTTTCCCATGCTCCTAGCAACGGAGCATCCATGGTTACATCCAGCTGGGTTTGGGTCAGCACTCGTGATGCACTCGATGATGTTTGCATGAAGAAATGGGGTTCTGAGGGAGCCCTAAACTTGGAGCAAAGGGCATGACTGGTGCCAGTCACAGGCACCTAGAGGATGCAGACTTGATCTCAGAATCTACTTATGCCTCAGTGTCCTGTAGAGTGGCAGGTCTAAAAACGAGTTCTAAACAAACACCTCTGGAGTCCCTGACACTGTCGTAGATCAAAATCATTCCCGATGACTACTAACATTGTTTGTGCACTTGTCACTCTCACTCTCTTACAAGCACACATGGACTTTCCAGGGGCTTCCTCACATATGATGATATCGTTGCTGTAATGGCACGATCAAGTCCTGGCTGGTTGGCTCGGTGGTAGAGCGTCAGCCCAATATGTGGATGTCCCAGGTCCGATCACGGTCAGGGCACACAGGAGAAGTGATCATCTGTTTCTTCACCCTTCCCCTTCCTCCTTCTCTCTCTCTTTCTCTCTTCCCCTCCTTCAGCCATGCTTCGATTGGTTTGAGCGAGTTGGCCCTGATGCTAAGGATGGCTTAGTGGCCTCCACTTCAGGTGCTAAAAATAGCTCAGTCACCAAGCAATGGAGAAATGGCCCCAGATGAGCAGAGCATCACCCAATAGGGGGCTTGCCAGGTCGACCCCAGTGGGGGTGCATGTGGGAGTCTGTCTCTCTGCCTCTCTTCCTCTCAATAAAAATAATAATAATAGCACAATAAAATGTGTGTGTCTGCTTGTATTCTCCTATGTTTCTCAGATTTCATTTCAATTACACTAGATGGATAAAATCCATATAAAATAAAAGCTATTTGAGGTCCTCATAATTTTTCAGAGTGAAAAGGGGTCCCAAGACCAGAAAGTTGAGGAAAAACTCTAGAGCAACAGTGTTCGTCACGTGTCTACACCACTAAAGGTAGGGAGTGGAGGAAAATATTTGGAGGACCTTTCTGAGAGGTAGGTGAGTTGCTGAGTATAAAAATAAGTACATTTTCAGAGTTTCAGAACATGAGTGTCACTGTGACATTTTAACTGCAAAATGTTCTCTAGGTTCTTTGAGGTGGAAAAAAACACAAATCAAGTCTGGAGAAAAAGCAAAAGTATTAATATATGCAATGAAAGAAATACATTCTAGATACCACGTTGCTTATTTTGAGGTTCACTGATAATCTGATTTGTGTTTTGATTAGTTTCACCTGAACACCCCAAATTGCCTCCATTTCTTTGCATCTCTGAGAGTATCAAGGGTGTGGGAGAGTGACCAGAGCACGCATGTATTATTTGTGGAAAGGGAACATAGAGCATCTAAAGCTTGTAGTTTAAAAGTGAACTCCAATTGTGAGATTATCAGTGAACTTTAATTAGCCATGCTACAGCATCAGCACATGATTATCAACTAGAAGCATTTTTTTTAAAACATCTCAGCAATATCACTGACCAAAATGAACAGATGGAAAGACCCCATTCCTTCTAGCTTGACTACCCAAACTTCCATCACTTCTTATTTTTCCCTTTTAATTTCTTTACCTCCATTTTCTTCCCATTCATATAATATAGATGCTATTTCCCCCACCCCACCCTGACTGCCCAGGTACAGAGGTGTTTTGGACACATGGTATCGTTCATACACCCATCACACCCAGAAAAGGAACACAAAATTTACCTCCATTTTTTTTTAAGATGGAACAACTGAGAAATAGTATCCCCTTCCCCAGCTAAACACAGCCAACTGGAGGCCAGGCCAAGACCAAGACACTTCCCAGCCACGCTGGAGTGGGGGTCCCCTGACTCCTGTGTGACAGGCACAGGCTGGAAGCTGATGGGATGGGAAGAGCTCCTGAAGGACATGCTGAAGAAGACCTTGTGAGAAAGAGGTCACTCCTGCTTCTTGCAACCATCATTTCTAGAAACTGCCTCCCCCCAACTCCCATATCAAAGGACAGGCATTGCTTTAATTAAAATAATGACAATAGTAATAATAATAATAGGTAACTCCAGGAAAAGTCAATGGCATGTCACCAACAGGAAAGTTTTACGAGTTCGAGGATGGGGCAGCTAAATAATAGAAAGCAAACTGTCGTCTGAAGCCAGGCCACGTCTTCACAGCCTGCTGCCGTCTTCTGTGCTATAAATAATTCAGTTTTCTTTTTTTCTTAAATATCACAAAACCGAATCAGAATTTTTATGTGAAGGACTCTGCTGTGTCCCTTTCTGCCTCCTCCTCTCCCTCCCTAACTGGCCTGGGCAACTCCCAGGAGAACAACCCCTCAAGCTTTAACATTCATTCTTTGGCATTTCAGACTATTTGTTAGGCAGAGCTGCCTTCTTGAGATCAAAGTCAGAAAAATCTCACCGAGAACTCCCACTTGGCCCTGTCCAACTGTGACAGAGAG
The DNA here is from genome assembly GCF_036850995.1 of Saccopteryx leptura. Taxonomy (NCBI): domain Eukaryota; kingdom Metazoa; phylum Chordata; class Mammalia; order Chiroptera; family Emballonuridae; genus Saccopteryx; species Saccopteryx leptura. The sequence continues at coordinate 46,166,982 of NC_089515.1, read as the reverse complement.
GGTCCATTAACCCCCAAGCACCTGAATCCTCCACATTCACAGACATCCACCAGCCCTCACCCGAAAGGTAGTTCTCTCTCCTTCTTACCCCTTCCCCTTGCTTTCAAGCCTCCCAGCATTGGGCAGGTGGAGGGTGGATGGGGGAGGGGCAAAAGTCATTCTTCCCGGTCGATACACCAAGACACTAAGTAGAGAGAGCCGGACTCAAGAACCAATAGTGACTCATGGGGACATGGTACTTGGGGCACCTGTCAAGGCAGGGTCTTTTACCTAAGCTCAGAGACAAATACAGAACAAGGAAAGGTAACTTACCCACATCATTTTGTTGGAGGTGGTGGTGACATTGGGTTCCAGGTCTTCATTTCTGTATTATCACTGGGTAGCTGGGATTAGGCTCTATGTGAAACGACTTACCACTTTCCTCTGTGATATCCCAGTGAAGGTTTCCTATACCTGCCCAGCAGCTCCCAGATCATTTCTGCCTCTGTGCTCAGCAGGGGGCAGGAGTGGGGACTGAGCCTATGACTGGGCAGAGGTGCTGGCATGTGTTGTTTATCTTGATATCAGAAGGTTGGTGGTTGGTTAAAACATACCCCACTTAGTTCTTCTTTAAGAAGCTTCTCACCCCATTGTAACCCAGAGTTTCCTAAAGTGTGTGTTACAGTCTACTAACAGGTGTTAAACAAAAAGCATTCTATATTCAACTGGATTTGGAAAGTGGTAGGATACAAAGATTTAAAGCAGGACTTCTCAGAGCACTGAATATTCTTACAGGCATGATGAATCTACAAGAGAACGCTACACCGCACAACAGTCTCCACAGTTATTTGATGGACTCAGCATCTCAGGAGACTAAAAGAGAGCATTGCCCCGGCCAAGGACACTTGATCCCCAAAACAGCATTTATATAGAAACTAGGGGAAGAGGAAGAGGTTTCTCAAGTCAGGGATTTCAAATTAAGAGAGAACCGTATTGCAGAAATTGAAGCTTTCTTTGGCCAGAAAACTTATTAATTCATGTGAGACCGTAGTTGGTCAAGTGGTTGACCCAAAAACATCTTCCTAAAAATGTGAGACCAGACTGGCCATTTGGTGTTAAAGATACTAGGCAGCAACTGCCTGTTCTGGAAGAAATGTCAAATTGACAGCGGTAACGACCAAACGGTTCCATGAGCCATTCAAACATGGACTAAGAATTTAAACTCTCCCAGGAAGGATACTCTCAGAATATATTCTCTGTTGGTGGTGGCGCCTCTGTTCCTTATGGACTCAGTTCTCACTGGTTGGCTCTGCCTCTGCCCTCTCTGAAGTAAAAGGCTTCGGTCCACAGCTGTGGCCCTCAGGTGGGAGCCACCAGAGAGAGTCACAGACCCTGGCTGTGTCCTCTCTGCCAGGCTGAGCTTTCAGAGACTAACGCTCATGACAAAAATGGCTTTGAGATTTGTTCTCTCTTTGTTGTATGAGTTTCTCTCAGAATTAACATCAAAGGAATGCTGACACTTTGATGTGCATATAAGACAATGGCTGAACTTAGTTAGCAGCTAGCCCATATTCTGGAATATTCTGTCCCCCTATGACTGTAGGAGGGCCCCACACACAGACTTTAGGGCTCATTCTTCTTGACTTTGGCAGCAGGAAGACAGATCTGGAGACTGCTTGTCTGGCCAGTGCTCAGAAAGACTAGAAGTAACAGAGCCTTTGTAGGTCCAGGGGTCAGTCTCCTGTGTCATGGAGCCTATCACTGTCAGCTTCAATGTCAAGGACTCTCCATGTCATGTGTTCCCGACATCCTCAAGAACCCGGCTGTGTGAAGTGTTATTTCCCTAGGCCTACACAACTGAGAAACATGTCACAGACCACCCACAGACACCATTCCTCTAACAGCATCCGTGAGCCCTGCCCCCAACCCTGCACCCTTTCTTTCCCCAAGAAGTCCATTTGGGGGTCAAGACTACATGATGTTTGGTCAGGGGCTGCTGCAGAGTAAAGAACATTGTGATGCAATTCTAAAACAACACAAGGATTAAAAGAATAACGCCAGCGTGAGCTTCCGAGTATGAAAGCTGGTGGCATTTCAGCGCTCCATAAAAGAAGTATCACCAGGGCCCATTTGACAGCGATGCAGTCACTCTACCAGGAATCGGTCCTTGCCCTTCTCACTGCAGAATGAACTTGGGATAAGAAAATGGAGACCGTGTCTTTTAAAGAAAAATAGGGGAGTCACTTCAGTGAGGCCCCCAAAGGCAAAGCCAGGCTTCATTTTGCTGCCATGGCAACAGCACAGGAGTGGCAGGGACTGAGAGGAAGGAGAGCCACAAGACAAGCTGGTTGTCATCGACCACCGGGCCTTTGGTGTCCTTACCAAAGGCAGGCGTGGTGGGGTTTTCTAAGCTGACATGACACTCTGTCCCTCAAACCACAAGTCAGGGGCCACCATAAAGCCACAAGTCAGGGACCACCACCCTGCATCTCATACCTGTGGGCAGCCTCACTCCTTTGTCCTCAAAGCCTCTCCACAGTTGAGTGGGGTGTTCTGATCCCCTCTTTCCAAATTCTCAGCTACCTCTTAACATTGCTCTTGGGCAGGGCTAAAGGGCAACTGGCTCAGTGTCCTTGTCTCGCAGGTCAGCCAGCTCCATTCTTCTTGTCTCATGCCACAAGCCCCTCTCTCCACGCTCAGCCAGATCAAAGTCAGGCTCATCTGCAGCAGAGAGGCCTTGCGCAGCTCCTGTTTGCACAGGGTCGTGGAAAGGCACCGTGACCCTGAGACACCAGGGCCGTCTCTGGTACTGTGGAGGAAGCTCAGGCATCTCCTGTTTTCTACGCTTAAGTTTCACCAAAGCCCTCAGCCAGGATTTCTCAACAGCTCTGGCTGTTCTCTGGGAACTTGGGGATTTTGTCTTTCCTCTCTACCTCAAGTAGTTCCATTTTCCTTTCCAAATAGGACCTGCACTTAGCTTGTCATGCCTTGGGCTGAAGGCCTTTGACACAGGTTCTGAGCTGAGCTATCAGTATCCTCTGCTTCTCAGAGATCCTCCTGCCGCATGGGAGCCAGCACGCCCCAGTCAAAGCCTTGTCTCAACAGCTCCCTCATTGTCCCCAGCTCTCCCCACCCCCACCCCTACAGCAGACACAGTGTTCAGCAATGTATTCACATGCACCTGAAAGTCAGGGTGGTGAGGAAGACCTACCCTCTCAGGTACACACCCAGATATCTCATGGCACAAGCAGAGAGTGTCCTGATGGGAAAGGGACAAAATGCAGAGAGGCCTTAGACTTCATCCCCCTGAGCAAGGGGGTCAGGGGGTCACTTTAGGAGAGTGTTACCCATCGAGGAGGAGGACTTGGGATTAAATCCTACCCAAACGGGCCTCAGAACCCTTATGGAATGTCTGAATTACCCCCAAAACAGACAAAGGACCCTATCTCTTGCAAGCATGTCTCCTTCAACTCACTTTTGTGTTCAAGTCGGAATGAAGGAGACTTATTTAGCTCTGGGACTACACTTCAGACCTAGGCTGTTTTCTCGGGAGGTGGGAAGTGCAGGGGTGGTGAGATTTCTAAAGGCAGATGCTGAATCAGAGCTACGCAAGGGAACTGGAGGCTGCAGGCAGCTTCGCCCACATCCCAGCATTCATCAGTGTGGGAATGCGGTGGGTGGGCCGAGCCTGATGGGCGGGCCGGAGGGCGGGGGCTGGGCAATGGGATGCAAACCAGGCTCCCCATCACCTTGTCCCCCTGGCTGCCCCGTTACCGGCTACTGTAACCGGGAAGAGTTCTCCCTCTGTCCTCCCGAGGAACCTCAGGGCAGCCAGGGCTGCCCCTCCTTCACTTTGCTGAACCTTCAGTCACCCTGGCAGCCATGTGTGAGCTCAGATAGTAAGCCTAAAGGGACAAAGCTCTTTGCCTAATCCAAGTCTGGTGTCATGCAGGAAGCAATAGAATAAGCTGCCTTGCCTGGGTCTGCCTGGCCCTGTGCTGCATGTGTCCCTAACGCCACAGCCTCCATTGCTTCTCACTCCTGTCTCCGAGCTGCTTCTGCTCCACCTGCGCCCGGGCTTGACCTTCAGGAACCAGGCTGAGTCAGGGGGGTGCTGTGGCCCAGAACAGGGCTGAGGTCACACCTTTGCCTGGGAGGTGGCGATGGTGTGGCTGCTTGGCCCCAGAAAGGTATCCCCACACAAGAAGGAACAGATGAGGGAGCCCAGAGGCCAGCTTCCTGACTTCCAAATTAAACATGCTTAGCATCTGTTCTTGCCATGGGTGAGAAGCACATGCTGAGCTTAGACACACCGGGAGGCCTCTGAGGTGGGGTGAAAAAAGTTCAAACGGGGGGTGAGGGGTGGAGGGCCTCCTTTCCTGGCAGCAGCTGCTCACACCGCCCAGACCGCAGCCTCACCTGTCATCCTGAGAATCAGGTGTGTCTCTTCCAACAAGTCAGCCTCAACACTGAAGGTGCCACCACTGTCTGGGAACCTCACCCACGGCAAACCCGGTGATTCGTCTTGGACCTAAGACCAACCACACTTCCAGGCCCCCAGGGTCCCTAAATGCTAGAAAGGGAGAAGAAAGAACAGTACGGACGGTCTCCTCTGGGAAGTCTTTTAAGTCACCCCGTTCAGGTGGCTGCAGAAGGAGTGTAGACATGGCTTCTAGCCTCACAGCCCCTGAAAGACTTTATCTCAGGAATGCGGGTGGGGATCTCTCAGGATGGCAGAAAAGCCAAGAGCACTTCCCTGTCAGGCCAGGGAGGGCTGGTGTCAGTGCCAGTCAGCGGGCATAGGTGTGAACACCTGGGCTGGGTGCTGACTCTCTGAGCCTCAGCATCCTCGTGGGGAAAACACACCTGGCTCTGAGTAAGTGCTTCGTAAGTTCGACACTAAGGTTATTTCTGATGCTCCACAGGGAGCCATGCTTGCAGCATGGCAGCCAGCTCTAGGGCCTGGGTGCATGACCCTCACGGAAGAATCAGGTCCTCTCCGGACTGCGCCCTGGAAAGGCGATGCACCTGAGTTCACCACTGGCCTGCCCCTTCCCAAGGGCACAGTCCCCCAGTCTCCCAGCTTCAGGAACAGGCCTTAGACCAGTCCCCCTCAGCTCCTCCCTCCAGAATGAAGACTCAGAGAGCACACGGCAAGAACCTCGGGGTCAGGGCCTGTGCCAGTTGTGAACCTCTGTTGTCTATATGTAAGATGAAGTCCAGTAAAGCCACTGTGAAACCCTGTGGGTGAGACTGCAAACCCAGGTCAGGAAGCCGCCGGCCTTTCTGGTCCTGCGCCTCCTCGCACGAAGCTGCCACCTTTCTGGGCTGAGTTCAGCACTCCAGGTCGGCCCTGGGCCAGCTCTGACTGTCCTGGAGCCCCTAACAGTGGGGTGAATGCCGTGGGACAGCAGGCCCAGCAGGAAAACATGGAAGAGTCCTACACACTGACCACTGCTCTCCAGTCTCAGCCGCTCCTCGTTCTTTCCAGCAACTTCTCAGGCTTCCTGGCCATCTGCATCGTCTCTCCTGCTGCTAATTCAGAGCCTCTCAACTCTGCTTCTCACTGGCGGCATAGGGCGCTGCCTTCTACTTCATAGGCAAAATAGAAGCCACCAGACAAGAACCCCCCACTTCCTTACCTTCAAACCTCTACCCCCCTCTTTCCCTCTTCCCTCCTGCTACATCAGGAAGCCTGTCCCTCCACACGGCTGAGCCCGGCCCTCCTCCTGACCCGGTGTGTTCCCTCCCACCTCCTCGGGGACTGTGTCTGGTTGTCACCTCTCCTCCCGTGCATCAGCCGGCTCTAACACAGGAACAAAACAGCTTAAGTCTCTCTGTGTTAATAACAAAATGTTCCCTTGAACCCATGCAGCCCAATGGTCCCAGGGATAGTCCCTATCCTTGGGACATCCCTGCTCCAAACCTGGGACTACTGAGAACAGGAGAAGTCAGAGCTGGGCAACCCCCTCCCCAGGTCACTCTAGAGGAAAGGGGCCTCCATTCGGGGGTGGGGGGGGGGAGCTCAACCACACTAGACTTAACCAGGAGATTAAGTGAGGAGGTGAGGAGAAAAGAACCAAACTAACCTGGGCAGTTCCCTGCTCAGCATCTACCTTGAGCTTACCTACCTTTCTTGACTGTCTCACCCTGACTTCCTAAGCAAGCGAGCTCAAAGCCTGCCGGGACCCAGTGAGGGGTCCAAGTCCAGGCAGGAGCCCGTCCCCAGGCCCTGACCTCCACTCTTGCTCCAGATCTCCCATGTCTAGGAGCAGTCCCTGCCTCCTTAAAGGAAGATAGTATAACTTACAGAGGCCATTCACCCTTCCTGGCTGTGACATGGCCCGGGGACCAGGAGCACCAGACAAGCCCAGTTAGCATTCTTCTGGCAGCCTACAGGAGACCACCACGAGAGTCTGGTCCCCCTGAGTCTGGTCTGTGTGTGTATGTGTGCGCATGTGCATGTGCATGGGGTGTCTCTATAAATGATAAGCAGGCTGGCCTGTAAAAGCCTTTACCCCCTCTTCCTCTGGGCAAAGCCCCATCCCCATGACCCACAGGAAAGAAACAGCACATCGCCCATCCCATTGGCTTGCTGGTGCATCCAAGATAAAGGATCCCTCAACCTCACTCTCCAGCCCCTCTACACGTCTGCTCTGAAGAAAGGACCCCCATAAGCCTGGGCTGCTTGGACAACACAACAGGCCCCCAGCCACCAGAGGCCAGAGACTCAATCGCCTGAATGGTGTCTGGGGGAGACAGGTGTGAATCTCGCTTCCGCCTCTTGTGCTCAGTGACCCCGGGTGAACCGTCAACCTCTCTGTGCCTCTGACTCCTTCTTAGTAAGATGAAGAAACACGTCTCTGAGTGGACCGAGCTATCTGAAGGGGTCTCAATGAAAACAACCATTGGAACGGATTGTAAACACCTCTGCAAACAGGACTTGGGCTAAGAAACGTCTTTAAGAAATTAACAGTAAAATGGGGGAGAAGATGTGGGTAGCTTAGAATTCTGTATCTTCAATATTCTTTGCAAAATTGCCAAATAAGAGGTCTGATTCAGTCATTTCATTAGAAAATAAAGTGTTTATTAAGAAACTATACACTGAACACTCCTATAAGTCTCTGTGGAAACACAACGCCCCATTGTCATAGCACAAGGTGAAGAGAATGACAGAATAAAAGATGCTGGGATGGATGGAGCCTGGGAGGCTGGAAATGAGGTAATGATTACAATAATTAAAAAACATCACCCTCAGGCTTACTCCTTAAAGCCACACTTAGGAGAAGGCCTGGCCCACAGGGCTGGCAGGACACAGTGGGAACAGCCTGACGGGAAGCCATGGGGGCGGGACGGCGGGAGCCGCGAGGGGCTGGACAGGCACACACCTCAAGGCCCCGGAGAGAACAGAATCCCATGTGACACTCTGGACACTCAGGTGCCTGGGAGGCCTCCCCAGACACCGGGCAAGAACTTTGAGAGTTTTGTGGTTTTAAACCCCATGAAAGCATCTGCAGAATCAGGCTGGGAACCTGGTGTGCAGAGCCACCATCCACAGGACCCAGGACATAAAACACTAAGTGGGAATCTTAACTTCCGGGTGAGTTTGCCAAAGGCAGAGAATCTGTTTCCCAGTGTTATGCATTGCGACCCAAAACAGTGGGTTAAAACCACCACCATTTTGCCCTAAGAGCTCCAGGGCAGGCCCTGCTCCAGGATCTCAGCCATCGAGGGGCAGCTTGTGCTGACATCCACAATGGAGGCACTGTGGGCAGGAGCAGCTGGGTGCACCCCAAAGTCCACTCAGCCATTGTGGCAGCCAATCTGGGAGAGGTTCCGGCTCTATAGCTATGCCTTTCTTGTCAAAGCAGAGGACACTCATCCCTTCCCTCTCCCCAGTGGGTCAAGTTGAAAATGGGGGGAACAACCCCCCTCTTCGGGAGAGGGTGGCCACAGAGAAAGGCATGAGTCAAAGCAAGCAAAGCAAACACACATATTGACCAGAGAACAGGATGACACTTCCACTGGTGCCATGAGAGGGGCTGGAAGAGGCCAATTTTTACTTCTCTTCCCCTTCAGTTCCTCTTGGCCTTGACATGGTGATTCCATTGGGTTCCAAAAGTTCTCAGAGTCAAGAACAAGTGAAAGTGGGGAAGAGAACCAATCCCAGGATCACAGACTACCAGGAAGGGCCTTGGTCCCTGTGTCCCCTGGTCCCTTGTGGTCCTAGTAGGATGGCCAATTCACGGGCAAGATCTCCTAGAGCCAAAGTGGGTCACACTGCAGATCTAGGGGCCAAGGAGGAGTCCCAGAGAAATCCTCCTCTCCAAGGAGTTTTCTAATACCACACTCACTGTGAGCTGTTCCAGAGAGAAGTAGTAGGGGGAAACTGTGTCCAAAAAAGAAAATGTACTGTTTCTCCACCAAAAATAAGTATAGAAAATGACTGGTTTCCATTGTTTCCTCTGAGACCTAACTGGTGCCAGCAGGGCCTGGCTCCCCTCCTCTCACCGCGCCGGCTCCTCCTCTGATTAGACGCTCTTCCCCATGGAGGCCGCGGGCGACGAGGTGACCAAGAGGTGAGCCAGGGAGACCCCCACGCTTCCGAGCAGGGCACGTGAGGCCGGAGCATGGCTGGACTTCAGCAGGCTTTCTCGTGGTGGCTGGGTTGTTTTTGTAAAGCAAGAGAGTGGCTAGCACGTTTAAAAGATGGTTCCTGGTGCACGGGTTTTAGTTCTCTTTATTGGCTCTAAAGATGGTGGCAGGAGCAGCCTCGGAGGCCAGACAAGAAGGAGCACAGTGGTGACTGGAGGGAAAGGGCGGCCCTGGCAGCGGTGGAGGGGGACCCCGTCGTGGTGGTGTTAATGGGTGTGGGCACCGGTGGCTCACGCAGTTTCTACTTAGCATCCCCGGATCCAAAGAGAACAACGCCTAGAGCTTCCAACCTCTGAGGGCCCAGCCTACCCAGGTGACATCATAACAGGGAGGCTTAAAAGGAGTTTTTAAAAGCCATGACGTCCTTTGCTGAAATAAACATTGACATCCTCAACATAGAGGCCATGGTTAAGAGGCTTGGAGTGTCCAGGAAGGCTTATTGGATTCAACATAATTTCTCTGAAACCTATAAAAAACAAAAACAAAAACAAAAAACAGAAAAACAGAAAAAAGCAAAATAAAGCAAAAACCAAAACCCCCAAAGAAGATCAAAACTAGGAGGGGAAACAGGGAGCGTGAAAGGGGGGGAGATACGGATACAGATATACTGGAAATAGCTAAACAAACTGTCAGCAAAAGGGTAGGAGGAAATTAACTTAAAACCAAGCATGGTCAGAGAAATTGGAAACACTCCATTTTGCTGCAGCCTCCACTGAATCAAAGAAGGAAAGTGAGCAAAACGCTTGGGGGCTTGGCTTTGACTGGTCAGCAGAGTGGGAGTGGCCTCGTCTCAGTGGGAGGAGCCTGGTGATGAGCTGATGGGCAGGTGGGAATGGGCGTAACTGCTAGGGTGACCAGAGGACTATGGGGTGGGCCGAGAATGCTTTCTCAGAACTTACATTCTGGAGGGCCATTTCTAACCCTACAAACTGGAGTTATACAGACCACCTCGGACCCCACTGGGGCGGGGGGAACTCCGGACTTCAAGTCTACCTTCTCTTCCTTGTCGACTTTTCCACCTCATTTCACTCGGTCAGCGGAAGGGTTAGGAAGTGAGAGCTAATCTCTCAGCCTTCGCCTCATTTCAGGATTTACAGGGGATGGGACTGGGCTGGAGGAGGAGCACCAGGGGCTGCCAGCCATGGGCAGTCTCAAGCAAGGACGTCCATGACAGCTCAGCTCCTTTCTGTTCACACTCCATGAACTGAGTGGGGGTGTCCAGAGATGCGGGTGTTCCTGGCTGCATCTCCAAAAGGAGGTTTTTCAGTCAACATCAGGGCAAAATAACGTTGGTAAAATAATGTCTGTAATGAGTGTGTTTGTTTGCGTGGATGTGTGCAGACAAACTAAGTGCCCCATTTCAGAGAGGCTGTGTGCGGGCATGGGGACAGCATCACTGTTGGGACAGCAGCTGGGGTTGGGAACAGGGTGGGGAGCGACTGAACTGGTTGCACTGTGACTTTCCCCTCCTCCTCATCTTGGATGTTGGGAGTCCTCCCTCTGCAGGGAGCAGGGTCAGATTTGTGAAGTCAGAGGGAACCTCTCTCATCTATGACTTCATGTTTAGAGGGAGGGTCAGTTTCAAGATGTGATGTTTCTGCGGCAACTTCCATGCTGACCGGGGCAAAGGGCTCTCCTGGCCTGGGCACCCTGCCTAGAAGGCCTGTGAGCACTTTTTCTCTCCACCCATGGTCCCTCTCTTGCCTCTCACACACCCCTCTGAAGTGTTCTCCCCTGGAAGACTCCTCTAACCTAAGGGATGTTAGTACTAATCCCACACGGGGCACCCAGTCATACTCCAGTCCTCTGGGGTATATGGAGCCTTAACAGGGCCTTAAGATCTTAAGAATCAACACTGGTCAGGGGAGGGGTCTGTTCTGCATTCAAAAGTCAAAGGAGGTAACTCACCATGTGACCTTGGGTAAGACACTTCCCCACTCTGGACCTCAGGTTCCTCATATATATAGTGAGTTGATGGGACTAGATGATCTCTATTGTCCTTCAAGTTTAATATCCCATGATTGTCTATGTTTGAAAAGACCCCTGGCAGAAGAGGCAGACATGGGGGAATTAATGGTCAGTATTGAGCCCCAAGTGCAACAACACAGGGAAGTATTTCTTAAGCTCACAATGCCAGAAACAAAAGTCCAGTTGTTCCCAGCTCCTGCACTCACATTGCTTTACCTGTAGGGGCACCTGGTGTATTTGAGGCATAAAATCTAGACACAATGTCCTCTGAGCATGGCACAGAGGCATTAAAGAGCTGCACAAGGGAGTCAGAGGAGAAAGCTTGTTATCAGCGAGGACTCTGTCAGACCCCTTCCCTAGCGTGCTTGCCCCGCGCCCCTTCCGGAGCCAGAGCACCCTGACCTTGTACCCATCACTGCTATTCTGAGTGATTCCCAGCTCTGGAAGGGTGACCCCTATAACTTGGGTGACAATTCTGCAGGTCCCTCTTTCTGGCACCTTCTCTCCCACAGAAGAAATTCAACCAATCTCTAAGAGGAAAACAACTGTACAAGGGTGAGAGAGGAGAAGACGAGACAGGGTGTTCGGCACCTAAAATCTTCCTTGTCTTAGGACATGAAGGGTCAGAACAACAAAAGCTGTTGGTTCACTGGGACCCAAGGACCACAACTCCTAAGAAAAACATCATTACAGCTTTAGAGGGAAATCTCTTTTGGGGGCCACACAGCACCCGTGGGCCCTGGAACTCCAGGTCAGATCCACGAAAAGCAGGGCCAAGCCCGTCCTAGCCTCTGCCAAGGGCCCTGAAGCTGCCTCCGTGAACACAGCCTTTTCCCACATGAGCCGGGATCTGAAGTTTGTTTTCTCTGGAACTCTTTCCCAGGTGGAGCCTCTCCAAGATTCTAATGCTGAAGCCTGAGAGCATAAGAGGCAGTGCTCCAAAACCCTCCATTCCCCTCCTCAGAACAGCCCAGAGCAGAGAGGAAAAGGCATGTGCTGGGGGGAGGGCAGGAGAGACCAGGACCACCACGGCCACTGACCAGCAAAGGCACAGATGGTGGCGGGAGGGCCAAAGAGAAACAGACACACCTCTAAAGAAGACCTCACCCACTGTGGCCCACAGACCCCATGTCTAACTTACTCCTCCATCTGTCAACAGCCTCCCCCAAACTCATCCAGCACTAAGTTACTTGTAAGCCTTCTGTAATTCAGAACAGAGCCTGGTCTTCAGGGACTGTCTAGGTATAAGTTTCCTGAGAAACAAGCCAGAGACTGTGGGATCATTTTGGGAAAGGAAGGGGAGCTGTGAAAACAGGCGAGGGGAGAAGGGGTGCTGAACACCCCTACGGGTTAGATAAGAGGTTCTGAAGCCAACTCCACTGCACCGAAAGCGGTTTAAGTCTTCAAGAGCAAGTCCTTTAAAATTCGCTGTGGCCAAAGAAGGACCAGCTCCTATGGCTGTGCTACAGAGAGGGGTCTAGCCTTCCCAGCCCTCCTGTTTTCCTGACCCCCTCCTGTCCAAGTTTCACCCAGTGCACCCCCGAAACCTGGTCTTGGTTGTTTAGAGCCATCAGCTTTCCAGCACCTGCCGGCGAAAACTTCCCTGAATCTTCTGCCCACACACATCAGGCTCAGGAGTCTCAAGGCCTCCCTTTCTGTCCCTGCTTCTTCCTTTTGTTATCTGACATGATAATTTTATTACCTAACTCCATAAAGTGGTTTAGGTTATGGCCTTGATAAAAGGCCCAATACCAAATGGAGCTCTCTATTGGATTATTTTCCAACATTTCCTCTTCAAATATATTCGTCTGTCATCCCAAAGTTCCTCCTCACAGTAATGCTGAGCACTTACATAGCAATGGCTATGAGAAAAACACTCTATACCCGGGAGTGGGCTGAAATACACCGGAGCCCTGGCACTGAGGTCACGGGTGGCTTGATCACAGGGAAGCAAAGGCACAAAGCAATTCAGATCCTTGTCCAGGGAGAGAGAGAGAGAGCAGGAGAGGTAAACAGGACAGATGTCGAATACGGGGAGCCTGCTCTGCACCCTACCCCGGTCAGGGGCATTCTGGCCTCAGACTCCCCACCTTTCCCAAAGGGGTAAGAAGAGGTGAAATGCTGCAGGCAGACGTAGGCTGAAGAAGGGAGCCTGCCCCAAGCAATGCCCAGACAAGACAATCCTACCATCAGACGCATCATCCCAATCACTCTGGAACCAAAGAGCACTGCCTACAGTTAAGTCAGTATCCCCCAATATCTTTAAAATGTTGATATTATTAACCCCATTTCCCATGTGAAACACTAAGGCTCCAAAATATTTTAAAAACAACAACACTCAAGTTCACTTTGTGGCAGAGTCTGATATTGAATCAAGCTCTTCGTAACCCCCAAGTCCTTATAATTAACAACTTTGCAATATCACTTCCATTTGTTGAAAATCAATATACAGGAAAGAAAGGCTGAAAGGGAGGTCAAGGCAGCAGTGGTGGGGACGCTCTCCAGGGGAAACAGGGCTTTAAGTCCAGCTCTGTCAGCAAGGCAATGGCGGACTAGAGTTCTTTTACCCTCACTTACAGCTTCCCTAGCTGGGGAGGCAAGCATCCTGTGCCCGCACTCCCTCCTATGGCCGCAGGCCAATCCAGCCCTCCCCTGGCTGTTTCCTGTCCCACCCTGTGTAGCCTGCCACGCCCACCACTCTCACAACTCCACTTTGCATGTGTTGGGACCTTCCAAGTAAGAAATTCCAAACCTTATTTAGACATAGACTCCTTCATTTTCCTTTTCTTTCTTTTCTTTTCTTTTCTTTTCTTTTCTTTTCCTTCCCTTCCCTTCCCTTCCCTTCCCTTCCCTTCCCTTCCCTTCCCTTCCCTTCCCTTCCCTTCCCTTCCCTTCCCTTCCCTTCCCTTCCCTTCCCTTCCCTTCCCTTCCCTTCCCTTCCCTTCCCTTCCCTTCCCTTCCCTTCCCTTCCCTTCCCTTCCCTTCCCCTTCCTTCCTTCCTTCTTTCTTTCTTTCTTTCTTTCTTTCTTTCTTTCTTTCTTTCTTTCTTTCTTTCTTTCTTTCGTACTTTTCTTAAATGAGGAGCAGGGAGGCAGAGACAGACTCCCGCATGTGCCCTGTCTGGGATCCACCCGGCAAGCCCACTAGGGGGCAATGCTCTGCCCATCTGGGGCCTTTGCTCCATTGTGACTGGAGCCATTTTAGCGCCATGGTGAGGCCATGGTGCCATCCTCAGAACCCGGGGCCAACTTGCTCCAGTGGAGCCCTGGCTTTGGGAAGGGAAGAGATAGAGAGAAGGGAGAGGTGGAAGAGTTGAGAAGCAGATGGGCGCTTCTCCTGTGTGCCCTTACTGGAAATTGAACCCAACCCAGAACATCCACATGCCGGGCTGATGCCCTACCACTGAGCCAACCAGTCAGGGCAACTCCTTCATTTTCATGTTACTCCTGGGGGTTCAGCTTAGGAAGGATGAAAAATAAACCTCACGAAAGAGAGATAACAATGGGTTTGGAGAGAAGAGTAATTATTCAGGATATATTCACACCTGTAGCAACAGGGTGGCACATTTGAGAAACTCCAGGGAAGTCAGGTATGGTGCTCAGAGGTACTCTCTCCCCAGCACCCTCCCTGGGGCACTATATGAACAAGAAGGGACAGAAAGAATGTATTATGGTGAAGAAAGTTCTGCATCAACACACATCTTTTGCTTTGTGTGGTGCTTCTCCAAGGTCATGGAAAGGTCACCAAGGATTCCTAGTGGTCCTTGGACATAACTATGGTTGTTTTGCTCTGCACTTTGGCCCACTGGTGTGGCCATTGCTTTCTCAATAAAGTTCTTTCTTCTCCTGCCATCAGATTCAACAGAAGGCAAGTGGAACTGACCCAGGTGGGGCAGACACAAATGCCTAGGCTTGCTAGCCACAAACTGGCTTGCCTAAAACTCAGACCTTTCCCTCTGGTGTTCTGAGGTTGCAAACTTAACCTATAGCCCGTGTATGGTTTTAGCTTGTGCCATTTTTCAGAAAAAATTTTTTTTCAAAATTTTGACTTAGTTGCCAACTAAATGTTGTCAACCAGTTTTTATCTACTGCCCACTTTTGTAGCTCTGTTAGTCGTAAAATTTTCTAACCGCCCACCTGTTCCACAGTAATGGCGATTTATAAAGTAGGGAAGTAACTTTGTAAAATTTATAAAGCAGAGTTACAGCAAGTTAAAGCATATAATAATAATTACTTGCCAAGTACTTTATGTCGGATTTTCGCTAAGTTTGGCAGAATAAATCTTTATAAAACAACTTACTATAGTTAAGTCTATCTTTTTATTTATACTTTGGTTGCTCCGATACTGCCCAACATGAAAGCTGGAACACCCACTAGTGGGCGGTAGGGACCAGGTTGACTACCACTGATTTAAAACTTAAAACAATTTCACATTTAAAATAGCCCCATTCTAGCATCCCCTGAAAAGCCAGGAGTCCTGGCAATGTTCCGGCACATTTCTGCCCAGTAACAGTCAGCTAGGCAAAGTGGTGACCACTTGATTTAGTTACAACAAGAAAACGCACTGGGGCCCTGGCAGGTTGGCTCAATAGTAGAATGTCACCCACTGTGTGGATGTCCTGGGTTTGATTGCCAGTCAGAGCACACAGAAGCAACCATCAGCTTCTCTACCCCTCCCCTCCCTTTCTCTCTCTTTCTCTCTCTTCCCCTCCCACAGCCATGGCTTGACTGGTTTGAGCACATCGGCCTCAGGCACTGAGGATGGCTCCATGGAGCCTCTGTCTCAGGCACTAAAAATAGCTCTGTTGTGAGCATGACCACAGATGGGCAGAGCATCAGCCCCAGATGGGGGTGGCTGGGAGGATCCCAGTCAGGGCACATGTAGGAGTCTGTCTCTCTATCTCCCCTCCTCTCATTTGGAAAAGAAGAAAAAAATAAATTAAAGAAAACATGCCGGAAACCACTTACAATGCTGCTGTTGGGGGAAAAGTGTCCCTTCACCAGCTGGCTGTGCCTTCCACATTCCTTGACACATATAAGACACCTGATCCAAAGTTGTCAAGGGTTGGCTAGCAGGATTTTTTAATATAGCTCTTATTTCATGGGGCATGATCTGACCCAAAGTATCCTCACAGCCCTAGTATAGCATGCTACAAAGGGTTCTAGAGGATATTAAAAATGAATTTAGAACTGAAATCTCCCTCTTGTATACTTCATGGCCAAGAGTACTGAACTGGGACAACCAACTTCATTACACAGCACCTCTTCCTATAAAGTTGCCTCAATATCACTGGGAAAATAAATGATGATATTCCCCTGGCCCGTGCATCTAGTCTGGTTCTGGCTGCATGCAGATGCTCAGATGGAGAGGCCTGAGGCCCAAATGTGGTTTAGCTCATGGAACCCTGCCCAGGGGAAGTCAAAGTGGGAGGGCATCCAGGCCCGGGTGAGATCAAAGGTCATGGAACACTGAGATTCTCAGACAAAAGCAAAAGGTTGGTCCCTGAAGGATCCTGAAGGCTCTGTGACTCTTCCCTGATGGGAATTCCAAGGCTCATACTCAAAAGGAGGGGGAGGTGACAGGGGATTCACGCCTGGCATCAGACTCCCCACAATAAGCCAGCCTGCACTTAAAAGCATCAGTCCCAGAGAAAGTGAAACTCCTTCTACATGACACAAATGACGTGATCTCTTAGAATCAAAATATCCCATAAGCCATGGAATAAATTAGTCACATGGTAAAACTCGTTTATCATTCTCAAAAGTAACCACATAAGGGATGTAACACTGGAACATTTCCTCTTGCTTAACCGAGAGGAGAGAGAGCCTCACACAATCCTTTTTCTCTATTTCATTTCCCTCCCTGCACTTCACTTGTCCTTATAGTCAGCATATTTTTGCTTTCTTGATTTTCACCCTTTTCAAATGTTTGAAATGTCTAGAATACAAAAAAGTGTAGAAAATATCAGAACTATGTGCCCAAGACCCAGTACTAATAATTGATGATTTTGATGTCTTCTTTCCCAGTTGTTGAGATAAATGATACATTACACTGTGGTTGTGAACCTATGAGTCCACTCACAATCCTATTCCTGCTCTTGACACTCACTGGAGGTAACCCCTGCCCTGAAATAGACAATTATCCATTTCCGGGCATCTTTTAATAATTTTTCTACATAGGCATGTATCCATAAGCAGATTATAGTATTGTTTTGCCTAAGTTTAAACTGTAAAACAAGAAAAGTTTTCTATAGTAAGCCATGTTAATAGATGTAGCTGTCATCCATTCATCCTAACCGATGTAATCTGCTCTGTGAAAATACTATAAATTACTTGCCTGGTCTACCAACTGAAAGTTATTTCCATTTTATCATTATTTTCAAAAAGGTTGCAATAAATGTTATTATACAAGTCTATGTGAATGTAGAAGAGTTTCTTACAGCAGTAGTTGGCAAACTTTTCTTGTAAAGGACCAGATAGTCAGTATTAAAGAATTTACAAATTATATCGTTTCTGTTGCTGCTACTAAATTCTGCCGTTGCAGTATGAAAGCAGCCATAGGCAATATATAAACAAATGAATGTGTTTCAATAAAACTTTATAAAAACAGGCCGAAGCCAGACGTGGCCCTTGGTCCACGGGCCACAGTTTGCTAACATCTACTCTAGAGGCTTCTTAGTCAAAATGTAGGCATGTGGAGCAGCGCAGCTAGGAGTTTGGCAGAAATGGAGACACTCAGATCCCAATGAATCAACAACTGCATTTTAATAAGCAATTCAAGCAAGTTCTATGAATAAAAATGTCCAGAGCACATATAGTTCTGCAAAGGGCTAAATCCCTGCCCTTACTTTTTAACTCCAGACTAGGAGCCCAGCATGAGAATGAATGAACCTCTGCTTAGCAACCTTCTGTTTGTGCTATTTCTGGTCCATTGGGTTATTTATCTTGTTTTTAGGCCCAGCTATGTGTTCTTATGTTTTTCTGTCATTGCCGTTTGAACAGAGGCAGTGCACTAAAGCATGAACTCACTGCACCATCTTGACCAGAGCCCGATTATTTTTCTTTCTTTCTATATTAGAGAAAAATGTGTTTTCTTTGTTTCCTTAACTGGTGTCCTCAATCCTACTCCAATATCCTTCTTCAATTATTTCCTATCTCTCCGGCATCTCCCATCAGTCCTGTTCTATTCCCCTCTCTACAAAAACCTGTAAATGGCCACTTCTATCTTTGGGTATGTGTGCAGGTACCAAACCCACAGCTGCCACATTCCCTATCACACACCTAGTAAACGATGGAATGTCCTCTACTTGACCAAACCATCTGCTATCTCTCCATGTCCTTAGTTCCTTCAGGTACCAACATTTTTCATAATTCAATTCCAACTGTAACCTCCACTATCTCATATATCACTAATGCTTAACTTCCCCAAATCCGACTTTGATTCCCTCCACAGACACTGACCTCCTGAAGTTCATCAGTGGTCACCCCATAACTCTCTTCACCCTGGTCGTTTCAGAGTGTGGCATCTGGTCCACCTCACATTCTCCACAATACCTACAGTATTGTGCCGCCATCTTTCCACCTTTCTGCTCCCTCTCTTCCTGTTGGCCTCTCTTCCTCCACCTGCACCTATGGCTTTTGTGTCCTCTCATCCCTGACTACTCAGTGTGGTTCTCAGGTCGGCAATAGCAGCATCACCTGGGAGCTCGCTAGAAATGAAAATTCTTGGGCACCACCCCGAACCTACTGAATCAAAACCTGCGTTTTAACAGATTCTTCAGGTGAGTCATATGTTCATGAAATGTGGGAAGTGCCAATCTCGTCACCTTCTCCTCTCTCTACATCTCCCTGTATACTCACTCCGCCATTACTGTCCACCTCCAGCCATGAATTTTATTTTTATTCTCCTAATGTCAACTGGCTACTTGGCATTTCTGTTATTTTACACCAAACCACAAACTTAACATTTCTATAAGCCCGTCCCAAGCAACTTCCCTTGCGGACAGGACAATTCTTTCAAATCACTACCAGTCTTATTGTATCCAGGTACAAACTCTTGGACTCACCCTCATTTCTTGCTAGTGTCTCCCCAATTCCCCTTAACCAAACATCAGGTCTCAGTACTTGCCCTGCACACATCCCTTTACCAGATCCCCACACTTGAGCAAAGCTTGGCAGAAGGTCTGGAAACAGATTGATGGGGCTTTCAAATCCTGGCTGTACCACTTACCAGCTGCGAGTGACTTTAAAACCTTAAACTACCCAGAGCCTCAATTTTCTCTTCTGTAAAATGGATATATCATTACCTATTTCACTGCTGCTGTTGTGATTAAAAAAAAAATCAGGTCAGTACCTGGCACATAAAACACATTTGATAATGAACAAATATTGGTTTATGCTTCAATTTTAGGACCACTGTTTTGGGACTTTGTAACATATTCCTCTGATTCCAGTCCCTAGGTTAGCCTGTCTGAGACACCACTGTCAAATTCTATCACTAAAGCATCACAATCGCCAATCCCCCCTGTTCAGAAGCCACCAGCAACATGAAAGTCCTGTTCATGAATCCCACAAGCGGCCCTCCTGGCCTGTCCCCCACTCCTCCCTGCTCAGTCTCTGGGTCAGATAAACTCTCCACTGACCACACCTTATACTTTTTAGCTTCTGTCCTCTCTTCCACAGGATTCTGCTGTCCTAAATGTTTATCTCCTCACTTAGTGTCCCCTTCCAATTCCCATTAACCCTTCAATAACCAGCTCAAGTCTCACTGTTTGTGTAAGTAACTTGGCAGTTAATTGTGAATTTCTGAGATTGTTCTTCTCCTGTTACCTAGAACTACTTTAAATATATATACTACAGTGAAATTTTTCATTCCTTTCACCTATCGATAAGATAATTTCTAAAAAAAAAAAAACCTAACATCTGCAAGCATCTACACATGTTCAGACAATGAGTTGAGCAGTGTGATGGACTTCCCCATCTAACCTTCACGCATTCCTGTGACGTGAGAGCTGTGATGGTCCCTGGTTTGTGAACAAGGCAACGTAGGGGCAGAAAGGCTCATGACTCATGCCAGGCTGCCCTGTTCACCGCAGCAGGGGCAGGATGGACCCAGGCTGTCTCGTTCCAGCTCCCATGCACTTCACCCTCTGCCACATGGACACCCAACCAGGACGCACATCCCAGAGCTCTACCTGTGTCCCACCTGATAGACCAGGATTTCCTGAGAAGAAACCATGTGACATGACTCACATGCACGCCTGTGCGTGAGTCTGTATAACAATGCACCACGTTGTTTTGAGGTTCTACTCTAGGATCTCGGCATTTGCAAAGAATTTCTTCTTCTAAAAACATTAAAAAAAATAACTCTGTGAGGTAAAAAAAAAAAAAAAGAAGAAGAAAAAGACTGTTATCTTAACATCAATGCCTCCTACTCGGGACTTGATGACAGGTCCTTCCAGAACCAGTCCTCAAGTCATCTGCAATGCCACAGTGCCTGGTTTTCCTCAAGGTCATGGCCACAGTGTTTAGGATCCAATGAGCAAAAAAGCAAAGGCCAGAATCTGGCAGGAAATGAAATCAATAAAGTCCAAATCCTCGGGTGGTATCAATTTTAAGCAGATTATCTTAGAACAGGGCATGGCTAATAGGATCAGAGAGTTGGCACATTCTAAATTTATAGCCCTAAAAACACTATAAACCTATGAGTTGCTTCTCTGGTTCCGAATCCCGAGGATTAGTGATGATGATGAAGATATTGAAAATGATGAAGAGGAGAAATGGAAAAGAAGGCAGAGGATAAGGCCCCACCCTGATACAGATAGAGCAACAGTTCTTAACCTTTCTTGGGGTCTTCTTGAATTTGACAAAAATATACACATACACACACAGACGCACAGAAAGGATGCATCCATTTGGGACCATACAAGTGCCTCGGTCTAGCTGACCCAGTTTAAGAGTACAGATATGTGCTGTGATGGTCACAAAGTGTCAGCACTTTGCAAAGACAGACACTGTGGTGACAGCAGCAGATGCAAACTCCAGTCTGAGCTCTCACTGTGCTCCAAATCTCCAAATTCCTGGCCTGGCTAACAGCCCTTGGGCTCTATGCTCAGAGCTGGATGAAGGGAGAAGAAAAATCAAGAGTAAGACACAATTACTGCCCTAGCAAAACTTAAAACCCAGGGCCAAAAAGGTGAGGTATATGCCTTTCTAAGCTTGCCTAGCAATAATTTTTCAAATACCTGAGTATCAATCTTCTAAGAGCAAAAAAAGGGGGGAATTTAAAATCAACTAAGATCCTCAAACAAATAACAGTACAGGACCTACTCCAGTGAGTACCCAGAGAGAATTATTGCCCAGAGGTGGGGAGCTCAGTGTGGGGAGTGATGACAATTGAGAGGGAAAGAAGGAAGGAAAGATGGTCACTAGGCAGAAATGCATGGGGGACATTGCAAATGGTGGGAAGAGCATGGATAAAGTGTCATAAAGGAGGGTTGTTATGAGGTGAGTTGTGCCCTCCAAAAGACAGCCCCAATACTTCAGAATGTGATCTTATTTGGAAACAATATCTTTGCAGATGATCAAGTTAAGGTTAAGTTTATTAGGGTAAACCCCTAATTCAAAGTGACTGTGTCTTTATATAAAGAGGAAATTTGGGCCCTGGCTGGTTGGCTCAGTGGATAGAGTCTTGGCCTGGCATGCGGACGTCCAGGTTCAATCCCCAGTCAGGCATACATGAGAAGCGACCATCTGCTTCTCTCCCCTTCCTACTCCCTCTTCTCCCCTCTTCCCCTCTCATAGCCAGTGGTTCGATTTGTCACAGTGTCATCCCTGGGCACTGAGGTTAGCTTGGTTGATTCAAGCACTGGCCTCAGATGGGGGCTGCCGGGTAGATCCCAGTCGAGGCACATGTGGGTATCTGTCTATCTCCCCTCCTCTCACTTAAAAAAGGGGGGGATGAAATTTGGACACACAGATACACACACACAGCCATGTGAACATGAAGGCAGAGACTGGGGTTATACGTCTACAAGGAGAGTCCAAGATTGCTGACTGGAAGCCAGGAGAGAGCCATAGAAGTGATCCTTCCCTAGAGTCCCAGAGCGAGCACAGCTGACACCTTGACCTTGAACTTCTGACCTCTGGAACAGAGACAGTGAATTCCCGTTGTTCTACAACATATTTGTGGCATTCTGTTACAGCAGCCCCGGGAAACTAAGCCAGGGATGCTCCTTCAGAAAGGCAGAGTTTGTTTTGCCTGGAATATAAAGCAGGAGTGAGAGAGAAATGGGGAGTTAGCTCTGCAGGAGGGGTTAGGAAAACAGCGCCGGGACCACCTGTGAGCAATCTCTTAAAACTAGGACAGCAGCAATCTAATGACAGTAGTGCAGCTGCACTGTGAATTCAGAAGCAGGGACTGGCATGAAGCAGTGGGCGGACAGATGAAGACTGAGAGATGGATACGTGAAAGGAGATGGATGAGAGATCAATAGATATGGCATGGGTGGATACATGGATAAGAGATTTAGACTAAATGATGTGTCAACTAAAAACAAGGACCTTTCCACTCAATGTAAAAAATCAATTTCAAAATGTTGAACTGTCTCCCATCCTGTGTTTTCCACACTGATCTGGGAGAGAAAAAGTCCTGTAAACTCACAGGAGTTACACATCCCTGCTCAGGCAAACACACTCAGCCTGCACTTACCAACTTGACCTCCGCCCAGAGGGACACCACCCCTGGTTCGGGACCTCTGACCTAGGCTGAACCGGCCAGGGTATACAGGAAAGGACCTCACAAAGCAGTACTGGAAGAACAGTGGACATTCTTAGAAGTTAACAAAGTTGGAGGCTCAACTTCCTTGCAGCAGGTTGCATTTGTGCTGAGGCTTGAAAGAGAGATGAGATTTCTAAGACGATAGGAAAGAAAGTTATTCCGAGCAGAAAGAACCATGTGAGCGATGGTCTTAGTGGGGATGAACAAGATATGTCTGAGGAAGCACATGGAGCTCCCACTGGGAAATAAATGAAGACAGCTTGGAGCAGATCTTGAAGTAACTGGGGAGTTTGGGTGATGGGTAAGTCTTGGTAATCTGAAAGAGGGGACAAGCTGAGAACAGACAAAGGGGAATGAAAGAGAGGGGTGGGTATGGCTGGACAGGGCAGGGCAGAGGCTGGCAATCTATCTGCCAAGGCCCAGCAAGTAAATATTTCTGGCTTTGCAGGCCATACGGTCCCTATTGCAACTACTCAACTCTGCCGTAGTTGCACAAAAGCCACCGTCGACGTGTGATGAATGAGCATGGCTAAGCTCCCATAAATTTTATTTACAGACACCGAAATTTGAATTTCATATAATTTTCACGTGTTAC
The DNA here is from genome assembly GCF_036850995.1 of Saccopteryx leptura. Classification (NCBI taxonomy): domain Eukaryota; kingdom Metazoa; phylum Chordata; class Mammalia; order Chiroptera; family Emballonuridae; genus Saccopteryx; species Saccopteryx leptura. Next base: position 46,144,007 of record NC_089515.1, on the reverse strand, counting down.
AAAAGATGATTCTTCTTTTGAGATTTGTCCAATGATTTAAAAATATAAAAACTATTCTTAGCTCCTGAGCTGTATGATAAAAGGCAGTAGGCTGGACTCATCCCACAGGCTGTAGTGTGCAGACCCCTGGGTTACAGGGTGACCAAAACAGGCTGGACAACGGTGTATCAGGGCTGGATTGTAGGACAGCCAAGGGGATGGATGCCCGGAAAACGCGAAGGCCGCTTATGCAAAGCAGGAGCTTTCTGACTGAATGTAGGAGGTGAAGGAGGACACGAAGGAGGAGGTGGGGTCTCAGCAGTCCCAGGGATCTCAGGTGGGACTGATGACAGACCATCAGCAACACTGGGGGGCCCCTGAAAAGGGCAGGTGATGCTTTCAGCACAAACCCAGGGGAGCATCCTACAACCCTTAAAGGAAGTGTGGCCATAATTGGTGTAGGAATTAGAAACCTCATTCCCGGGACTTTACCTCAAACAGAAGGCAAGACCCTTGACATTAAATGCTCTCCAAGCTACACATTACAGCACCCCAAGTCACACTCAGCTCCAAGCTCTCTGTCCACTCCTGCAGAGTGGATCCAACTCAGATGTGATAAGCCCAGTGAGAGAACTGAGTCTAATGTTAGGTCAACTTATTTCACAAACGCCGTACGTGGATGAATCCTCCTGGCATCTCCCTGTGCACCACCCCGCCAAGCACACCACTGTCTTGGGAAGCAGGAGTCTGAGTCTCAGGCTCTCGGCTACCACCGCAGCCAACTCACTCAGTGCCTAAGTGGTCCTGCTCTCTCTTCTGCAAATGAGGATGAAAGTATCTTTCTTGATGGAGGAGCCAAGACCAAGGTGTAATTACTGTGACTGTTTAACATGGCGACATGGGGAAGGGGAATGACAATCCTAGCCATTCACTTCTAGTGCTGCCATCACCCAGTTCTAGATTACATGCAAGTGATGTCACCTCCCTGAGCTCAGTCTTTCCAAAGTATAATGGAGACAATTACAGTTACCTTGGAAATCTGAGAAGTCACATACATGCATATGAAGTACATAGCTCAGTGCCTGGCCACAATCAGCATAATTAGATTCTAATTCCAAAAATGGCACACATGCAACTTGCAGGAACACAGCCATACATGCTCTGAGAAGGAAGAGAGACCAGGCAGTGAAGTGACAAGAGATGCTGGCTTCGAGCTCTCCATTACAGAATCCCTTGATTCTGCAAATCCATCAGAATACCAGGCAATGGCAGTGTGAATGCAGCTGTATTCTTATCACCCTGGGTGACCCTTCTCAGGTCTGTTGTTCTAGGTTGCCAGGCTCTGGAAGGTAGTCCACCTGCCAATACACACCCAGACAGACACAGATAGCAGAAAGACTGTTCTTACATTAAATGACTTTTGACAGATCATGTGCTCTCAATTCCAAAACACTATCCCTCCCAGGTGTCCAACAGACAGAGTCACACATTGTGTAACCACCGGGGCCCCAAAGCATGTGAAGTGTGTGAACTGGTAGCAGATTGGAAAGCATGGGTTCACTCATCCTAAAAGCCTTACTCTTCCCCAAGTATCAAGTGTGATCAAGTCTTACACTAACAGTACTCTGATGAATACAGGTCTTTGACAGCAAGGGACAGTTATAAAATTGGGATACCACTCCTACATAAGAAACCTGAGGTCAACCCTGACTGATTGGCTTAGTGGCAGAGCATTGCCTGACAATTGGATGTCCTGGGTTTGATTCCCGGTCACAGCACAGAGAAGTGCCCATCTGCTTCTCTACCCCTCACTTTTCACTTCTCTCTCTCTCCCTCTCCTGCAGCCATGGTTCGATTGGAGTGAGTTGGCCCCAGGCGCTGAGGATGGCTCCATGGCCTCCACCTTAGGTGCCAAGAAGAGCTTGGTTGCTGAGCAACAGAACAACTTCCCAGATGGGCAGAGCATCGCCCCCTAGTGGGCTTGCCAGGTGGAGCACAGTCAGGACACATGCAGAAGGTCTGTCTCTCTGCCTCCCCTCCTCTCACTGAATGGATGGATGGATGGATGGATGGATGGATGGAAGGAAGGAAGGAAGGAAGGAAGGAGAAAGAAAGAAAGAAAGAAAGAAAGAAAGAAAGAAAGAAAGAAAGAAAGAAAGAAAGAAAGAAAGAAAGAAAGGAAGGAAGAAAGAAAGAAAGAGAGAAAGGAGAAAGGAAAAGAAAAGAGAAAAGAGAAGAAAAAAAAGGGAAGGAAGGAAGGAACCAAGGAACCAAGGAACCAACCAACCAACTTGGGGTCATGGTTTCACAGAGATGCACCATAGCATTTAGAAAAACGTGTGTGCCTTTGGGCACTTGTAGATACCAAGGCTCGTGTCATCACACAATGTGTACTGGTGCAGCAGAATGAGAATTAAATGAACAATCAGATGCCCCAGCCTTGTGGGACAGTGAAGAGTCATTACCTCACTAAGCTTCAGATTTTCGATGTGAAAAAGGGAAAGAAAAGTTTACCCATCCTCCCTCACCAGAATGTGGGAGCCCGCTTTGAAAGCTTCCATGCAGGATCTCTCAGCCTGGACACTGCTGACATGCTAAGCCAGATCATTCTTGATTGTAGGGGGCTGTCCTATGTACTGCAGGATGTTTCTTAGCACCCCTCTATCCACTAGATGATAGTAGCCCCCTCCACCCCACTGGGACAACCAAAGCTGTCTGCAGACATTCTCAACTGTCCCCTGGGGGCCAAGTCACCCTGGTTAAGAGAGCTGCAACTTTGCGTTCTGCACAAGTAGGAAATTTTCACTGCAACTGTACTTCAGGAACTGGGGGAATCAGCACCTTTCAAGCTAACTAGAGTTTGTCTTCAATCATAACATATCCTGATGCTCTCTGAAGCCCACAGAATAAGGGCTGAGATCATTGTGGCTGCCTGCAGTGGCTGTGTGTGCCATGGCTGTGGGCAGTGTGGCCAAGGATGCCTTGTCTGAAAGTGCTGTAGGGCAGGGGCCATGCGAGCAGTGATGCCTACACAGCAGTGGTGTGAGTCAGGGTGACAAGCAACCCACACTGGACTCTTACGGGTGATTTTTTTGCTCTATATAAGTTCATGCATTTTTTAATCTATGTAAACTCTGCCAACCACCCCTTATTATACCGTATCTAGGGGTTTCATCATTTTTAATCAGTTTCTCCTTGGTGACAGAAACAGAAACTAGGGAACCTTCAATACCCGTTATGCCGACCAAGTGCAACGGAGATGCCATCAGAGCCATCTCCTGTGCTGCAAGCTTGCTAATTAAAGGCCCCCAAAGAGCAGAGATAAAAAGGTCAAATGAGACTTGTTCCGGATTCAGTGATTTACTACCTTGTATGATGGGTTCCCATGTGCCTGGGAAGAAAAGTCACGGCAGGGCGGGGCGGGGCGGGGTGGGGCAGGGCAGGGCAGGGCGGGGCAGGGTGGAGCAAAGTGGGGTGGGAAGGGTGTTGCTGGATGCAAAGCTGACCTCAGGGCCCAGATAGACTGGGATGCGCAGGAATGAGGGAAGGAAAGGCCATCAATCTGCCACAACTGAGATCCCCTGAGCCACCCCATTCCCAGGCATTCCCCAGAGTAAAGCAAGGCTTTGGCTGATGCTTCTGAAAGTGTCTCTCCTCCGCCCACCTGCCTACTTTGTCAAGTGGGTTTGGGTGTGAAGCCACTGACTTGGCTCCGAGGATATTTTAGCCAACACTCTGAAGAGGTGTGCCATGGCTCTATTTTCAAGGTGCCGGTGCGTGTGATTCTGCGGTCCCACACACTGCTCTTTACGAAGTGCTGCAGGAATGGCTTCTCTTACGCCACAACATTTGGGAAAGTTATTCTTTCTCCGAACAACAGCCTGTCACCCGGGATGTTTACTTGTGTGCTTTGGCCACCAGGATGCCCACAGACAAAGCTGCAGGCTCCCTCTAGCAGCCGGCACTTAATAGACTAATCCCTATTTTTAATAGGCTAATCTTGCTACCAGTTTTATTTCCTTATCCTTAGGCCCCTGATTTCTCGGTACTCTCTCCCCTTCATTTATATTGTTGCATTGCCTGTATATACTTTTGCAAACACATTTTGCTATAAGATAGGGTATCACTAAATAAATTACATCAAGATGTCTTCCCTCCTCCCGTATAAATTTCATTTGCCATGCACTGAGCCATGTAGATAGTTCCCTGGGAGAGCTTTAGGGGGCCCCAACCCCACAAAGCTTCTATGGGTAGGGGCTTGACGAGGCACTGGGGGCATCTCTAAGACTACAGCTGTGAGAACTTGGATAGATTCACAATTCTGGGTCAGATGAGGAAGCTGGTGAATAAGAATAGCCCTTATCAGAGAGGGGGGGGTTCTACTGCATTATGATAAGATTCAATAGGACTAGACACATTCCCACAATCATCTATGTTACCCTATTCATTTCAAAAGTAATTGAAATGCTGATTTTATAGCTCCTGGCCCACAGACTTGGGGATTCGGAGTGTGCAGAGCTCAAATTTCTTGGTGTTACGATGGTCATAGTCAAAGTGTGTGTGGGGTATACAGTGGTACCTTGAGATACGAGTAGACCAATATACAAATTTTTTAAGATACGAACTGCGACTCGGTCCATATTTTTGTTCGAGATCCCAGCGAAATTCCGAAATAGGAGTCGTGACTCGGGAAGCTGCCTCTAGTTGGCGCGTTGGCGCACGGGTCCAGTATGGGCAGCACAACACCAGCATCTCGTTCTTTCTCACGTGTTCCCCTCAGAATCAAGTCGAATCTTGTGTGCTGTACTCATTCTTGCATCATTTTTGCATTTTTTACTAATTTTTTTTGTGTGCTATTAATGGGGCCAAAGAAAGTGAGTGTAAAGGACAGTGGTGAGAAAAAGAAGAGAATGATGTCGATAGAAGCAAGAAATAATAGAAAAGCATGAGCGTGGTGTACAAGTGATTGAACTGGCAAGGCTGTACAACCACAACACACCTACAATTTGTATCATCCTTAAACAAAAGGATGCCATCAAAATCGCAAATCCAGCGAAAGGAACTACAATTCTGTCCCAGTTAAGAACAAATATCCATGAAGAAATGGAGAAGCTTCTGCTGGTGTGGGTGAAAGAGAAAGAGCTGGCAGGAGATACAGTGATGGAGACTGTAATATGCAAAAAGGCACGTATTATTTACAGCGACTTGAAGAAGAAAGAACCATCAACCTCAAAAGAGGCAGCAGAAGATATGTTTAAGGCAAGTCATGGCTGGTTTGAAAATTTCAAGAAGAGATCTGGCATTCACTAGGTGGTGAGGCGTGGTAAATCTGCGAGTCCTGACATTAAGGCAGGTGAGGAGTACATCGCACGTTTTGCTGCGCTTATCGCAAAGGAAGGCTACATCCCCCAACAAGTGTTCAACTGTGATGAAACAAGATTGTCTTGGAAAAAAAATGCCCCGGACGACATTCATCACCGCAGAGGAGAAGAAGCTGCCAGGCCATAAACCCACGAAGGACTGTCTGACCATTGCATTGTGTGCAAATGCTAGCGGTGACTGTAAAGTAAAGCCACTGTTAGTGTATCATCCTGAAAATCCTCAAGCCTTTAAGAATCACAAGATTCTTAAAGAAAAACTGCAGGTTATGTGGTGCGCCAATGCTAGAGCATGGGTTATGCGGCAGTTTTTTTATTGAATGGTAAATCTCATCTTTGGTCCTGCAGTGAAGAAATATATATCTTCAAGAAAATAAATTCCCGATGAAAGCATTACTAATCCTTGATAATGCTCCAGCCCACCCACCTGGTTTTGAAGATGACATTCTCGTTGAGTTCAAATTCATGAAAGTCCTCTACCTCCCACCCAACACGACTTCAATCTTGCAACCTATGGATCAGCAGGTCATTTCCAACTTTAAAAAGCTTCACACAAAGCACTTGTTCTGCCGCTGTTTTGAGGTGACCGAGAATACAATTCTAACCCTTCGAGAGTTTTGGAAAGATCACTACAACATCATGATATGTTTACAAAATTATTGACTTGGCATGGCAAGAGGTTACAAGAACCTTGAACTCGGCATGGAAAAAGTTATGGCCTGATGTTGTTGCAGGCAGGGACTTCGAAGGATTCGAACCAGAGACCAAGACCTAGGTAGAAGCGTTGGAGGAGACTGTGTCCCTTGGAAAGTCGATGGGTCTGGAGGTAGATGAGGGTGATGTAAACGAGCTCGTCAAGGAACATGAGGAAGAACTCTCAACTGAGGAGTTGAAGGAGCTACAGATCATGCAACATACGGAGCTTCTGCAAGAGATCAGTAGGGAGGAGGAGGTAGAGTCGGAGGAAATGATTTCTACAAGTGAAATTAAAGATATGTTGGCAATGTGGGAGAAGCTTTCAATTTTCATTGAAAAGAAACACCCAGAAAAGTTTCAACTGGTTGTGCTTCAGCATTTTTTAATGACACTTGTTTGTCACATTTCCATAATATTTTAAAAGGCAGGCAAAAGCAAACCTCTTTGGATAGATTTTTTCAAAAGTCCTGCAAGTGAAAGTGCTGAAAGTGCAGCCAAAAAGGCAAAAACAGGTGATGATTAAATTAAAAATACATAATGTTAAGCTTAGGTTAAGTTTAAAGTTAAGAAAGTGCAGTTTTTTACAATTAAGTTTTTGTGGTTTCATTTTAAGAAAGTGCAGTTTTAGTTTTGTTTAAAGAAAATGTAGTTTTAGTTTACATTTAGTGTTAAGAAAGTGCAGTTTTAGTTTATGTGTCTACAGTGCCTGCATCCCTTCCTCCCTCCCTCCTCCACCATTCACCTCCGTTAGCCGCACTCTTCTGTCTCCAAGGTAAGAATACAGTACTAAATAACACTTTTTTCTTTTATTTCATATATTTTGTTATGCATTGGTAAAGTATACATGTGTGTTTCTTAATTAAAAACGTCTTTTTTCATAATTTAGGATGGTTTGGGGATGTTTCACAGTGCTGGAATAGATTAAATCTATTTCAGTTATTTTAAGTGGGAGAAATTTGTTTGATATATGAGTTGACTGACTTACAAACTCGGTTACAGAACAAATTAAACTCGTATCTCAAGGTACCACTGCATATACTTTCTTTGTTCTCAGTAGAGTAATCCAGGAGTCGTGCATGGAGTCACAGGGTTCAGGCACAGTTGTAAGAACTAAGTCGTGAATATGAACCAATATGTTCATCATCATGTTAAAATGTTAAAGTACGCCCGTACTAGTTGATAACTAGCCATTGCCTTGAGTCCCTAGACCCTCAATACTACTGAGTCACCCGCTCGCCTCCCTCTGAGACACTACAATCCAGCAATAAGGAGCTCATGCAAGGGCACGGTCTGGTGTAGGCATCTGTTCAAATTGGGCAGTGTCCATGTAGCTTGGTGTTTTAAAAATAATTTTTTAAACACTGAGATATAATTCACTATTTTAAAGTATACAATTTAGTGTTTTAATACACTCAAAATCTGTACAACTATCACCCCATGTAACCCTTGAATATTTTTATTATTTTCTCACACACAATCTAAACAATCCATCCCCATTAGCAGCCCTCCCACCCCCTCTCCCTTCAGCCCATGGCCACTGCTACTCTACTTTCTGTCACTCTGAGTTTGCCTACTGTGAACAAATCATATAAATGGAAACCTAAAATGTATAGTTTTCGGTGTCTGGCCTCTTTGACTTACAAAATAACATTTCAAGGTGCACCATGTTGTAGCATGTGTCAGTATGCATTCCTTATGGTGCAGTACTATTCCACTGGACGAACATACTACATTTTTAACCCATTTTTCAGTTGAAGGGCACTGCACTGCTTTCTCTTTTTAGCTATTATGAACAGTCCTACTATGAACATTAATGTACACAGTTTTGCATATAGACATGCTTCCAATTCTCTTGCGTCTACACCGAAGTGTGGAATTGCTGCGTCCTGTGGTAACTCTGTAACCTTTTGGGGAAATGATCGATTATTTTTTAAAGAGGCTGTATGATTTAACTTCCCCCAGCTATATATGAAGGTTCCAGTTTCTTCACATCCTTGTTGGCACTTGCTGTTGTCCAATATATTTTTTCTTTTATTGCTCATATTTTTGATGTTCTATCTAAGAAACTGTTACCTAATCAAAGGCTACAGAGCACTGTACCTGTGTTTTCTTCTAAAAGTTAAATACTCTTAATTCTTACATTTAGGTCTGGGACCCATTTTGAGTTAGCTTTTGTATAAGGTGGGTGGTAGGAGACCAAACTTCATTTTTTTGCTTATCCTAAAACGATTGTTGAAAAGGCCTCTTTATCTCTAATGACTTGCCTTGCAACCTTCTTGAAAATCAATTGAATTTCAATGTTAGGGCTTACCTTTTGGATTCTCAATTCTATTACATTGATCTATATGACTGTCCTTATGTCAAGTGCTACACTATCTTGATTACCATAGCCTTGTAACAAGTTTTAAAACTGAGGAGGTTAGTTTCTTTAAATTTGTTCTTCTTTAACAATATTGTTCTGCTATTCTGAGTCCCTTAAATTTCCATATAAATTTTAGGATCAGCATGTCAATTTCTGTGAAAAATGCAGCCTGGATTTTTTTTTTTTTTTTTTTCATTTTTCTGAAGCTGGAAACAGGGAGAGACAGTCAGACAGACTCCCGCATGCGCCCGACCGGGATCCACCTGGCAAGCCCACCAGGGGGCAACGCTCTGTCCACCAGGGGGCGATGCTCTGCCCATCCTGGGCGTCGCCATATTGCGACCAGAGCCACTCTAGCGCCTGGGGCAGAGGCCACAGAGCCATCCCCAGCGCCCGGGCCATCTTTGCTCCAATGGAGCCTCGGCTGCGGGAGGGGAAGAGAGAGACAGAGAGGAAAGCGCGGCGGAGGGGGTGGAGAAGCAAATGGGCGCTTCTCCTGTGTGCCCTGGCCAGGAATCGAACCCGGGTCCTCCGCACGCTAGGCCGACGCTCTACCGCTGAGCCAACCGGCCAGGGCCAGCCTGGATTTTTGATACTGTGTTGAATCTGTAGATAAAATTTGAGGATAATGCCACCTTAATAATGCCATCTTCTAATCCATAAATGTGCACCAGTTGTTAAAGAAAATATTTACTAAAATATAAAGTTAAAAGTATAAGTATTTAGGCCCTGGATGATTGGCTCAGCAGTAGAGTGTCAGCATGGGCATATGGTGTCCTGGGTTCAATTTCTGGTTAGGGCACACACCTCTCCTTCTCCCTTTTCTCCTCTCTCTCTCTCTTCCCCTCCTGCAGCCATGGCTCAGTTGGAGCAAGTTGGCCCCTGGTGTTGAGGCTAGCTCCATGGCCTCACTTTAGGCACTGAAATAGCTCAGTTATCAAGCAAAAGAGCAAGGGCCCCAAACAGGCAGAGCATCGCCCCATAGGGAGCCTGACAGGTGGATCCTGGTCAGGGAGCATGTGGGAGTCTGTCTCTCAGCCTCCTTACTTCTCACTTAAGAAAAAATAAATAAATAAATAAATAAATAAATAAATAAATAAATGTATTATATAAGTACTTATGCATTAACACAATGGTCTATGGCAGTTTGTGGACACCCACTATTTGAAGTATTCATGGAGAAGGTTGATAATTGTGGCCAGGTGTGGTACAGAAGGGATTTCCTCTCTGTGAAGGATATTTTCCTTTCAGAGTGAAAATCTAGGAGCTGGGCTATTTTCTCCACTCCTCATGCTATAAAGCACTCAGGATCATACAGGGAAACTATACTGCCATAAAATCTCAAAGGACAGACATAAAAGTTCAGAATGAATAATGAAAGACCTTGTACAAGACATTTCCACCAGCAACCTGACTCTGCCCTCAAGGAAATGGTGAATCTGCCCCAAACCCATCCCTCCTGACTGAGGCTTCCAGGAATTAAAAGGAGGATAGGGGAGCTCTACCCTAATCCATAGCTTCATTGACCACCAAATAAGAACTGCCCGTTGGGGAATATTTGGGATCTCTGCTTTAACACTTGTTTTTTTTTATCCTGGAGTAGCAAAGCAAAGCAATAGACAAATAGGTGTACAATTTCACTGTTAACCACATGTTGAAATGAAGAGGAACAGTTTTAAAAAACTAAGACTCAACAGAAATCCTGAGAGGCTGTATGTGTGTGTGTGGGGGGGGGGGGGAGAGAATACTAAAAACCCAGGAAGAAAAAACAAACTCTTATGAATCAAAATACCCAGGTCCTAAAAAACCAAAAATGAAAATAAGCATGGTTAACCAGGTGAATCCCAGCCTATCACAACTAGGGCATATTAAAAACGAACAGAATCGAGCTCCCTAGGCAAAGAGAAGAGTAGGGAAGCCTGGGAAGGTCAACAAGCAAGCCCTCAAGTCCAAATCAGATACCACGAGTCCCAAACACTCAAGTGGCATTTTGCACAACTCTTCAATGCCAGAGAGAGGACATTAAATCTATCCAAGGCAGCACCAGCACACGAATCCTACTTCCATACTGTAATCACAGAGCAAAGGTATGCCTAGGGTTGAGAAGGGGACAAGGGAGATAAAAATCATTGAATTGGCCCTGGCCAGTTGGCTCAGCAGTAGAGCATCGGCCCAGTGTGTGGAAGTCCCAGGTTCAATTTCTGGCCAGGGTACACAGGAGAAGTGCCCATCTGCTTCTCCACCCTTCCCCCTCTCCTTTCTCTTTATCTCTCTCTTCTCTCCTGCAGCCAAGGCTCCATGGGAGCAAAGTTGGTCCGGGCGCTGAGGATGGCTCCATGGCCTTTGCCTCAGGCGCTAGAATGGTTCTGGCTACAAAGGAGCAACACCCCAGATGGGCAGAGCATCGCCTCCTGGTGGGCATGCCGGGTGGATCCTGCTCAGGCACATGCGGGAGTCTGTCTGCCTGCTTCCCTGGTTCAAACTTTGTAAAAATACAAAAAAAAAATCACTGAATTATTTGACTATTGCTTTCCTGAAGCATCCAAGTGTTACTTGCTCATCCTTTGAAACGGACAGATACAGAGCACAAAGACAATGTTCTGGATCTGACAACTCGATGGAGATAAACCAGGAGGAGGTCCAGATGTGGCTGCCTCCAAGCTGTGAAGTGATACTATAACTGTAGACCTGTTGACCAGCCTGTTCCCGCCACCTTTGCAGAGAGCTGAGGCCCCAGAGGTAAACTACTTGCCACTGTGCTTCTGAGCTCCTCAGAGGGAGACCTTAACTGGCTCGACCTGCAGGACTGTTATATACCAGGCACATTTACTGGACTACTTGTACTGCTTGGAAAACTGATGCACAGGGAAGTTAAGTAACTTTCCCAATGTTACACAGTTAGCAGCAGGCAAAACTGAGGTTTGAACCAACTTGAGATGCCTCTAGCAGCCTCACACACAACTGCTACAATTCTCTGCCCCTCCAAAAAGCAAGAGAACCATGTAACAAATTTCAACAGGGGAACCACACATTGCTTAAGCCAACATACCATATGGAGGAACAAACACTTTCTCTATAAGGAAAAGACAAACCTGATGAAAACCCTCAAGGGAGTAAATAGTCACAAGGCTGTGGGGAACCAACTGCTGGGATATATTTGGATTTCTTTTTCTTTCTTTCTTTCTTTTTTACACTAAGATTCCACCCAATGACTATTTTTAAAATGGAAGTCTCCATGGTAATTGAGGAGCTGAACCATCACAGATGGGAAGCTGGTCGGAGTCCCTTGGAAATCCTTGCCCAGTCAAGAACAGGATCTCTTGCTTCAGGGCCACACATTTATAGGAAAAGAAAAACAGGACAATGAGTATCTTTCTTAGCCTATCTGGCTTTCTTGAGGTGAGTCTGTTTGCTGTGCCCCTGTCCTGACTCCCAGCTCTACCTTATCTGTCACGTCTCTCAGAAGCTGTCGCATCCTCCACCTGGTCTGATGCCCTATCTGCCTCCATGATAAGCTCCTTGACTCTTTTTTTTTTTAATTTTTTATTTATTCATTTTATAAAGGAGAGAGGGAGAGAGAGGAGAGAGACAGAGAGAGAAGGGGGGAGGAGCCGGAAGCATCAACTCCCATATGTGCCTTGACCAGGCAAGCCCAGGGTTTCGAACTGGCAACCTCAGCATTTCCAGGTCGACGCTTTATCCACTGCGCCACCACAGGTCAGGCAGCTCCTTGACTCTTATCTGCTCCCTCCTTCCTCAGGGTACCTCCTGGCATCCTTGATCTCCCAGAGGGACTACATCAGAATATCTCTGATTGTTAGATTCTCTTAAGCTCTTCTAGGTAATATAATGTTAAAACAAAAGGTATAATGTACACACAGGAAGATCCCAAGAGACTTTTATGCATGTGCCTTGGCAAACAGGAAGGTGGGGCCCAAGAAATGGGCAGATAAACTTTCATGTGAGCAAGAAAAGGGCAGTGCTTTTTATCAATGGAAAATCCCAACAACATAGCCCAGAAAAGAGACTTAAGAAATACTGAACAATATTCCTTGAGAATATGGTCTCAGTATGAGATACTTCGGCCCAAAATGCCAACACACAGCCAAGCATTATCAAAACAGCTATTGAAAGGAGAACATACTGCCTTTATCTTGTGCAAATTTAAGTCTCATTTGCATCAAGAAGAGTACATAGACTACACTGCCTTTCGTAGCGAAGAAAGATATGATAACACCAGGGAGGACAGAGGGGAGAGAAAGCATTTAGGAATAGCAGGTATAGAGAGAATGTAAGAGGCCGAACTTCAAAGTTTTGTGTGACTCTGACATTTGTGCTCTTGACATCATGGGTGAAGATGAACTATGTCAAAGCTGTTGCCATTGAATAGGGGGAAGGACTGATTCAAGTGAAGGATGATCTTGCCATTGTTCAACTCCTCCTGATCTGCACCAGCAGCAGGAATGGAACTTATCCCCATATGGGGTATCCCGTATGTGAAATGGCATGTCATTTAAATCCTCCCAATGCCTAGCACAACAGCATTATTGCCACCTTACAGATGAGAAAAATGAGGCCCCGGGGCTAAAGTAATTTTCATGACTAGATGGCAGGAGAGCTGGGATTTAAATGGGTATTTGTGTTCCTCTACATCCTTTGCCCTGTACCAACCCAGGGTTCCCTGCTCAGTGAGATCCATGCCCGTAAGGCACACCCACAACTGTTTTTCCTTATTGATACTCTCTGGGCACACTCTGCTACCACCAGAGAGGCTGCCATGTTTTTCTGAGGAGGAATCACGCACCTCATGACAGTGGTCCCCAACCCCCGGGCGTGGACTGGTACCAGTCCATGGGCCATTTGGTACCGGTCCACAGAGAAAGAATAAATAACTTATATTATTTCTGTTTTATTTATATTTAAGTCTGAATGATGTTTTATTTTTAAAAAATGATCAGATTCCCTCTGTTACATCCATCTAAGACTCACTCTTGACGCTTGTCTCAGTCACGTGATACATTTTTCTATCCCACCCTAAAGGCCGGTCCGTGAAAATATTTTCTGACATTAAACCGGTCCGTGGCCCAAAAAAGGTTGGGGACCACTGCCTTACGGGCTTAACCTCTAGGTCAGTCAAGATTTCTGATGGCCCCAGAGAGGCCCATGAAGTAATGTCACCACCTAGGACACTTGTTCTAAGTCAAAAGTCTTGTGGGGGCAGGCTTCCCCTGTCAATCACTCCAAACAGCCCTCAGTAACTCCACCAATGGGTCTTGACATTGGGCCCGTGACCCACTGTCACAGTGATTTTCAACTTTTTTCATCCCACGATACACATTAATTACTAAAATTCTGCGGCACACCAAACACTGTATTTTTTGCCGACCTGACAAAAAACATAGGTATAACTTTGATTCATTCACATCAGGCAGCTATAGTTGTGTTGGCTGTTGTCATTTTTTTATTTGACAATCTAAGGGAAAAGAGGTCAGTGCCCCTGACTAAATAGTCAAGTACTGCATGTTTTAAATATTCTTGCAGCGCGCCAGTTGAAAATTACTGCTCTAAAGGTTAAAATTTATCTGCCCTAATGTCACATTGGTCTTCTCAGCTTCCCTCAAGAAGTCACCTGATGCTACCCTCTGGATGGGCTCTCCTGCTGCAGCCTGTGGGTGGGAAACCACCCTTTATCTATGAAACCTTTAGACTCCATGAATAAAACAGGTTACCGCAAGCCTTAGGTTCTAGAAAATATACCAAGTCTGAAGGGGTCTCTCCAAATCATGGACTATATACTTGATATCTGCACATCACACAACTGACTCCCCGACAAAGGACCAGAGAAAGATGCTGGTAGGGAGTCTTCCCTCTTATTGACATCACCCACCACAACTACCAGTCTGCACCTGTCTCCATAACACCTCATTTTCCTTCAACTAAGATTTTCACCCTTGAACATCTTAATAACCTATCACAGACAGGTGACAAATGTGCAGGGCTCTTTCTTCAAATCTATGCCTACGGTAAACTGAAGGCCGACCAGAGCATAACTGGCTGTCTAGGAAGTGCCTCTCATCCCTGAATACACTGACATGCGCTGCTGGGGTACACCAAGAGGCAGACAAGATATACGGCACTTCCCAAACTGACTCACAAAGGAACCCTTTGTTCGAGAGCTTCTCATAGGACCAGTCATCCTTCGGACACACATAATATGCAGCATCTGTTGCTATCACAATAGCACCTGACTTTAAGAAAATAAAAATGCTCATTACCGAATCCAGAAGGCAGTAGGGTGGGTGATTAAACAAGAATATTTCAGTTATGCAAAAAACCTTTTTTCCACACCTCTTATAATTGTTCTAGGCTTTTTTCTCCTCTCCCACTCCCTCCATGAGCGTGAACCTCGAGAAAGGGGTTTAAATTACACAGGAATGAAACATTTGCAGCTACTAATCTTGAACATCTCCGGTATCTTTGGTTGCCAAGTGCTTTTAGATCAGCGACCGAGGCAGCTGTCCTCGCAACACCTGGTATGAGGCTGTGCCCACCAACAGCCCGTGGAAAGAGGTCAATAACTGATCATTGTGCACATCCACAGGTCACATCGAAAGGGACTGCTGGCGACCAGTCGTGGCCTTGGCAGAGAGGCAGCAGGCACCCACAGGCACACAGCACATGTGGCTTCAGGTGGACAGAGAAGCCCCATGGAATGGCCGGATTCTGGGACTTGCAGAAGCAGTGAGCATCTCCTCGTCGGGAAAAATGTACAAGGACATCAATGGCGTTCTCATTGAGATTTATGTCAAAACACACATAAGCCCAGAAGCATGCACACATAAGGAAACATGCAGAGACACACAGCTTTTGTGTACGTGTACACACACACACACACACACACACACACTCCTGTGGGTTGAGAACACAGCACTGCCTCAGGGACGTGATCTTCTCATTCCCTTCCTCACACACAGAAGAGGAAGACTACCCGAGGCCCATCAAATGAGAGCCTGCTCAGGTGAAATACACGTGGGCAGGCTGCTGAAAGCACCCAGGGACCTCACCTGGTGCCGCCTGAGCAGTAAGGAAAGGCATGGGAAGGGAGACACGGCCTCGGGCTCCAACACAGGGAGGAGCCTCCAGGAGCCAAGGGCCTTCCCTCTCCTAGGGCGCGTTCTAGCACCACGTGTGTGACAGTCTGTTACAATCACAGTAAAGCTCCAACATGGGCATTTTATATTCCCCATTTTACAGACAAGGGACCAAACTCAAAAAGCGGACTGGCTTATCTGAGACGCACAACTAGGAGTTGGTGGAACAGAACTACAACCTGGGCTCAAGCCCATGCCCTGCTCTCCACAGGGCACTGACTGCTTGTGGCTGCAGGCCGGACACAGGGACCAGGCATGGTACTCAGGGGGCTGAGTCCTGAGCCAGGATAGGGCAGCCTTGTTCACAACTAGAACTGCCTGCAAGTGGACTGGACTCCCTGGAAAGTGGAGCTTTTGATCACTAGAAGAAGAAACTGAGATTGGATGATTACCTGTAAGGGACATGAAAAAGATGCATGGGCAGAAGGATTTCTTCAATCCTAAAATCTTTTAACATGGATTTTGTTGAGAAACAAAAGACCTGCATTTAGGAAACCACGTTATCTCCCACCTCCAGCCTGTTTGCAGCTATGTGCAATTCTGCCACTAGAGATGTGCTCTTTTGAATCAAGACAAGAATTGGGCAAGAGAATCGGAAGACCTGAGTTCTCATTCTTCCTCTCATGCACACACAAACCAGATGTGTCTCCGGGGCAAGCCACTGGACCCGTCCATGCCTCAGAGACCTTGCCTGTAAAATGGGTAGATGAATGGGACACCTGAGGTTCCCTCTGCCCTGAGATGCTGCATTCCCAGGAGTCACCAGTCACCAGGCAAATGTCCCTTCTCAACTGTAGCTCCCCACCATCATGGGTGGAGAGGATTTGCCAAGCAATTATCTACTAGGATGGCTTGGCCACATCTCTCTAGAGATGCAGAGATACAAGGAACCCAAAACTTTTTCATACAATGGAAAGAGGTCCCTATTCAGAGGGAAAGCATCCTGTGTGTGTGTGTGTGTGTGTGTGCGCGCGCGCAGCAGCAGGGGACTAAAATTAGGTTGGGTTGGTCCTCTCCAGAAGAAGAAAAAGGGCAGAATCCTGAGACTAACTAAGAGGTATTCACTTCCTGAACCTGAGATTAGAAGACAGGTGCTTCTGGGAGAAGCTCCACATGGAGGACATGGAAGGGAAATTTAAGTGAAAAAAGAAGATAAGGTACCTGGTTCTAATTCTACCAATGTCACCAAGTCACAGTATCCCCTGAGACAAATGTCTTAACCACTCAGAGCTCCAGCAAAGCAATTAGACTGAATGAAATGAGCACTTGCTAAAATTGCTTGTGCATCTGAACCCGGGGGCAGCTGGCCAGCCCACACGCAGGCCACAGACCGGGACAGAGTGCTTTCTAAAAGCTCCCGAGTGATTCCAATGCAGACTCCCGAGACACTTGGGGCCCCTGGAGCCAGGTGACCTTGGAAGGCCCTCCATTTTGAATTCTCTGAGCAGTGAGTGGGTCTGTTTTCCTGCCCTCACTCCTCTCCTGGCACTGGAGGTTCCTGGTGGCAGGGAAGTTGCAGTGAGGAAGAAGCAGGGTTCTGCCCCCAGTGATTCGTCATATTAAACAGATGCCACACTCCTTTGACCTATGCTCCATTATTCATAAAGTCCTATCAGTTACTGAAATATTATCTTGACCACTACCGGGAAATGAAATAAATAAGATCCACCTTTATGACCATCGCCTCCCTTTGCTGGAAGATTCCGTTTCCATTAGCAGCAGCTCAGATGTCCCAGGCTTCACAGACCAGCCCCCTCCTTGGGCCCCGAGAAGGAACAAAGTAAGACTGAAGGAGAGGAAGGTCCACGCTCAGATAACGGAGGACAGGTTTTGCCCTTCTGTCTGCCCAGGGCCCTTTAGTCAAGGGACAGAGGTTAGTCTACTGGGAAGAGGGTTATCATTGTCCATTATTTTTGAGGCTTGATGGCTAAAGAGGTCTGGGAGAAAGCTCAGCCTCAGAGAAATATTCGAGGATTTTAATTCTCCATGTGGTCAAAAACATGAGGAAAATTCTGATGTTGTGAATGATGATGATGACAATAATATGAGCTAATATTCAATTTATGCAGTTATGACTATGGCCCAAGCATTTTGCATACATTTCTTTAATCTTTATTTGAAAAAAAAATACTATAACTGAAAATACACATAACCACAGAGACAGTAATTTCACTCATAATTCCAACAGAAACATGTGTATACACACACATACACATGTGCATGTGTACATATATACAGTGTGTCCGTAAAGTCATGGTGCACTTTTGACCAGTCACAGGAAGCAACAAAAGACAATAAAAAAATGTGAAATCTGCACCAAATAAAAGAAAAACCCTCCCAGTTTCTGTAGGATGATGTGGCAGCATGTGCGCATGCGCAGATAATGACGTAACACCGTGTATACAGCGGAGCAGCCCACGGCCATGCCAGTCGAGATGTGGATGGTACAGAGGAAAGTTCAGTGTGTTCTGTGGCTCACTAAATTTGAATCCGTGTCCAAAGTGCAACGTGAATATCGGCACATTTATAACAAAGCGCCACCACATAGGAATAACATTACTCGGTGGGATAAGCAGTTGAAGGAAACCGGCAGTTTGGTGGAGAAACCCCGTAGACCTTTCCAACACTCCTGCTCAGTCTCCATTGCCATTCCCTTTTTTCCCTGAAATACGGCTCCAGCCCAGGGATCTGGTTTGGAACGTCTCCTATGCTTTTTCATTACTTATCGCTTCATTCTGAAGGCTCCAATCACCACTCCGATGGTGATGTAACAATAAATACCCCAGGGGAAAGAGAAAAGTTTATGTAAAACAAACTGGGAGTTCTTTCTCTAAGTCTTTTAGTATATATTCCTGAAGTAAAAAGATAGGTTAAGGAGAATTAAACTATCTTTTTTACTGTAAATGATGAATAACATGAAGCTATTCATACACTGCTAACAGATTTTGTTCCTAAAAGTAATTTAATAAACTCATAGAATAAGAAGTTTTATTTTATTTAAAAGATACACATTACATTTTTGTCCACTTAGGATCAATAACAGAACTCGCAAATTATAGGGTGAAAAGAGAAAAATTTTGTTTACCTCTGGTGCTGCTGGAATTAATACGCACGCACACACACACGCACACACACACACACACACACACACACACACAGAGTCAGACTTGACACACTAGAAACACTCTGGGAAACCAATGAGTCTCATTGTTTCATTCACAGACACAGCTCAGTATGTGTAAATCACTCACCCATATACCACACCTTGGGGTAACAGCAGTTCCCTGAATCAGGCTTGTCAACTTTGAGTTCAAAGCTTGTGCCACCACACAACACTGCCACCCACACGTAACCCAAGAAGGAGGTGAAATCCAACCTTTTTTTTTTTTTTTTTTTTAGTGAGAGAAGGATGTGAGGCAGACTCCTGCATGCGCCAGGACTGGGAACCACCCAGCAAGCCCACTAGGGGGCGATGCTCAGCCCATCTGGGGCCCTTGCTCCGTTGCAACTAGAGCCATTTTTCTTTTAGTGCCTGAGGTGGAGGCCATGGAGCCATCCTCAGCACCCAGGGCCAACTCACTCTAATTACACCTTGGCTACAGGAGGAGAGGAGGAGAGAGAGAGAGAGAAGAGAGTGGGAGGGGTGAAGCAGATAGGTGCTCCTCCTGTGTGCCCTGGCCGGGAATTGAACCTGGGACTTCCACATGCCAGGCCGACACTCTACCACTGAGCCAATTGGCCAGGGCTCAGTATGCTACCTTTTTAAACAAAGGTTATTCTTATTCCTTTTTGATCCATAGAGTGTTGGGAGATATTCCTGTCCTCCAATATTAGCTTCACATGGTTTGGGAAGAACAAGCATGGCACACAGACCATTAAAACCTGGCCTCTCTGCCTGGCCTGTGGTGGCGCAGTGGATCAAGTGCCGACCTGAAATGCTGAGGTCGCCGGTTCAAAACCCTGGGTTTGCCTGGTCAAGGCACATATGGGAGTTGACGCTTCCTGTTCCTCTCCCCCTGCTCCTCTCCCCCTTCTCTCTCTCTCTCTCTTTTCTCTAAAATGAATAAATAAAAGTAATTAAAAAAAAAAACCTGGCCTCTCCACTTAGCTTAGACCCATCTCATCCAGAGCTACTGACTCTGCCCAGAGCACACACACCTCTACACCTTTGTTTGTTGCTGCCTCTGCCTGATTGGCCTCTCAGCTCTTGCTACCTGTAATTCCTACGCATTGGCTAGCATTCGTCACCAGCAAAGTCAGCCTCCCGCTTGCATTAGAAAATCAAAATAGAGATGAATTTAAGAAAGTTTAACTAGAAACTAATTAGAATGTGGGTGCACTGAAAAGTCTCTGAAATAACTTACAAGATGCATACATTTCCATACTGCATATTGAACAGGAACAGGTTAGCTGTATCAACATTCAGTACATTAAGGGGCATTCGTTGTACTTGCATATTTTTGAAACCTCTGGAAATCATCATTAAATTTGCATTAATCACCTCCTCAGCCTGGCAAGAGGTGAAGTTTTGGGGCTGGGTCACATACCGCTCACAAAAATTAGGGGATATTTTATCACTTCATATTCATTTTTGAAATATCCCTCGAATTTTTGAACATTATATATATAGTGCCAATAATAATATAAATATGTAGTATTAATAGCCTAACAGCTAAAATTTAGCGACTGCTTCCTAAATGCAGACAGCTAGTATAAGCACCTTGCACACCTCCCTCATTTAATACATAGAAAGCCCCAATGAAACAGGACCTCCCATTATTCCCACCTTATGACAGACACATGGAGACAGGTGGCTCAGCAGCAAGTCCAGCATTCAAGTCTACATGCTCACGGACTTCATGGACCATGAAGGAAAAAGCTCTCGTTGTTCTCTGCAGGATGCTACATTCAGCTAACTGATTCCCATCCTGTCATCTCTACATCACCCTCGAACCCACAAGACAATGGGCCCCAGAATGGATTGGGCCAATCCAATGCAGCCATTTGAAGGGCTGTGGAGATGTGGTGAGCTTGATATAGAGAAGCATTTGCACACAGCCTACAATACAAACCTTTATACTTGCAACCTTACTATTTCCCGATAAACATGTACAGCCAGCACCCCTACCCCCCGCCTTGACCCCTCTCCACACCTTGCTTACACCCCTTTTCTCACTCTCACAACACCCTGATTTCAAGTTTGGACAGAGTTCTCCATTTGGAGGAGCCAGAGACAAGCATGTAAGTCACAGGTGGTTTGAGGACAGGGATGAGATATGGGTTTCTTGTTTCTATCACTCTTACCCAAAGAGTGTTTTAGCATATTCCTACCAAAAACAATCACATTGAAATCACCTATTTGCTTCCTTATTGGTGTTCCTAGCACCCAGTGGAGTATCTAGAACTTAGTAGATACTCAATAAATGCTTACCGAATGAATACAATTTTAAAAGATACTACTAACAACTATGAGGAAACACATCTCAACTTCTTCAAATATTTTAGAACAAAATAAAACCACAGCCACAATGCCTAGCTCAGCGCTCCTCACCCTTTGATGTGTGCCGAATGAATTACCTGGAGGCAGTCGTGGGATTCAGCTGGTTTGCACCAGATGAACAGAACCAACACCTAATTTTTTGTTGAGTCTGGTGAACCAGTTGTTGAAATGGTACCTGTAATCAGGGTTCTCTTTAAGGTGGGTCCCTTGTGGAAATCACAAATATACATTCCTTATTCTTTTTTAACATTCACAGCATGTTCTACGCACCCATAGTAATAATGGTCATTCTATCCATAGGTTAAAAAAATTTGATGAAACTATGCTTGTAATAATTATTCATTTCATAAAACTCATTATACCTTTGATGAAATACATTTTAATTCCTTCACTTTTGTTACTTCAGTAAACAAACATATAATATAAAAAGTGCCAAACAACCAGGGAGTGACAAGCTGTCATTGGAATTACCTTAAATAACAGTTTTATTGTTTTTTTGTCAGGTATTATTTAATATTTTTTCATTAATATTTTAAAACTTTCTTATAATCTAGTTTTGTGTACCCCTTTTATTGTTCTTATTTAAGTACTAAATGCATGAAATAATAAACGACCCTTTGGTATATCTTTTTTTAATACTTAGAATGGTCATTAGAGCAGAGAACTGGTTATTAAATTATTTGAATCCCACCACTGCCTGGAGGGTTATAAAAACACAGATCCCTGAGTCTCACTCTCAGAGCTCCTGATTCAGCAGGGGGTGGGCTCAAGAATTTGCATTTCTAACAAGAGTCCAGATGGTGCTGATGCTGGTGGTCTGGGGACCACACATTGAGAGCCCCTCTTACAAGAACAACAGTCTTCTTAAATTCCACTGTCATCTCTATAGTGGTTGGACGCTTTAAAACCAGTAACGCCATCTTTCTTTGGGTCAGAGTTTGACCAGCTAAGGGAAGGTGTGGCATGCCAACAGGGTGCCCGGCCTAGCACAGGCTCTGCACACAGTGAGCCAACGGTCAGGGCCGGTTGACAAAATGCCTGGAAACAAGAAACCGCACTCCGGGCGCTGTAACTACCGGCTTTGCACAGAAACGCTGACACGAAGGAGAATCCAGCGTGCTGTCACCTGTAAGCTACGAGAACTCATCTAGGAGGTGAGGAGGAGAAACTGGACCCCTCGGAGAACGGATACTTAAGTAAGATGAAAGCAGACGCCTGGCTGCTTCCTCTTTAACACCATTAGGGGCTCTGAAACGCTAAAGATCTACGGAGTGCGTGACACTGGAGATCACGTGCAAGGACCCTGGTGGGCAGCGCCTGGCTTCAAAAAGCCACGGAAAGTACAGTATTGAGATAGCAACGTCACTTCTCACCAGGGATCGAACGGGGCGCCGTCCCTTGGAAGTTTACTAAAATCACAAAGAATGGCCTCAAGGAGAAACAGGGATGGTGTGAGGTTCTTAGAAACGTGTGGCGGCTGGGAGCGAACTGCACGTGATGAGGGTGCCTTCCAGGTTCAACTGCGGAGTCCCCAAAGACGCGGAAACCACTTTCCCGAGCAGTGTCAGCCCGAGTCAGACGGCTCGCTCCGGCAGACGCTCCTTAATAACCGGCCCAGACAAACCCACGTCCTGCGGGGAAATGCACGGCTGCGGCTGCACTCACAGGCTCGCACGGGCAAGGCTCTGTGGGCCGGCGACCCCCAGACAACGCCGCGCCCTCGCGCCGCTGGGCCCCGCCGACCTCCTGGGTCTCACTAAGACTAAAAAGTGGGGTCCAGGACGCAGCAGGCCCCGCGCCTCAGTCCCCAGCAGCCCCGATACACGAGCACGAGCACGGGGCAATCAGCCCGAGAGACAGCCCGGCGCGGAGGGACCGGCCCCTGACACGGGGGAGTGAAGGGACGGGACGGGGAGCGGGGGACACTCCGGCCTGAGTGGAGGCTCGCGCTCCTCCACCGCCATGGGGCCTCGGGCTCCTGCTCCGGGCTTCAGCCTACCTGCTCGGTCAGCTCCGCTCAGTCCCGCTACACCGCCTGGAGCCCCGGCCTTGGAACCAGGAAGCAAACTGAACGACAGGGCGTCGCCCCAGCCACGGGGCTCCCAGACGAGAGCCGTCCTCCTGTCAGGCTCGTGGCCCGGGCGCCCTGAGCGCATGCGCGGCTGCAGGCAGCTTCCCACAAGCCCCCGGGACACGGGGCCGCACGACGTCGCTGCCGCATGGAGCACGTTCTTCGGTGCAGCAAACCATACAGACAGAGAGAGAGGCTGCACAGGGAAGACTGGGAGCGGAGGGAGCCCTGCCGGGGCTGCGGGAACTGTCTGGGGTCTGCTCCCCTCCGCCTCCACAGGGTGCTCTGGGGCTCTATCCAGAGGCTCTGGCCTGCTTTCCTGCAAAGTCACTGCAGTGTGTTTCCAGACACGTCGTCAGAGCCCATTTCAGCAGGGACAAAGGGAGCAAGCAGGACGCACATGTGGCCTCTCCAGGCAGGTGGCTCCTGCTCGGTGGGCCAGTGCCCCAATGGCTTAGGCACCAGCTCAGCTCCTGCCATCCTGCCACGACCACCCATGCCACACAGCAAGGAGTCAATCCAAGAAGAGGATAGAACAATCATAAATAATTATGCACTCAACATAGGAGCACATAAACATAAAAGCAATTATTAATGGGGATAAAGGGAGAAATCCAAAGCAATACAATAATAGAGGATTTTAATACCCCATTCACAGAAAGGACAGATCTTCCAGACTGAAAGTTAATAAGGAAATAATGGCTGTAAATGCCACATTACATAAGATCAGAACATTTCATCCAAAAACTGAAGAATACACATTTTCTTCAAGTACACATGGAACATTCTCCAGGACAAAGCTCATATTAGGCCTTGAAACAAGCCTCAATAAATTCAGGAAGATTAAAATCATATCCAGCATCTTACCTGACCACAATGGCATGAAACTAGAAATCAACTACAGGAAGAAAACTGGAAAAAAACAAATATGTGAAGACTATAAATAATAAGCTACTAAATAACCAATGGATCAAAAATGAAATGAAACAATCAAAAACTATCTTGAAAGAAATGAAAATGAAAACACAAATTTTCAAAATTTATAAGTATTCAGGCCTACTTCAAGAAACGAGAAAAATCTCAAACAATCTAACTCTACACCTAAAGGAACTAGAAAAAGAACAAATGAAACCCAAACAAAACAAAACCCAAACTAAACAAAACAAACTCCCCCCCCAAAATCTGGGATTTATACCAGAGATGCAAGGATGGTTCAACCACTGTAAATCAATCATTATGATACATTACATTAACAAAATAAAGGATAAAAAAATCTTCTCAATAGATGCAGGAAAAGTATTGGACAAATTCAATATCCTTTTATGATAAAAATTCTCACCAAAGCAGGTGTAGAAGAAACATCTTAAGATAATAAAGTCCACATATAACAAAATCAGAGCCACCATCATATTCAATGGTGAAAAGCTGACAGCCTTTCCTCTAAGATCAGAAGCAAGACAAGAATGCCCACTTTCACCACTTCTATACAACATGGTATTGAGATACCTAGCCACAGCAATCAGAAAAAAACAAGAAGAAAGAAAGAAAAAGAAGGTGGAAGAGGAGGAGGAGGAGGAGGAGGAGGAGGAAGAAGAAGAAGAAGAAGAAGAAGAAGAAGAAAAGAAAGAGAAATAAAAGTCATCCAAATGGGAAAGGAAGAAGTAAAACTCTCATTATTTGCAGATGACATGATACTACACTTAGAAAACCCTAAAGACTCCACACACAAAAAAACTATTAGAATAAATGACTTCAGTAAAGTTGCAGGATATAGAATCAATACATAGAAATCTGTTGTGTTTCTACACACCAATAATAAATGATCAGAAGAAATTAAGAAAACAATTCCATTTATAATAGCATCACAAAGTATAAAATACCTAGGAATAAACTTAACCAAAAAGGTGAAAGACTTGTATTCTGAAAACTATAAGACTCTGAAGAAATTGAACAAGATAAAATATAAATGAAAGGATATATCTTGCTCATGGATTGGAAGGAGTAATATTGTTAAAATGTCCTTGCTACCTAAAGAAAGTAACATACAGGGTGAATGCAATCCTTATCAAAGTACCAAATGCATTCTTCTCTGAATCAAAACTAATCCTAAGATTTATATAAAACCAGAAAGGACCCCAAATAGCAAAAGAAATTTTGAGAAAGAACAAAATGAGGGATATGATACTACTCCCTGCTATCAAAGCTATAATAATCAAAACAGCATGGTACTGGCATAAAAACAGACATATAGACCAATTCAACACAATAGAAATAAATCTCCACTTATATGGTCAAATAACATACGACGAAGGAGGTAAGACTATACAATGGGATAAAGACAGTATCTTCAATAACTGGTGTTGGCAAAACTGGACATATACAGGCAAAAAAAATGAAGTTGGACAACCACCTGACACCATATACAAAAATCAACTCAAAATAGATTAAAGACTTGAATGTTAGACCTGAAGCCATAAAATTCCTAAAGAAAATATAGACAATAAACTCTTTGACATTGCTCTTAGTAGCTTCTTGGATAAATCTCCTCAAGCAAGAGAAACTATAGAAAAAATTAACAAATGGACTACATCAAACTAAAATGTTTTTGTACAATGAAAGAAACCATCAAAAAAATGAAAAGACAACCTACTGAATAAGAGAAATATTCACAAGTGGTACATCTAATAAAGTGTTAATATCCATATATAAAGAATTCATACAAAATAAAACCAAAAAAATACAATTAAAAGTAAGCAAAGGACTTGAACAGACATTTTACCCAAGAGGACATACAGATGGGCATCAGACATATGGAAAGTTGCTCAGCATCACTAATCATCAGAGAAAGCAAATCAAAACCACAATGAGATATCACCTCACACCTGTCAGAATGACTGTCACCAAAAAGTCAACAAGGAACATCTTGGGGAGCATGTGGAGAAAAGGGAACCCTCATCCACTGTGGGTGGAATTGTAAATTGGTGCAGCCACTGTGGAAAACAGAGATTCCTCAAAAAATTAAAAATAGAGTTGCCATAAGATCCAGCAATGTCACTTTTGGGTATTTAACTAAAGAAAACAAATGTACTAATTTGAAAAGATTTTTGCACCTCTATGTTAATTGCAGAATTACTAGCCATAGCCAAGATATAGATGCAACCTAGATGTCAATCAATAGATGAGTAGTTAAAAAAGTGGTACATATATAAAATGGAATATTATTCAGCAATAAAAAAAAATGAAATCTTGCCATTTGCGACAATATGGATGGACCTACAGGGTACTATGCTCAGTGAAATAAATAAAAGAAGGACAAATCCTGTGTGATATATAAAAAAAAACAGAACATATAAAACAGAACAGAAAGAGACAACAAGCTGATGGCTGCCAAAGGGGAGGGAATGAGTATAAAAACTAAAAATTTTTAAAAATAAAAGTAAAATAATTTAAAATGCTGGTGAAAATTTTTTTTTAAAGATTTTTAAAAATCCTATATTTTATATGGAAGTTAAGTAAAAGAGACTTTAAAAACAGGAAAGGAAAAACTTTGCTTTTAGCCAAGTCCTATTTCTGGAATAATTTCGAGTCCAAGATTTGAAGGCAAAAATAAAAAGTGAGGATCGTACTGCAATCGGCTCGTTATAAAAACCAAGGCCAGCTAGGACTTGATCTTGGGTTGCCACTTTTCAAACTGGCAAAAGTACGGGCTCTCTCCGGTGCTCCAGCAATGAACGCTCTGGGACTCTGCCTCGTATATCTCTCCAGCAACATGGGAGCTGCTCCTTCACGGAAACACAGTCTTGGATTCCTGTTCTTTAAGAGCTTCAGAGACTTTCCTATTTCTTTTTCAAAAGCAAAACGTATTGGCCTATCTGTGTTTAGAAATGCACACAACAAATCAAGAAATAAATTCATATGCAGAAGGAAAGGAATGCTAGTCTCAAAATCCAAGTAAACTTCCATTTTTATAAGCCTGTGAAGGAAATCAAAATAAATCAGAAGGAGTCAAAGCCTGCTGGCAGCGATCACTAAATCTCTCTCATTTTCTAGGTAACGTTCCTTGTGTTTAAAGGTTTACACAATGACCGTTTCAGACCACTCCTTTTCAGAACAGGAGTCTTTCTGTGTCCGCCTGGAAATGTCCCTACATTCAGAGAACCACCTACTTTGTTTTATTTGTTTAATTACAAAGTCAGTGGCTTCTTCTCAAGTTACTACCTACTTCTGAGAAACTGATGACAATGACTAGTGTGGTAAATAAAGACTTGAGCCATTTAAGGGCAAGTTCTATGAAAAAATTCATCATTGTTGTTTCAATAAATTCTACTAATGTAACACATCAGTGAAACCTGCTACCTCTACCCCAGGGCCTCTTCTCCAGTCACCTGTGAACTCCGAAGCTCTTGTCCCTCTGAAGCTCCATGTCTGCTTCCAGCTACTGCTCCTGTAGCCTGGAAGGTCCTTCGCTTCCATCTGTCCATCTAACTCCTCCGCAGCTTTGCGGCTCAAACATGCCATCCTCTGCTCCCCTGATTTGAACAAGCCATTGCTCTTGACACACCCCGGGCCCCTTAGTTGGAGGGTCTCTGTGCCTTATGCCTGGATCACTGGAGACTGCTACAGTCTTTCCCCCAGCCTGGAGGGTGGACCCCTCGTAACAGGGTCATGCCACCCTGCTCCTTTCTCAGCCTCAAGGCCTTGACTCTGCAGCATAGCAGCTGCCGCATTACTAGGAACTCTGTGCAGAATCCATCTTCTGTCCTCATTTTTCTCAAGCACTGTGTTTATTCTGGAGTTGGCACTGTGACACAGAATGAAGGTGTGCATTCATCAACACGAATACGTTGGGTCATACAAACGTCGCCACTAAAAATAGCAGCATACTTTTTAATTATATGAAATAAAGGTCCATGATTTATCAGGGTAGTTAACACCTTCACAGACTCGCACAAAATTTCTGGCCCACCGGCACTGGCCCATGGGCCACGGTTGAAAAACACCAGTCTAGATATACGATCTCATTTTTGCATACTATACACATATGTGTTGGTGTATGAATGTCTGCACATACGATCTGCCTCTGTGTGTATCAATGCACAGAAAAAGACTAGAAGACAATGTGCCAGAATGTTCACAGTGGTCAACGCTGGATGTGCTGTGTGGGTAATTCCTGTTCTTTGTACTTTTCTGGATTTTCTCCAAAATATTTACTATGAGCATATATACCACTTTGGAACCAGAGACAAACAGTAGGCTTTATTTTATTTTATTTTTCTTAAGAGGCACACAGAGAGGTGAACCAGAGCTGTGTGTCAGACATCACCATTCACAAAGATCAACTACTGAGCATGTAACTCCCACACGTGCCGACAGGCCTCATGGCTTCTCTGCTTAAGAACCAAGAATTTAAATTAACATCCTAACTGTTCCTTAGCATCCCATTACCCCATCCTGTGAACTTTCTCCCAGACCATGAGAGTTGGAGCTACTTTGGGTCACTTTGCCAAGACCAAGGGGAAGGAATGAGCTTCCCTTCCATTTCAGAACTAGGCCAACCTCCTCCTAGTCGCTCCTCCCACTGGGCCCAGCAGGGCCTGCTGGCTCCCAGGGGCCTCTCAGTCAATGCCTCTCACCATTTACATTCCAATGATGTAAAATGACGGATACTTTTAATACAAGAGACCTGTCATTTATTTATTAGCTGGGGACGGGTGCTGCAGCTGGGAAGGATGCATTATAAATCAACTCCTATCTCGGCCATTAAAAATTAATACTGTGCATGATGTAGAACGTCAGTAATTTCTTTATTAGAGCAGAGTGTAATTTTTCTCTTTTCTCCCGGGTTTTGTTTTCCTTCCTCCCTCCCCTGAGAATATTGTTTTTTCTAATAATTGGCTGGGCATAAATTACCCCAGAGAAGGGTGCGGGGAGAGACAGCCTTGTAGACAGAGATGAAAATGGAGGAAGGGAATACAAGCTCTGGAAAAAAAGACCGCTGACCAACTTCCCCTCAGAAATACCGTCAGCCAGCACCTCCCATTTTGCCTCAGGGAGGCTCATTTATAACATCCCTCATTTGTCTCTGACCCACCTGCTACCAAAAAAATAAGAAGGCATTTTAGGTCCCTGATAGACCAAAGGGAAAGAAATGTACCAGGTGAATAACTTTAGGTGTGTTGTGAGGTCTCTGTGTATCATCTGCTGATGGTTGCTTCCTCACAAAGAGACCTTCACTAGCTTTTCTATTGTCTCCAAATTAACTTGACTTCCACTAAAAGAAACATGGGCATTGGGAGCCCAGTCCCAGACTGGTAGCCATCACATAGCTTCTCTTTAGGCCCAGGACTCAAGGATGCCAAGTAGACCAGATGACTCCTAATCTTTTTTTTTTTTTAATTCATTTTAGAGAGGAGAGAGAGAGAGAGAGAGAGAGAGAGAGAGAGAGAAGAGGAGGGGAGGGGAGGGGAAGGGAGGGGAGGGGAGGGGAGGGGAGAAGAGAAAGAGAAAGAGAAAGAGAAAGAGAAAGAGAAAGAGAAAGAGAAAGAGAAAGAGAAAGAGAAAGAGAAGAGAAGAGAGAGACAGGGGGAGGAGCTGGAAGCATCAACTCCCATATGTGCCTTGACCAGGCAAGCCCATAAACCAGTGACCTCAGCATTTCCAGGTGGACGCTTTATCCACTGCGCCACCACAGGTCAGGCCAGATGACTCCTAAACATGCCAACAGGCCGACAACCTAGGCCTCCACGGAGGCTTCCCTTTGGCTCTGCCCTCGAGTGGATGCTCCAGGAAAAGCAAGAACTTGGAAGTAGGTAGAGGGCAGCTTCTGACTCCCTAACTTCAGAATGTCTCTGTCCACGTTAGCAACATTGAGGGGCTCTCAGTGGTTGGGTCAACCAAGATGACCCCCCTAAGACCTCTGGCAAGCGGTGTACATGAAGGAGAAGGCGACCTTCCCGCACAGGCCCCACACTCCCTTCCGGAAGGCTGTCCGGGCTCCGCAGGATCTCGGTGAGATGGACACCATGGCCCCAGCCAGGCTACTGGCATTGATGTCTTTGTCAAACCACGATTGAGTGGAAGCTCCTAAGTAACAAATCCTCACAAATCCCCAAGCACATACTTAAAATCTGTTTTCAGAATTACACTGAGCATAATTCAACCAATCAATGAGCCATTAGGAGTTTAGTCTCAACACTTCTTTATTACCAGTGGCGTTAGAGCTGCCCGACTCGGCAGAATTCAACGCAAATAATTGCGGCATCCCCAGCAATTCTAGGTCTGGGGACCAAAGCTAATACGGTCCCCAGTGAGAGGCCCAGCTGGCTACAATCTGGGTGACAAATTAAGCTCCACACCCACCAGGGAGGAGATAAAATGAGGCTTGGCCAAGAAAGAGGACAAGGCGGCTCCAAGGGCTCATTTCCTCCTCCTTCCCTCCTAGTCTCCATCGCCAGGAAGGTCCAACTCAGAGTCCTGCCTCTCGGCCTCTGAGCCTCTCAAAGACCTCACGGAGTAGCAGTGAGGAGGCGACAGCCCACCAGGAGCCCCGCAAATGCTAGAAGCGAGCTGCTCTCTGCTGCCTCAGTGGTGACCCATGGTGCCCCCCACACTAGCTAGCATCTGTCTGGAAATCTCCAAACCTCAGTGTAAGTGGATTGACCAGCTAACCATGAAAGAGGCAGTCCGGCCAGGGCAAGAGGTACATTCCTAAAGCCCCGAGTGCCAGCCCTGGCTCTGCCAGTGACCACAGAGAGACCTTGGACGAATACTTGAACATCTCTGAGTCTCGGTTTCTGGTCTGTGAATGAGATCACAGCACCTGCACTCCTGGACAGTCTAATGTGGAGAGAAACACAGAACACGGGGAGGAGAGGGCGGTGGGCTCTGTCACGGCTCAGGTTTGTCACTTCTGAGCTGTGAGGTGACAGCAGTGTCTTTACTGCCCCCATGGCTCAGTCTCCTCATCGATGAAATGGGAAAGTCACAGCCCTGACACATGGCTTTTATAAAGAGTAACCATTTAAACTGCACTTAGTGCCCAAGAGTAAGCACTGGACGGTGTGAGGTGTTATTATATGATTTTGATGTGCTTGACGTTTACAGCCTGGCCCTTAGGGGGCAGTCCGTCAAGGTTATTTCCTTTGCCTCACTACTCACTACTCGCCCTTGGACACTGGTTCCACTTGCCCCGCTCACGCCGACTCTCCAGAAACTCTGCTCCCAGAGGGCCACACGGCCACTCCCAGGACTCTCACAGCTTGCTCACAAGATAATCAGATCCAGCTAAAGCCACATGAAGAAATGTCTCTTTGCTTGGGCGTGTTAAGTGCAGCCTTGAAAATTCACAGAACAATTTACCAGACAGAACAGCAATGACAAAACCACAAATTACCAGCTTGCTCTCTCTAAGAGGAGGAACTTGAGGAGTAAAATTTACGA
Organism: Saccopteryx leptura; assembly: GCF_036850995.1. Classification (NCBI taxonomy): domain Eukaryota; kingdom Metazoa; phylum Chordata; class Mammalia; order Chiroptera; family Emballonuridae; genus Saccopteryx; species Saccopteryx leptura. The sequence continues at coordinate 46,112,431 of NC_089515.1, read as the reverse complement.
GATCGATGTTCTCATCTTCCTTTACCACCTCTGCCCCTGCGAGGCCCCTGCTCACTCCCGGAAGAACAGGAAGCTGAGTGTCTGGGCGAGCCTATGTGTTCCCCTTGGAGAAGAATTGGGGTGGTGGGTGCTGTCATTTCTTTTTTTCCTCTTCTTTTCCAAGTGAGAGGAGGGGAGATAGATAGACAGACTACCACTGCGCCCCAACCAGAATCTACCCAGTGACTCCCTTCTGGGGCCGATGCTCATACCCATCTGAGGCCATGCTCTCAACCAAGCTATTTTTAGCACCTGAGGTGGATGCTCCATGGAGCTAGCCTTAGCACCCAGGGCTGATGTGCTAGAACCAATCGAGTATGGCTGTGGGAGGGAAAGAAAGAAAGAAGGGGGAGGGGGAGGGAAGCAGATAGTTGCTTCTGTGTGCCCTGACCGGGCATTGAACCCGGGACATCCACGCACTGGGCCGGTGCTCTACCACTGAGCCAACCAGCTAAGGCCAGGCACTGTCATTTCTAAGAGCCGCTTCCTCTTTCTCCCTCGGTAACAACCCTCATCTCAAGGCGGCCATGTGCCTCTGAGGAAGTGAGCTCTATCCCCAGGCCCAGGGGAAAATCCGGATGAGCCCAAGGCGCTTGTGCCATTTTCTTTATGAGTGACTGGTTTAGAAATAAACATGTCACAATGCTGGTCAATGGAACAGCAGGAAAAGACTGCTTGGGGACTTTGGGGAAAAGTTTTCTCAATTTCAGTCAACCCACAAAAAGAGACAACTCTGTGCAGCCCTGGTCCAGGGTTTGGTTGTGACGCCTGGAGCTGGTGCAACTATTTTTTAGCCATGAGGGAGCCAGCCTGGTAGTCAAGCAAAACAGAGAGGCAGAGGTAGGAAAACCACAGAAAAGCAGAACCGAGTCCTAATGCGCTGGGACCAAGAGCCTTCCCTAGCTGTTTACTTGAGTTATGTGATGATTAGTTTCCTTCTTTTTTTTTTTTTTTTTGTATTTTTCTGAAGCTGGAAATGGGGAGAGACAGTCAGACAGACTCCCGCATGCGCCCGACCGGGATCCACCTGGCACGCCCACCAGGGGCGACGCTCTGCCCACCAGGGGGCGATGCTCTGCCCCTCCGGGGCGTCGCTCTGCAGCGACCAGAGCCACTCTAGCGCCTGGGGCAGAGGCCAAGGAGCCATCCCCAGCGCCCAGGCCATCTTTGCTCCAATGCAGCCTTGGCTGCGGGAGGGGAAGAGAGAGACAGAGAGGAAGGGGTAGGGGTGGAGAAGCAAATGGGCGCTTCTCCTATGTGCCCTGGCCGGGAATCGAACCCGGGTCCCCCGCACGCCAGGCCGACGCTCTACCGCTGAGCCAACCGGCCAGGGCCGATTAGTTTCCTTCTTGTTTAAGCCCACTGCATCAGGATCATCTAGTGCCCTGGTCGGCAAACCGTGGCTTGGAAGCCACATGCAGCTCTTTAGCCCCTTGAGTGTGGCTCTTCAACAAAATACCATGTGCAGGCGCTACCTCAATAAGGAATGTACCTACCTATATAGTTTAAGTTTAAAAAAATTGGCTCTCAAAAGAAATTTCAGTCGTTGTACTGTTGATATTTGGCTCTGTTGACTAATGAGACTGCCTACCACTGATCTAGTGCGTTCAGTCAGAAGGCTCCTAACTGATTCAAGCAGTGTCCAAAACGTGACATGCACACATACGATCACAAATTTGTGCACAAATTTGTATTATAAATATAAACAAGACCCAGATATCTGTACATTCGTGTCTGGAGGTCCCGTGTGTAAGTCTGCTGAGCAAGCTGAAGGGACCAGGTGCTCATGTGTAAGAACAAGTAGAAAGGAAATCACTCGAGCAGATGGGCATTTAAACCCTAACCATAAGAGGGTACCACATGGGCAAAGACATACAAGGAACTCTGTGAGGCACTTGGCATACAGGCCAGCCAGTATACAGAGGGAGAGGTGAGCCTATCATCACTGAGTTTCAACAGAATAATGTTTGCTGACAAGGGGGAGGATAAAACAAAGCATAAAAAACAAACCAAAAAATCCCACCATGAATCTCTCTGCCAGCCCCTAGCTGAGCCCACAGCTTTTCAATCTCATTAACCCAGAAGGAAATTGGCCTGAGCCCTCTGCTCAGCAAACATCCATCATTTCCTGACAACCAACACATCACAGCCGCGACTCCTAGGAGCATCTCTATGGCTGTGGGTCTGGGCGACAGAAGCCATTTCTTAGAGCTGGGAGAAAGAAGTCGTTGGAGGGAGGATTCTTATCTTTTCCGAAATAACTTTCAAGCTCTGAAAACCTCTATTTTCGACACCATCAAGCTCTTCCCCAACAGCATATTTGAATCAGAAATTGTGCTGCTAGTTGCAAAAATAGTGTTGTCAAGGCAAGAATGGTCATGGACATGCCACTTACTCAAGTTGACAGAGCCCTTTCAAATTCTCGTGCCAATTCCTCTCAAAAAAAAAAAAAAAAAAATACCAGCTGAGGCGGTCCCATTTTCTTATCGAAAGTTTAAAGAGGGTGGATGCTTTGGCCAAGTCATACAGCCACTGAGTTGGCAGGCTGGGCCCAGTGTCTAGGACTGCCCACACCATTTCACTGTCTCTCTTTCTTTCTCTTTTATTTAATGATTTTAGTGAGAGAGGAATGGAGAGGGAGGGAAGGAAAGAGAGAGAGAGAGAGAGAGAGAGAGAGAAACATCGAGCTATTCCTGTATGTGCCCTGACCAGGGATCGAACCAGCAACCTCTGTGCTTCGGAACAATGCTCTAACCAACCGAGCTATCCAGCCAGAGCTTCACTTTCTTTTCTAACCAAAGTCTCAGCTTCCTCTCTCGGCTGGCCAGACCCAGCTCAGGTCCACTCCATTTATTCCATTCTTTCTTGAAATACGGAAGTGCTTTGACCTTCCACACAATGGATTACAAACAGTGGCCTGCGAGACAGCAACTTGCATCCTGAACAGTGTATTTCTCCTTCGAAACAGCTCCCTGAGCTTCCACTCTTCAGCGACATCTGTCTGGGGACAAGGAATGCCATGAAAATTTGGCCCCTGCCAGCGTCTCCAGATCTGGGGTTTAGGAAGTATTAGTGGCACCTGTCAGGGCTTCTAGGCAGAAAACTACAGACTAACTTCCTGACCCATTTGCCTGAAGGCACTTCGTGCTCTGCTGGAAATCCTGAGGAATGTCGCCGCCCCAACTTTCAGCATTCCCGTGGAACGCAGCCACTCTGTCCCTCGCAAGGGCTTGGAAGAAATGTAACAGTGCTCATGCCAGATGGGTTCTGGCCCGTCTGGGCACTCTGTCACATGGTGACATCTGCTGGGGAGGCATAAACCAGAGCCCCCAGCCCCAGAACAGCCCAAATGCAACCCATCGAGCAGCTGTGTCCACAGAGATGCTAGCAGGCCTACCGCAGGAACCGGGCTCCACAGAGATGCTAGCAGGCCTGCCGCAGGAACCGGGCTCCACAGAGATGCTAGCAGGCCTGCCGCAGGAACCGGGCTCAGTGGCTCAATAAATGCGGGCAGCGCTGCAGACCCGAGTCCCCTCTTGCAAATCTGCCATGACCTTCACCAGTAAAGGCTCTCAGAGTCCCACAGTAAAAATCTTATTCAATCCTGCTCTTCCCAAACTTATTTGACCGTGGAACATGACTTTTGAGAAACACCCGTCAACAACCCTCCGAGCACGATTTAAGAAGCCCGGTGTTGAAGCAGCTGCAGAGAAGATGGAAGAGCAGCTGGACTCTGGGCTTCTCGGCGAAGAGATGGGTGGAGCTTGGGCTTTCCCAACTGCTGACCATTAAGAATGCAGCATGATGAGAAGGAGAACTTCCTAGGCTCTTTGGCACATTACCCATCGAGTGTGACTCATGGGCTCATTCACAGGAAATGGAAATGACCATTCCTCCTGGAAAAGGGCTTCTGCAAAGAGAATACTAATAGGGATCCACGCTAACGGTAGGCTCCTGCTGTCTCCAAGGATGGGGGGGATCCCGTTTCCTTTCCCTGCCTTTTAGCCACCCATAAGACAGGAATTTGTCTCCTTGGAGACATGGGAAGTAATCCCAGTCCTTCCCGCAACCGCGGTCTGTGTTCTTGACTCGGCCCTGTGAGTTTATCTGATGGGTGAGATGGGAAAAGCCTGTCATTTGCCGTCATATTTCCATTTTGGGCAGGACTAGTGCCAACAAGGGGGAACCCCACTGCATGTGTGATCTTCTCGGTAACCCCAAAGCTTCTTGACTTGCAAAATATGAGGCAGACCATGCAACTGGGTAGGCAAGATCTGCTCTGCAGACCCAACTCCTGTCTGTGCACCCAAGTTCAAGACTTTGGAGGGACATCAAGAAGCCCATTTTGGCTTTAAGTCTAAGCAAAATTTTTATGTCTAGCAATAAAGCCCAACTTTTTTTTACTCTTCTTTTCCAAGTGAGAAGAGGAGGAGAGATAGAGAGACAACTCATGCATACATCCCGACCGGGATCTACCCAGCAACCTGTCTGGGGCTGATGTTCTGCCCATCTGGGGCCATGTTTGCAACCAAGTTATTTTTAGCATCTGAGGTGAAGGCTCCACAGAGCCAGTCCCAGTGCCCAGGGCCGATGCACTCAAACCAATTGAGCTATGGCTGCAGGAGGGGAAGACAGAGAGGGAAAGAAGGGGGAGAGGAAGGAGTGGAAAAGCGGGTGGCCAATTCTCCTGTGTGCCCTGACTGGGAATTGGACCTGAGGCAACCACATGCTGGGCTAGTGCTCTACCCCTGAGCTAACTAGCCAGGGCCAACCCCAACTTTTGATTCCTGTCTGACCTCTGTGTATATTTCTCAGCTGGTTCAGAATGGATCACCCTTCAAATACAGACTGGATGCTTGAACATAGTTGAAGGAGAAAAAAGTAAAGAGATCTCTGGGAAATCTTGAATCTCTGGAGGACAGCTAAGGCTCCCACTCCTTGAAGACAAAACCAAGGCCCAAACACGCCAAGGTGAGGAGTGTTCCCTCTGCTTCCAGGGCTCTGGGTAGGAAACAAAGGACCCACTCCATGTCTTACATTGAGGATTGGGTGTGACCTCTGCTGGGTTGGCACTCCGCCACAAAATGACATTACTCCAGGGCTGGCTGGGGTCTCAGCACTTTCTACCTCCTCCACCATGAAGCATACGCTTACCCCCGAAGAACTTTTTAAAACCAATTACTGTGTATTTATTTACGGAGAGCATAATTATACCTAATTACTTAATTTGTATGACTGCATGCAGCTCCTTAACTGTGCTTTTCTGGTTACGGCAGAAAGCACAGAGCAGGTGAAGTCAGGATCACCAGTGGAAGGCCGGTCGTCTCAGCTCAGGGACAGGGAGGGACATGAGTCAGACCCTTTGCACCACCACTGGTTACAGCTCCCAAGTGCATGCTCAAGAATGTCTAACATTTTCAGATAATTTGGGGGAAATGGCATCATTTAATTTTTGTTTTCTTCCTGGGAGAGGGAAAAAAAACAACAAAATGCCATGCTTGGATTATGCCTAGATCTGGGGGCTTGGGAGTCAGCACCCAACTTCTAGGGGCGGAGACCCCCAGGACAAGCCCAAGCACACGGCCCTGGGACTTCCTGCCTTGGTTTCCAAGACATCGCATTCCGGCTCTTTCCAGACAGAAAGGAAGCTGGGTCTGTGTCTACGTAACCCTCTCCTCCATGAGCTCACCGCCTCCAGCATCACAAAGTCTCAGGGGTCTGCTCCTGTTCTAATTGGATCTAAAAATAGGATTGAAGAAAAACCCAAGGGGAAACAATCCTAACTTACGTTCATTGAAAATGTTGCAAACGGGGCCCAGAGATATCCAACCAGTGAAAACAGCGAAGACAAAATATTACTGTTATCTTCACCACAATTTGACCTGCAATTCCCCTAATGGGGACCATCAGCATCCAAGCAGCGGAATGGAGGATGGGATTGTCAGAATCGCCTGCCCCCACGTTGGTCCTATGCTCGCGTCTCCCACGGAGACACATAGCCAAGCCTGCCTCCCCAGTCAACCACACGGAGCAAACAGCAATCCAGCAGCGCCAGCCTCCTTCCCTGGGCGACACCCTCAGGGGAGGAGCTTCCAGGCCGGACCCAGACCCAGACCCCCTTCCTTCCACCAGGCAGGTCCATCAGGGCTTCTGCTAGAGAAAAACCTAATATGTAGAAAGGTTTCTCCCGTAGTAGCAGCGGACGAAGGAGCCCATTTGCTATTTTTCATCTGCAAGTCCATTATGCCGAACTAAGTGGCTGGGAATAAATACCCATCATTACCCGGCGCTAAGCGAAGTTTGTTAGCACAGAGATGACAGAAATCTATATCATACCGGTGCGCTATTAATACTGCAGTATGCGCAAAAGGTGCCGTGCGCGCCCACAGCTGGGGAACCGGCCTGGGCAGCAGCTCTTCCAGAAAAGCCCAGCTCCACGGCCAATTGGCCCCAAAGCGGAAGCAGAAACCAGACACTCGCTCACTTCAAGGGAGGAGTCACTGGTCCCGGCTAAAGCGGCACAGTCCACAGACCGAGCAGCTCCAGGCCTGGTAGCCTCACAAGTGAGGAGTGAAGTCCTGGCCTTGGAGGCTGGTATGTTTGGGGGGATTCATCCAGCAATTGCCCTGGGGAAAGAGAGAGAGTGAAACCAGGCCCTCAAACAGCTGCAGTCTCTCCAGGCCCACGGCAGGGTGGCAGGGTGCCTGGTCTTAGGTAAGAGCTCCACGGATGCTCGCTGATGGCTGTGCAGGAAGGTGTCAAAGCGGAGCTTCCAGGTCAGCAGGGAGGATGAGGGGAAGGTCCAGGGAAGCAATGTGGAGAGGAGCCAGCCAGGGGGCCTGAGGTGGAGCTCACCCCTCTGGTTCAAAGTGCAGAGACGGGCGGGGAAGACGCCACCAGTGCGGGAGGCCCGGCTGGCCAGAGCCAGCTTGAGAATGACACGTGGGGCAAGAGAAGGCCTTGACAAGACCTTCGGGACACCAGAGCAGACGTCTGGAAAGATGAGCGACAATGGGGCTCGGAGGACAAGCTGCTGTTGGCTCTGCGAAGGCACAAGCACACTGGTAGTGAATGTGGCAATGGGCCTCTGATCGAAGACAAGTTGAGGAGTGAAGTGCACTCACTATTAGTCTATGTGAATGTCAGTAACAACGATACTTTGCTCAGTTGTTGGTATAGATCAGAACGCAAGAGAAGGCCTATATAAGCACACACATGTGAACAGACACACACTCCAGAAAACATGCTAAGGTGACAGGTGTGCACTGGTAGGTGCCAGGAGACCCCTGGCCAGGAGCTGATTGGTAGAGGCCAGTTGCACATATGATCTAAAGAACCTAACTTGGTTCGGCCACTTTGGAAGACAGTTTGGCAGTTTCTTTGTGAGAGAGAAGAAGGGAGAGAGAGGGTGAGAAGTATGAACTCATAGTTGCTGTCACTTTGGTTGTGCATTGATTGCTTCTCAATTGTGCCTTGACTGAGGGGCCCAGCCAAGCCAGTGACCCCTTGCTCAAGTCAGTGTCCCCTTGTCCAAATCGGTGACCTTGGGCTTTTCTTTTCTTTTTTTTTTTTTTTTGTATTTTTCTGAAGCTGGAAATGGGGAGAGACAGTCAGACAGACTCCCGCATGCGCCCGACCGGGATCCACCCGGCACGCCCACCAGGGGCGAAGCTCTGCCCACCAGGGGGCGATGCTCTGCCCCTCTGGGGCATCGCTCTGCCACGACCAGAGCCACTCTAGCGCCTGGGGCAGAGGCCAAGGAGCCATCCCCAGCGCCCGGGCCATCTTTGCTCCAATGGAGCTTCAGCTGCGGGAGGGAAAGAGAGAGAAAGAGAGGAAGGAGGGGGGGGGGTGGAGAAGCAAATGGGCGCTTCTCCTATGTGCCCTGGTCGGGAATCGAACCCGGGTCCCCCGCACGCCAGGCCGACGCTCTACCGCTGAGCCAACCAGCCAGGGCTGACCTTGGGCTTTTCATGTGACCTTTTGGGCTCAGGCTGGAAAGCATTGGGATTGTGTGGATGATGCCCTGCTCAAGCCAGTGACACCATACTGACGAGCCCGTGCTCACAGCCAGCAACCTTGGGGTTTCGAACCAGTGACCTCAGTGATCTGGGTCCATGCTTTATCCACTGCACCACCACTGATCAGGCAGTTTGGTGGTTTCTGACAAAGTGAAACATACATACGAGTCAATGATCTCATGCCTAGTCATGCAAATGAGTTGAAAATGTATGTCTGTGCAAAACAGACAAAAAAAAATGTATAGCAACTTGATTCATAATTGTCCAACATAAGAAGCAATCAAGGTGTTGTCATGGGTTGAGTTGTGCCCCTATCAAAAAGGATACATTGATGTCCTCATGCCCAGTCACTTAGCATGTGACCTTATTTGAAAATAGGGACACTGCAGATATAACTAGTTAAGTCAAGATGAGGTCGTTCTGGAGTTGGGTGGGCTCCCCTATGGGCCCCCCATCCAATACATACGGTGTTCTCTTAAGAAAACAGCCATGTAAAGACAGACACAGGGACAGTGAGATGTGAAGACACAATTGGAGCCACAGGGCAGCCAGCTAGGGGACGCCACCAGCATCACCAGGTGCTAGGACGCACTGAGGAAGGATTTCCCTGCAGGGTTCAGAGAGAGGGTGGCCACGGACACCCTGATTTACTCTGGCTTCCAGAACTGGGAGACAGTACATTTCTGTTGTTTGACACTGCCCAGTCTGTGGCACTCTGTTTTATGGTTGCCCTCGGAAAGGAATACAATGTCTTTCAGTAATAGGTGAACAGATAACAATGTGTGGATTCCATCCACATCCGTATGATGGAATATTATTCATATAAAAGAAAGAGAGCTCTCAAGCCATGCAAAGACGTGGGAGAAACTAACATGCATATTGCTCAGTGGGAGAAGCCAGTTGGAGAAAGCTCTGCACTATAGGATTCCGACTCTATGACATCTGGAAGAGGCACAACCGAAGAAACAGCAAAAAGATCAGGGCTGGCGGAGTGGGGGAGGGGAGATGGAGAGGGGGGCCATGGAGAATCTTAGGGCAGTGCCACTACTCTGTGTCACACTGGAGGGGTGCATGCATAACACAACGCCACAGAATGTGCAACACAGAGAGCGAACCCTATTGTAAGTGAAAGTCTTCAGTTACTAAAAGTGTATCAATAGTTTTCATCAATTGTAATGAGTGGCCCACTAATGCAACGTGTTATTCACAGCAGGCACTGCGGTTGGAGAGCAGGAGGGGTGTATGGGTATATTCTCTGTACTGGATGCTCAATGTGTCCATCACCCTAAACCTCTGAGAGAGAGAAAAAAAAAGAGAAAAGAAGGGAGGGGAAGGAAAGAGAAAAAGGAAAAGAGAAAAGGGAAGAGAAGAGAAGAGAAGAGAAAGAGAAGAGAAGAGAAGAGAGAAGAGAGAAGAGAAGAGAAGAGAAGAGAAAAGAAAAAAGGAAAGAAAACCTAGCTTAACTGCAGGGCCACATATGCCCTTATCAAAGGCAACCATGGTCCCTGGGGGACTTGATTCCATAAATTCAGAGAGCAGGATAAGGGCCATCAGCCAGACCAAGGCCGCCCCGGCCTCGTGACTACAGGGAGCTTCAGCCAAGGCTCTCCAGGGACTCCCAAGTCCAAGCAGCCTCTCTACAGAGCCGTCCTTACCCCGGAAACGGGGAGGTGAGCGAGGCGCCGTAGATCACGGCGCTGTCCTTGTTCCTCAGCAGCCGGCGTCCCTGTGGTCCGAGGGCAGCGTGCACGCCTACGGACCACCAGAATGCCAGGCAGTGCCTCTGGTGGTGGAGGGTGGATGCTGGCATCAGCAGGTCTGGGACAGAATGGGCACAGCAGCCTTGCCCTGAGAGCCAATGAGAGATCACATGAGATAAAACCTTGCAAAATGTCAGCCCTGGGCTTGGTCCTGAGGAGACTGTCGATGCAAACTGAGGACCTTTCCCCCAGTCTGTGACATCTCTACAGAGGCTGGGTCACAGCATGAGGACATACTCACCAGGTCATCCGACCCACAGGTGGCTGGTGTCATCTCTGACCCCAGTCCCATGTTATGTTGTCTATAGAGCATGAAGAATTATGACACATAAGTGGTAGTTGTTGGAAAAAACTCAGGTTTGGGAAACAAGACACACACAACTGAGAAGTGACGGGATGACCAAAGATCTGACTCAAAGTCATTGAAGATGAGCACACGGCATTTGCTCTAAGGCATGGGTTCTCAGGGGGAAAAGGTCATTTCCTGGCATGGGCCCAGGATGAAGCTGGGATTGAGCCAGATGTGGAATGAAGAACAGGGTGTAGAAAGGAGGAAGAGGGTGTGGGGCGGCTTGGGGGGGAGTAAATGGGTTGAGGGTGGGATTGGTCATCTGGAAAGAAGCAACTAGGAATAAAGGCTGGCGAATCGTCAGCTGATAAGTCAGAACAGAGACCAGGAGCTCCGTGAGCAGCCCCAACGCAGGAGAAGGCGCCATCTTGCATCTCGGACATCAGCTATGATCGGCAGTAAGCCCTTGAGGGTAGAGGCCATGCATTTCTTGTTATTGTTTCCAGAGCCAAAAAGAACCCGACACAAACCCTCAATAAATATTTACTGAATAGATGAAACGGAGAGGAATCAGCACAGTGGTGGTGTCTTGCATGTGAACACAGAGGAGAGACTCAAAGGAATGTGGTCAAGTTTGACAGAGAGATCAGGACAGAGAGCTCTCAGGTTCCTGGGGAAACGGAGGGAGAGCTGGGCGGCGGGGCAAGGAGCCTGGAGAGGCTTGGTGGGGAGCAGAGGAGGGGGAGGGGAGGGAAGGGTGGAGGAGCAGGGAGAGGCCTCTGTCTGCAGGCACAGGGGGAGGGGAGGGGAGCAGAGGAGGGGGAGGGGAGCAGAGGAGGGAGAGGGGAGGGGAGGGTGGAGGAGCAGGGGAGAGGCCTCTGTCTGCAGGCACAGGGGGAGGGGAGCGAGCAGAGGGAGGGGGAGGGGAGGGGAGGGTGGAGGAGCAGGGGAGAGGCCTCTGTCTGCAGGCACAGGGGGAGGGGAGCAGAGGAGGGGAGGGGAGGGGAGGGTGGAGGAGCAGGGGAGAGGCCTCTGTCTGCAGGCACAGGGGGAGGGGAGCAGAGGGAGGGGGAGGGGAGGGAAGGGTGGAGGAGCAGGGGAGAGGCCTCTGTCTGCAGGCACATGGGGGAAGGGAGTGATCAGAGGGAGGGGAGGGGAGGGAAGGGTGGAGGAGCAGGGCAGAGGCCTCTGTCTGCAGGCACATGGGGGAAGGGAGTGATCAGAGGGAGGGGAGGGGAGGGAAGGGTGGAGGAGCAGGGGAGAGGCCTCTGTCTGCAGGCACAGGGGGAGGGGAGCGAGCAGAGGGAGGGGGAGGTTGCAGCTATTGGCTCTGGGAAGGTAGAGGTTCCAGTTCCTCCAAGACAGAGACAATCTATAAACAAAGGCCGCAGTCCCGACGTGGGGCCAGAGGGAGGGAGAGAAGGAGAAGACCAGTGAGCTTCCCAGAGGGCCTCTGCTCTTTCAGCCAAGAGGCAAAGTTGTCTTCTGAGACTAAAAAGAGAAGCCCAGGGCCTCACACGGAGCCAAGGAGCCTTCCAAGGGCCTGTGGGAAAGATAGTAGTCAGCAGCCCCGCCCCAGCACACTCACCACCGTGACTGCAGCCCAAGGCTGTCACAAGCATGACACAGGTAACCGAGGGCCCAACGTTGCTACAAATACCTCCTGATTCTCCCCAATGACCCGCCTCAACCTGCCCCTGGGTGCCTCACGCCACAAGATCTGACCCCAAATTGGCTGTGCAACCAGGAGGGATGTTTCCATTTCCTGATGCTTTTGAGAATCAGGGCCTTAAACAAACAAGGGAGGGCTCACCAGGCTTTGGATTCTGTGGGAGCATCTTCATGCGGCTATCTCAGAATCCCTGGAAAGGCCGAATGAACTCAGAATAAAAGCACCTGGCCTGTAGTGGCGCAGTTGATAAAGCACCGACCTGGAATGCTGAGGTCGCCTGTTTGAAACCCCAGCCTTGCCCTGTAGAAGTTGATGCTTCCTGCTCCTCCCCCTCTTCTCTCTGTCTCTCCCCACGCCCCAACGCCTCACTAAAATGAATAAAAAAAAGAAAACCCAGAGTAAAGCAATGTCAAGTGCAGAGCACTTGGGCATGTGGGCAAGGGGACTCAAGCATCTGATAAGGGGGTGCTCTGGGTGAGCTCTCAATATCCCTGCCACCCTGGCGTGCTGCGAAACATGCGGGGGACCAGCCTGAAGACAGATAGAACGTGAGAAGCCGGGGAGGAGCAGCATCTAATCAGGCTGAGCAGAGAGGTCCCACCACTCACGATGCACACACGTGGAGAGGAGAAGAAGTGTTTTTGTGCTAAATCCATCCTGGGCGGAGGGAAATGATGCCTAAGTCAGGCAGCATGACCTCTTTGCAATTTCTTCCTGCATCACATTTTTCTTTTTTCAGTGACATGAAATGGGTATGATGACATTAGATTAATTTCAGGTAAACAACATAATAATTCCGTATTTGCTTACTGTTGGGCAGATAGAATATATTATGCTCACTTTGTCAAAGACGGCGCTGCCCATGAGGAGGCCGTTGCCCAGGTGATAGTAATGTGTGTTGGGGGTGGGCAAAAGGCAGGCAGAATCCTTGTAGCCTGGGGCTTGGTTTTGGGATTAAGCCTTTCCCACCCATTTTGATGTGGGGTGGTACAATCCAATCATGCCTCAGAGAAGTGACTTTGTATTAGAGACTTCCCTATTTTGTATATTGGATTAAGGGTTTGGATTTCTACACTATAAAATGGGGATGGAGCGGGAGCTTGTGCTCTTGGTTCCTGGGATGATTAGCATGAGAGAGCAGAGGGAGCAGAGCAGAGAGCAGAAACAGGCCATGTGGCCAGGAGAAGCAGCCAAGATGGCGAAGTGCTGAGTGAGATGCCAGTTTGTGTAGAGTTTGTATCTGGGATAAGGAAGGAGATGGGGAACTGAGGAGAATAAGGCTGGTGAGTTAGAAACCTTTGATTCTAGGAAACTCGGATAAGTCAGTAGCTTTGTGAGCACTGAATGTGATTGGGTTTTGGAGCCCAGTGTGTGTTTTTACTTGCCTGCCGGGTGCAAGCTAGAATTAAAGACTATGGCCCACCAGTTTTTGGCTCCGCTGTTTCTTTACCGACTGTCCGAATCCAATGCGAACCTGCATGGGCCAGGCGGCTGTGATAGTGGCCCTGGCCCTGGCCACTGGCTCTACACTTACCTCACCTATTCAGCCCAAACCCGAACCAGTTCCCCTCTGGTCACCACCAGCAGTTTTAAGTGGGCGAGGAAGGGAATCAGATGGGAGAGCCCCGGGGGACCCACAGGCAGATAGACCCACAGTAGGAGCATCTCTCCTCTTATCCCGTTTTCTGCCATCCCCTGAAAAAGAGGGACCCTGTCCTTCTCTGCAGTGTCATAGTGTTCTCTGCTTATTTATCTGCCAAGGCACGTGTGGACTTACTGATTTACAATAGTGTCCTATCGCAGATGGGGACGTGTCCTGGAGTCACTTCCCGGGGCTGATGGAGCCTTTGTAATCAGCAGCCTGCAGTCTTTCAGCCTGTAAACCTCAGGGAGGGGGAGGCAGACCCTGCCATGTCCCCCAACTGCCCCCTCACCCCGATCTTCAGGGGGCAGCCCCGAACATGCGGAGGGCAGAGCAGCCAATCTGGTGACAGGGCTCTGGCACAGTGTCTGTCATTGCCACACGTGTTTTCTGAGACAATAAAGAGACATCCGCTGTCTACTGACAGGACAAAATGTGCTGCTTCCTGGAAAAGGCCACTTTCCCTAGGATCAGAGGGTCTGACAGTCGGGAGCCATCTCGCGAATCTCTTCCCCCGAGGTGCTGTTCGCTCCCTTATTCCTTCAAGTCTTTTTCAGTCCACCTGCTGGCCCTCGCCGCCATGACCTGCTCTTCTCTGCACAGAAGTGTGGGCCGGGTCCTTGCAAAGGCCACTCGGACTCCCGCGCCCAAAGGGCTGCAGAACACAGGCTTTTCTTCTCCACTGTTTCCCCAGGAGACAGCTCTGTGCCTGGGCACCAGGTCCCAATGTCAAAGAGCACTCTGGTCCCACAGCCCGCTCCAGGACGCCCAATTTCTCTGGCGGCCCAGTGGGGACCCCTTTCCCTCAGGCCAGGGTCACCCCATCTGGCGACTGTGCCAGGTGCCAGGAGCTCACACAAGCACAGACATGACCCTGAGGCCCTGCTCCCCTGGGAAGCCCAGAGCATTCATAACGGACATACAGTCCATCCTCAGTGTTCCTAGATTCTGTATTTACAAAATCGCCTAATCGCTGAAATCTATGTGTAATCCCCAAACCAATATTGGCAGCACTTTCACAGTCATTCACAAACGCAAAAGGGGTGGTAAAAAGTTTGAATCACGGCCCTGGCTGGTTGACTCAGTATGTAGAGCCTTGGGCTGGCATGCTGACGTCTCAGGTTCAATCCTAGTCAAGGCACACATGAGAAGCAACTGTGTGCTTCTCTTCACTTCCCTCTCTCCCTTCTCTCTTTCTTCCCCTCTCACAGCCAGTGGCTCGATTGGTTCAAATTTCAGCCCCAGGCACTGAAGATACCTCGGTTGGTCCAAGTGTGTCAGCCTCAGATGCTAAAAATAGCTTGGTTGATTTGAGCATCAGCCCCAGACAAGGTTGCCGGGTGAACCCTGGTCTGGGCGCATGCAGGGGTCTGTCTATCTCCCCTCCTCTTACTGAAAAAAAAATTTTTGAATCACTCAACACACATGTTTCCAGCTGAGAATGAACAAAGCCGTCTTGTGTCAGCTCTCACACTGAAAACGAGTGTCTTTCTCGTGGTCCATTAACGTCACTTTTCTTTTTCTTTTTGGCACATTTTGCTTTTGTGGGTGATTCCTCTGTGTGGAATGGCCCCAAGCATAGAGCTGAAGTGCTGGCTCGTGTTCCTAACAGCAAGAGGCCGCGGGGCCATACGGAGGCAACGGCAGCGTGAGGTAAGACACGTGTGTTAGACAGACTTCGTGCGGGCGCCGGGCAGTGCTGCTGACCCCCAAGGACGGTGTTCGTGAGTCAACAACAGCTGTTAACTAAGATGCCTTTAAACGGAAGCACGCGTGAAACAAGGTGACGCACTGGTCAGCTAATAAAAACGTGGCGTCAGAGGCTGACAGGAACCTGACCCTGTCGGAGTGATGACTCCAACTCCCCTATTTCGGTGTCCATGGTGACTTTATAGAACATAACGACCATGCACAGTGAGAATCAACTGTGTACTTGGCAGAGCAATGCCGAGGTCTCTGTTCAAATACCAACGGCACTGCAGAAAACAGCCCCATCAGCCCGGGCCAGGCCTGAGCTATGCTACAGTCACAGGAGGCCCCTTCCAGCCAGGCCCAGGGCAGCCCAGGGCGGGCCTGACCTGAGGCCAGAGCCTCGAGCTCTGCTCTGTGTCTGAAACACAGGTACCTTTCTTCCCCTGCCCGGAGCCCTCCCTCGAACCGAGGCTCACGGGGCGGGCCATCCCGTAAATCCCACCGTGGATTCGGGAGGGCACCCAACCAGGGGAGGCAAACGATGATCTCATTCTAATTCAAACCCAGTCACCCCCGCTGAGGTCAGCCTCTCATTAAAATCAGAACCAGAAAAGCACAAGGAAAGATCAGCGGGTCGTCAAATGGCCACTCTGCTGCAAGAGGGACCGCAGGAGCAGCAACGGCTCTGAGCTACGAAGAGAGTGGCCGCACAGAGAGCTCCACCGGGGAGAGCAAGACCAGAGGACCCCCTTCCTAGGCCCGCCCCAGGACCAGCGGGAGACCGAGAGAGCCAGGGGCAGAAGCCCGGGGGCAGAGAAGGGGACCCCACAGCCTGCAGAACCTCAGTGTACCTTTCCTGTAATGAGGCCTCCACCTAGCCCGTCTCCCTGTCCCTTCCAGATCTAACGCAGTCTCCTGGGGCCCCTGTGCTCCCTTCTGAAGTAGCTGACACTTGGGGACAGGGAAGGACAGTGGGAGGGGAGGGAGGTGCACTGCGGCCCCTGAGCCTAGACTGAGCCCTGGGACGCGGCAAGGGGAACCCCTGCCGGCTGGAGGGCTGAGTAGCAGGGGCCCTGAGAGCTCAGCAGAAGCACAGGGAGGGGCCAGAACGAACAGGAGGGAGAGAGAGGATGAAACAGATGCCCTGAGCCCTCGGGTCCGAGTGGGACACCTGCAGTGGGGAGGGGAGGGGTCCTAGCACTGGAAAGGGCCCTATTTGGGGCACTGGAGGGCAGCTCGAGAGATGTTTCCATTCCAATGGTGCTCACTACCCTTCCCTCCCTGCCCTTCTCGTGGAGGCGTGGGGAGAGGGTCTGACGAGGTCAGGGACTATTGTCTGGACAGAGTCAGGTGACATTTCCCAAATTCACAGGCCAGGTGTATGGAGACCAGCCTGTCTGTGCCCCCGCCTTGCTGGGAGCACCTCTCCACGTGGGCTGGGCTCCCGCCTCCGGGTAGCTCCCAGGACCTGCCGCCATGCAGGCCTCCTGCCCAGGCTAGTCCTCGAGTTTCAAGACAAACAGGGAGGGTCTTGTAGAGAGTGGGAGGTTAGCAGGTAGTAGGTCACCCCAGAAGGTTCCAGAACCCCAGGCATATGGCCTAGCACCACACCACCCTGCCCCTCCCCACAAGGGACAACACTCTCCTCGAGTACTCACATGTGTCTGGGTTGTGGCAGTTGTGTCCCTGACGGAAGTACTGGGGGTTCTCGATGACCGGGATGCGGGTCATGCCGATGACCACGGTGTCCGGCCCGGCATCCAGCGATGAAGGCGTGGTGATGCCATGGTTGATGTGGTGCAGCGGGCTGGCCGAGTCCTCCTCGCCACTGATGACAGCCACGGGACCTACGCACAGCGGGAGAGAGACAGGACGCTGGGGATGTCACATCTGCCCAGGCCCGGCCGGCCCACAGACCCTTTCTCTACTTTGCCGCCATATTTCCCATAGGAGCCAAATCCGTGGGAAGACCAGCCCCGAGTACCAAGATTCTGGATTCAGGGAACCACACCTGACGTCTCTTTCACGAGAGAAAATTACCGCATCACGTCACAAAAAAGGAGGTGAACCGAAATGACTGTGACATAAATTATTTTCATTTCCCCCAAATCCAAATCAGTTCAAAATAATAAAAAATCTCAAATACGTTTCTTTGCTTCTATAACAAGATTTGAGAACAAAGAAAAGAAAGACTTAACAGCAGTTTGCATGCTGTCCCCTTTCCCTTTAGGGACTTTAATGATTGCCGCTGCTAGGTCCCACCCTAAAGATTGAGTCCATTGGTCTGGGGATACAACCCAAGCACCTGATTTCAAGAGTTTTCATGTGAGTTCAAAGTACACCTGAGCTCTGGAATCTCTGATTAGGGCTTGAAGGCCGAAAGCCTTTGGAGCGTGGCCATCAGAGGCCTCCGGGGGTCAGACATAACTTTTGTTGGGCTCTGCTATCAGGCATCCCGAGACTGTGCAGAAATAAGCCCAGTGCGGGCCTGGGTCTAGGAAGAGCCAGCTTTCACTAGTGACTGGTAATAAGGTTGCATCACTATTAGACTATAAGCATTGGGCCAGCAATTCCAGTCTTAAAAAACTCATATCGCCCTGGCCAGTTGGCTCAGCGGTAGAGTGTTGGCCTGGTGTGTGGATTCAATTCCCAGCCAGGCACACTGGAGAAGTGCCCATCTGCTTCTCCACCCTTCCCCTTCTCCTTCCTCTCTGTCTCTCTCTTCCCCTCCTGCAGCCAAGGCTCCACTGGAGCAAAGTTGGCCTGGGCGCTGAGGATGGCTCCATGGCCTCTGCCTCAGGCGCTAGAATGGCTCTGGTCGCAATGGAGCAACGCCTCAGATGGGCAGAGCATCGCCCCCTGGGGGGGCATGCTGGGTACATCCAGTGGGGCACATGAGAGAGTCTGTCTAACTGCCTCCTCGCTTCTAACTTCGGAAAATATATATATATATTTAAAAAATCCATTATTGCCCAAAGCCTTCAAAAAAACCACAAAAACAAAACATCATTTGCATCTCCGCCAACCCCAATGCCACCATTTTCTAACCCAAGGAAGAAACCCAGTGAATAGAGTTATTGACAAACACAGGCTGACAGAAATATTTAATGCTGGGGCCTTGGTAGAGTGGTGATCCTGTCTGGTGGCACGAATCTCCCATACATACAAATACAAGTCCCATAAAGTGAATTAGCTGTGACTGTTTGTGGCTTCATACAACCAGTATTTTTAAATGGGTGTTCTGCAAGACCCATGGTCCCAAGACAAACGGCCTGCTATGATTTGGTTTTGCAGCCCAAACAATATTTCCACTGCAGGAATCCATTACATCACGCTGAAGTTTATGAGGAGAATACGTCTCATCAAATAGCAAGGTGAAGTGTCAATGAGGCAGAACTAAATGGAAGGCTGGTACCTGCACACAGAGGACCCAGAATTCCATTCCGTCAGCACAGACAGGCTCATTCCAACCCAGGACAAATGTCTGACTGTGGAAAGTGGCAGTAAGTGGTTGCCCAGATGCTCGCAGTCATCACTCGCCTTGCAAAAAGAGGCCCACTCCTGAAAACACCTTGTGAACTTTTTGAAAAACTTCATAGTGTTGGCTCAGTGGTAGAGTATCGGCCCAGAGTGCGGAAGTCCTGGGTTTGATT
The DNA here is from genome assembly GCF_036850995.1 of Saccopteryx leptura. NCBI lineage: Eukaryota > Metazoa > Chordata > Mammalia > Chiroptera > Emballonuridae > Saccopteryx > Saccopteryx leptura. The sequence continues at coordinate 46,093,663 of NC_089515.1, read as the reverse complement.
CCCAATCAGGACAGACTGGAGAAACAACCATCTGCTTCTCTACCCCTCCCCCTTCTCTCTCTCTCTCTCTCTCTCTTTTCCCCTCCCACAGCCATAGCTCAAATGATTTGAGCAAGTTGGCCCCAGGCACTAAGGATGGCTCTGTGACCTCTGCCTCAGGTGCTAAAAATAGCTTGGTTGCTGAGCAATAGAGCAGTGGCCCTAGATGAGCAGGAATCACCCAATAGCAAACTTGCTAGGTGGATACCAGAGGGGATGCATGTGGGAGTTTGTCCTTCTGCCTCCCCAGCTCTCACTTAATAATAGAACAAAATGAAAGAAAAAACAACTTCTTGGTGATTGTCAGTTGAAAACAGGAAGCTAAGTGCTGGTCCTTACCCTCCTTCTCTCCCCAAATGCCACCAAAGTATGAAGAGATTAAAGAAATATTTGTGCACAAAGAGAAAGAAGATGGAAGACAAGAACATAAGATATTTTGCTGATGTTTTGTTAGTGAGAAAGCCAACCTTGCTAACGGAGAGGAGGAAGCTATTGGAGAAAGGGTCTGTGGGGCCACATGGGGCATACAGACAGGAAGTCAGGCCTGCCAGGGGAGGCCCAGTACTTGAGGGCACAGGGTACCCAGGAAGGCCGGGGTGAGGCTCGGGGTTAGAACAAAGCACCCAGGCCATTGCCTCGCCCCCAGCCCACCAGTGCTAGCGGTTCACTCTTAGAGAACTTGAACCGGAAAGGCTCAGAGCACGACCAGGGTAAAGCATGAAGATGGCTCCCTTTGTCCTGCTCCTAGAGCCACAGAAACCAGGAATAACACTGCCCACCTATCTACCCCACCTCCAAGCTGGCCTCACACCGCCCCCTGCTGGAGATTAGAGAGCACAGCTCTGGAGAAATTGCTTCAAAAAAGACATACAGCTAGAGATTGACATTTAGGGGTCTCGCAGTGGAGTCAAGCTAGTAAACCCTAAGAGTTGACCAGCCCCACCCATGCACACAAAGCAACATCTTATTCACTTTCTAATGCTCAATTCCTAATTATGAAAAAACAGTCCGGGGACTACCAGACACTCCAGCGAAGCGTCAGCATGGCAGACACGGGACGTGCAGGAAACGGGGCAGTGCAGGACAAGAAGACTTTTCATACAATCACTGACTTCCTCAGGATGTAAAAGAAGGCACTGCACCCAGGACACAAGATGACATTTAAAACCTGAACAATCAGAAGGTAAGAGAGAGTCCTTGGGAAGTATGATCATCCAACTTTGAAAGTCAAAGAAGAATGGAAGAGAAAGTCAGGGAAATGTTCCAAAAAGTCAGACAAGAAGGAAAGAGAGGGTGACTGGAAAAGAAAAGATAAGAAAATTGAAGACTCCACCCAGAGATCCAACCTCTGATTAAAAGGAGAGGCGGAGAGAGAGAGAGAGAAAAGACGAAAACGAGAAAAAAAAATTATTAAAAATTTGAGAATGGGGACATGAGTGAGTCACCACATTAAACCCACCAGGATGGATTACAGATGATTCGTCGTCTCTTCCTCTTCCCAGTGTTGCTGACCGCTCTATTCAACTAAACGCACACCAGAAAGACCACTGCCATCAGACTGCCATCGGCCCAAAGGCTCTCATACTCACCGTGGCTCATCCACAAACCGCAGGCCTTCCTATAAAAGCCAATAAAGCATACAAAGCCCCGTCACTTCAAAGGATGGGAGAGGAGACCCCTGCAGCCAGCTCCGCCTGCCTGAAGTGGAGCCCAGCAGAGCTCCCTGAGCATGAACGTCCACTCTTAAGGGTCATCAATTATCATAACTGTGCCATCTGGTGGGGGATCTTGATCATGGGGGAGGCTATCTATATGTCGGAACAGGGGGTAATATATGGGAATCTCTGTACTTTCCACTCAATTTTGCTGGGACTCTAAAAATGCTCTTAAAAGTAAAGTCTAATAAATTAAGGTGGCCCTGGCCAATTGGCTCAGCAGTAGAGCATTGGCCCAACCTGTGGAAATCCTGGATTCGATTCCCAGTCAGGGCACACAGGAGAAGTGACCATCTGCTTCTCTATCCCTCCCCCTTCTCTCTCTCTCTCTCTCTCTCTCTATCTTCTCCTCCCAGGGCCATAGCTCAAATGGTTTGAGCAAGTTGACCCCGGGAACTGAGGATGCCTCCATGGCCTCTACTCAGGCACTAAAATACCTCTTTGCAGAGTGGTGGAGCAGCATCCCTAGATGGGCAAAGCATAACCCCAAAGGGGGCTTGCTGGGTGGATCCCAGTCAGGGCATCTGTGGGAGTCTGTCTCTCAGCCTCCCCACTTCTCACTTAATTAAAAAAAAAATTAAGGGACAAAAAGCCAGCCTCCCTACCTAACAGAAAACACATTTCCAAATACCCCTTAGGGTGAAAGAACTGCCCCAGGTTGAGATCCGCTGATAGAGACACCAGCATCTACTCTAGGAACTAATGTCTCCTTCCCAACTCTGGCCAGGTGGCCGGGTCCCACGTCAGTTGCCTCCGGGGGGCGGGGGGGAAGCCCAGAGTCCTGTGGCCCCTCTGGGAGAGGAAGCATTTCTTCTCTCACTTGAATAAACACAAAGAAGAATGTATTAAGATATAAAGAAGGGACGAATAATAAAAGGGAAATCTCAGCTATCTGGGGAGCTTGTCTTTTTCCCTAAAGCCGCCGAGGCCTGAGGCAGGTCGGGAGAGGGATTTGGGCTTGCTGTCTTCAGAGCTTGGAACACACAGGCCGTCTAGGATCCGTGTCAGGCCTCTCTGCTACCGCCCACCCACTCCTCCTTGCTCACTTATTTTGTTATTGTAAAGCCAACAGGCAGGGCAAGGGCCACCATCAGAGCAGCCCAGCCCATGCAGGTTCGCATTGGATTCGGACAGTCGATAAAGAAACAGCGGAGCCAAAAACTGATGGGCCATAGCCTTTAATCCTACCTTGCACCCGGCGGGCAAGTAAAAACATACACTGGGCTCCAAAACCCAGTCACACTCAGTGCTCACAAAGCCACTGACTTATCCGAGTTTCCTAGAATCAAAGGTTTCTAGCTCACCAGACTTATTCTCCTCAGTTCCCCATCTCCTTCCTTATCCCAGATACAAACTCTACACAAACTGGCATCTCACTCACACTCACGCCCCGCCATCTTGGCTGCTTCTCCTGGCCTCCTCCACGTGGCCTCCTTTAGCTGCTGGCTCTACTCTCTCCGCTCTCTCATGCTAACCTCAGGAACCAAGGGCCGAGTCCCATTCTGCCTCCCTTTTATAGTGTAGAAATCCAAACCCTTAATCCAATATACATAATAGGGAAGTCTCTAATACAAAGTCACTTCTGAGGCATGATTGGATTGTACCAGCTACATCAAAAAGGGTGGGAAAGGCTTAATCCCAAAACTAAGCCCCAGGTTACAACGATCTCCAACACACATTAATATCACCTGGGCGACTGCCTCCTCGTGTTATCTTTAACAAAGTGAGCATAATACATTTTATCCGCCCAACAGTTATGTAGCGCTAATAAACAAAAAGAGAGAGAAATAGGCTTGTAGCCTTTCTGGTGAGTTCCAGCTTTTGAGAGTGAGGCCCCGAGGGAACACAGAGCTGCTCAGACGCAGGAGTGATCCTCTTCCCAGATGGACGCCTCTTTTCTCCCTCTTTGAGATCCGTGGTGAGTTTCATTCTACCAACTAGACCACAATCAAGCCAGTGAGTGATCAGAGGAAGCTCAACGGCCCCCAACAGGTGTCCTGCCCAGCAGGAGGGTCTGACTGTCTTCCTGGAGTCTCTCTCTCTCTCCCTCCCTCCCTCTCCTTTCTATGGGGACATACGAGGAAGCAGAGCTGGGGATGGCTCAGATTTTCATAAGCGCTTGATTCCAGTGTGGCGCTCAGTTTCCCCAGAAAGCAAAGGTCTCTGAAGAGAACGCGAGACGGTATTTCCCTGCGTGAGCGGCAGAGAAGGCGGGAGCTGCGGGCTGCCCTGAGGACTGCAGGGACACCGCGGGAGGCTCTGGGGACACATCCGGTGCAGGTGAGGAGGGAAGGGGCGCACCATACAGGACGAAGGTGAAGACGGGAGGAGCTACAGCCCCCCTGGGGACACAAGGATACATAAACATTCACTTCCCCTTTCAAATACGGGAGAACCTCCTTGGAACCATTTCCCCAATGTCCCAGCTTGTCACTAGAATACCCTTCGGTTCCACCAAGTCCCTAACTCACAAAGCAGGAACAGTTCTCAGAAATTTGGTTCCAAAACAATCCAGTCACTGGTTCAACACTATGACAACTGCTCAGCCAGTTTGCACAAGTGATCCCTCTCCGATTCCCCCACATGATTCACGTTCCTAAGAATGTGGTTATAACAAAAAGAAAAAAGAAAGGGGAAAGAAACATATTTATTAAACATTTAGTAACATGCCAGCTGTGTTGCTAGGCACGTTGTTCTCTTTCAAACAACATATTTTTGATCCTCAAAAAAATACTATTATTTCCATTTGATCAGCTAAAAAAGCTGGTCCTCAAGTAAGTTTCATTTTCTAAAAATTGTTTAGCCAGAAAGAGATGAAGCCTGTATTTGATCCAATGTTCGTCTCCAAAAGTTCTTCTTTCCACTAACCTAACCATTTTCTCAATAGTATGACAGACCTCAGTATTTCTTATAAACAGCTAGAACTTGGTGTGAGTGAGCTTATAAAAGAAGTTGAGACATCTAAACCAAGGCAACTAGGAAGAAATCATCAAATATGTCCCAGGCTGGACCAAACCATGTAAGATAACTTTGGGCAGTCAAAACCAACACATATGGCTAAATCTTAGAGCTAGAATCCATCCATTTCTATATTCTTCATTTATCCCAGCGGTTCTCAACCTGTGGTTCGTTACCCCGGCGGGGGTCAAACGACCAAAACACAGGGGTTGCCTAAAGCCATCGGAAATACATAATGCATATATTACAGTTATGAAGTAGCCACCTGTTGGGCAGATAAAATGTATTATGCTCACTTTGTTAAAGATAACATGAGGAGGCCGTCGCCCAGGTGATATTAATGTGTGTTGGAGTGGGCTAAAGGCAGGCAGAATCCTTGTAGCCTGGGGCTTGGTTTTGGGATTAAGCCTTTCCTACCCTTTTTGATGTGGGGTGGTACAATCCTATCATGCCTCGGAGGAGTGACTTTGTATTAGAGACTTCCCTATTATGTATATTGGATTAAGGGTTTGGATTTCTACACTATAAAATGGGGTCGGAGCGGGAGCTTGCGCTCTTGGTTCCTGGGATGACTAGCATGAGAGAGCGGAGGGAGCAGAACAGAGAGCAGAAAGAGGCCATGTGGCCAGGAGAAGCAGCCAAGATGGCGGAGTGCTGAGTGAGATGCCAGTTTGTGCAGTTTGACACTGGAGAAGGAAGGAGATGGGAAACTGAGGAGAATAAGTCTGGTGAGCTAGAAACCTTTGATTCTAGGAAACTCGGATAAATCAGTAGCTTTGTGAGCACTGAATGTGATTGGGTTTTGGAGCCCAGTGTATGTTTTTACTTGCCCGCCGGGTGCAAGCTAGAATTAAAGACTATGGCCCACCAGTTTGTGGCTCCGTTGTTTCTTTACCGACTGTCCGAATCCAATGCGAACCTGCATGGGCTGGGCTGCTCTGATGGTGGCCCTGGCCGTGGCTACTGGCTTTACACCACCAAAATTATTTTTTGGTTTGGGGTCACCGCAATATGAAGAACTGTATTGCAGGGTCACAGCATTAGAAAGGTTGAGAACCACTGATTTATCCCTATACTTCCTTCCAAAGGTAGAAGTTCAATCTCATCTAGAGGTTCAGAAAACCCTCCTAGGAGCTGTAGCCATCAAGACTGCTGTTCCAAGCACTTCCAGGCAACCAGAGGGACTGCGGGTTTCTGCTCCACTTCATGTTGGGCATGCCCCACCACTTCCTCTAATGAAGAGTGAGCAGAAGCAATATGCATCTCTTCCCCATGGCAGCCTTGAGATGCAGTGTGGCAATGAGATATCACCTCACACTTGTTAGAACGGCTAGCATCAAAAAAAATCAACAAGTGTTGGCGAGGATATAGAAAGAAGGGAACCCATGTGCACTGCTGGTGGGAGTGTGAATTGGTGCAACCACTGTGGAAAACCGTATGGAAGTTAGTTCCTCAAAAAAATTTAAAATACAGCTACCATGTGGACCACCAATTCCACTTCTGAGAAGATATCCAAAGGAAACAAAAACACTATGTTGAAGTATCCCCCTGTTCTTAGCATCATTTCTGACAATACCCAAGATGCGGAAACAACCTACGTAACCACCGACAGATGAATAGATAAAAGAAGTTGTGATTATATATATATATATATATATATATATATATATATATATATATATATACATACATATATATGTCTATCTGCCTATATTCATACACATGCAATGCAATATTATTCCAGTCTGAAAAAGGAGGAAACCCTGACATTTGGGACAACATGGATAGACCCTGAGAACATCATGCTAAGTGAAATAAGTCAAAGACAAATACCGTATGATCTCACTTACATGTAGAATATTAAAAAAAAGAAGAAGAGGAAGAGGGAGGAGGAGGAGGAGGAGGAGGAGAGAAAACAAGTTCACAGATATAGAGAACAGAATGTTGGTTGTCAGAAGTGGGGGGTGGGGGGCAGGTAAAGTGGATGAAGGGGGTCAAAAGGTACAGACTTCCAGTTGTAAAATACGTAAGTCCTGGAGATGCAATGTTCTGCATGGTGGCTATAGACAATAATACTGTATATTTGAAAGTGGCTAAGAGAAGTCTTAGAAGTTCTCATTATAAAAATAAAATCTGTAACCATGTGATGTGCTAAATGTTAACTAAACTTCTTATGGTGATCATTTTGCAATATATACAAATATTGTGTCATTACAATATATACCTAAAACTAGTATATTACATGTAAATTATATCCCATTAAAAAAATAATAATCCAGTGTGTGATCTGCCACAGTCTCATTTTTCTGACTTGGTGATGGTGGAAGAATGAGGCAGCCTCTGTCAACCTCAGTGCCCAAGTGACCAGGGACATAGAGCCCCAATCTCTAGCCAACTCCTGGTGCATATGCAGCATTAATGAACTCTGTTTTTTTGTTGTTTTTTTTTAAGTCACTAAGATTGGCAGGGGTGCTTCTTGTTACTACAGCATACCTTAGTTCGTGCTGACTAATACAGGAATGAAGCCGTCTCACATTTAACAATGTTACTTTAATCCTTCCCTTCAGAAAGGGTATGCAGGCTTCTTCACATCATCTTCAACAAGTCTTCACAGAAGTGCCTTATGCACAGGGTGGGCTTACTGTCCTCCAGGATGGGATTCACCTGAAATGCCTCCTCCCACCACTCTGTCCAAAGCTGAGCTCTAATCTAACCTAGCTCCACAGAGAGCCAGACCGTGACCTCCACTGTTGAAAAAGACGCCCCCTCCCCTGCCAGATCTGACTTAGGAAGTAAAGAAAAACTAACCAGGATGAGCCTCATGCTTTTTTAATGTGTCAGAATGAAACAAACGTGCCAACCTTCAAATTAAGAAAATGACTTTTTTAAAAACTTCGAGCTTTTCCCACTGATAAAAATCAAACATTGGCATGTCCCTGGTGGGCCAGAGCCTGGCATCAACGAGTCTGGGAGCAGGAGCTCGTAAACCAGAATCAGTGCACACACAACAGGCACAATTAAACACGCAGCCCGCTCAGAGAGGGATTCCATTTAATGTCTCATAAAAAGAGCCTAGTACTCATGGGCAAACAAAAGAAAATCAATTTCTTAATTTTTTATTGGTAGATGTGGGACGGAGGCCAAGCAAACATGGGCCATGCCCAAGAGCACACCTGGGGACAAGTCACTATCCCTCTGTTCCCCCACCGGCTCCTCTGGCCCCTCCCACTCTGCCCCCTCCAGCTTCTAGACAGACTGGGCCACTGTGATATCCAGGCCATGCCCGGGTCCTGCAGGCTGCCCAACAAGGCATGCCCTCCTCACTTTTCTGCCTCCCTCCCTGAATCATTTCGCAAAAGATAAGCTTTATTCTGTGGCTCTGACGCCCTCCCAGCCTCCTACAGGAACCGAAAGCATTGTTCATGCCTCGTAGCATTCACCGCTTGGAGGTATCGCTTGGTGATTGAAAATCACGCTGCTGATCACCCAGTCCAAGAACACATTTGGAAAACAGAAGGCAGGATGGGCAGTCTGAACACATGGCCTCCCTCATCATGGTTAATCACCGCGACAGCCCAGGGGTAGATCCTGTTATTCCAGTAATGCAGTTGGGGAAATTGGAGCCTCAGGTTTTATAACTCACCCAAGGTCACACAGTTAATAAATGGCAGGCAGACCCAAATCGACCTGACTTGAAAGTCTGGGCTCATTATACGGCACAAACTGCCTGACCCTCCAGCATGGTTTGTCTGATACCAGGACAAGTCATAACAGGGTCACCACAGTCTCCTTCCCCTCCCAGTCTGTATTCCCTTGAGACTCATTTAAGAGCACTGGCTTCATTTGGAAGTGGAGCTCCTGACATTTCCAGGAGACTTTAGACCCACAATCTTGGCCTTGGCCCTGGCTGAGGGGCTCAGTGGAGAAAGCATCGTCCTGGCACACCAAGATCACGGGTTCGATCCTGGGTCAGGGAGCTTCCAAGAAGCAATCAATGAGTGCACAGCTAAGGGAATAACTAAGTGGGATGGCGAGTTAATGCCTCTCTCTCTCACACACACATCAATGGAAAAATTAAGAAATACAAAAAAAGGCCCTGGCCGGTTGGCTCAGCAGTAGAGCATTGGCCTGGCGTGCGGGGGACCGGGGTTCAATTCCCGGCCAGGGCACATAGGAGAAGCGCCCATTTGCTTCTCCACCCGCCCCCTCCTTCCTCTCTGTCTCTCTCTTCCCCTCCCGCAGCCAAAGCTCCATTGGAGCAAAGATGGCCCGGGTGCTGGGGATGGCTCCTTGGCCTCTGCCCCAGGCGCTAGAGTGGCTCTGGTTGCGGCAGAGCGACGCCCCAGAGGGGCAGAGCGACGCCCCCTGGTGGGCAGAGCGTAGCCCCTGGTGGGCATGCCGGGTGGATCCCGGTCGGGCGCATGCGGGAGTCTGTCTGACTGTCTCTCCCCATTTCCAACTTCAGAAAAATACAAAAAAAAAAAAAAAAATACAAAAAACAAACAGCGAGACCCACAACCTTGCACCAGGTTGTAGCGAGAAAGACAACCCTCTAAAGGAGTTCAGAGGCAGAGTACTGCCAGGCAGCCAGGGGCCTGAGAAGGTAGAAACATATAGCCCAGAGGGAAGACAGATGTCACCAGATTTCCCCAAGGGCTCTCTATACAGACAATATGTAGAGCGGCCCAAGCATAAACAGGAAGTGGGCAATTACATTTCAATTGCATAAATAATGGTGTTTTTGCCTGAACCCCCATAAAGAGATGACAGCTCAAGTCTCAAAATTTCTAAATTGGCTTTGGCCACTGTACTGTTGTGACTAGTCATGTTATCCCCAAGTCTCTACTAAAGGATTATCCACAGTTGGACCTGGCCTGTGGTGGCGCAGCGGATAAAGCCTCAGCCTAGAACTCTGAGGTCGCTGGTTCAAAACCCTGGGCTTGCCTGATCAAGGCACAAATGGGAGTTGACGCTTCCTGCTTCTCCTCCCTTCTCTCTCTCTCTCTCTTTCTTTCTCTCTCTCTCTAACTCTGTTGCTCTCCTCTCTAAAATGAATAAATAAAAAAATCTTAAAAAAAAAAAAAGAATTATCCGCAATTTTCACGCAAGGTCCCGGGGAGTCTTGGCGAATGGAAGGAAGCATCGTTTCAGGGTGTGCCGTGCTAGGTGCTGCCACACTCAGTCACACTGTCTCCGCACCCATCACCCACTCACCCACGTCGCTTTCTGCACTAACTAAACAACATTGCATAACACGATCTCAACACCACAAGCAAGGGAACAAGAGCCCAAATCCCTGAGGACTAAGCCCACAATGCCTCTGATTTTACCTACTTCCCAAGTGGAAAATGCAAGATCTAAACCCATTGGTTGACTTGTGGACAGTTTCAGGGGAGGTTCTTTTAAATCAAAGTGAGGCCCCCGGCTCGTTAGAGGAGACAGAACCGACGCTAAGGAGAAGGCCGTTCCTCAGGAGAAACCTGGGGCCTTTAGGGCACCGGCTGAGAGGCACTTCCCACCCAGAACGCCTCCCACAGTGGCCAGGTTCTCACACCCTGCTTTCCAGGAGAGAGCTTGTCCAAGGTACGTCTGGAGGACACTGTTGGGTAAACAAGTGTTTTTTAAGTTCACTTGCTGGTATGGGGACAGGCCATGTGTGTTCAGTCTATGGAAGGCTGCGGTGCTTGCCCTCAGGGCTACAGACTGCAACCTGTGGATTGCCTTCCTGCTTGGGAGGGACGACTGTTTGCTATTGATGGCTGGAGAAGGGGTTCTTTTCCCCAGCCTGTTTTGCTGGGGAGAGCGGAGAGTGCAGAGAGACAGAGGGAGTTCTCAGGGGCTTGGGAGCCCTGAGTGAAAGGGAAGTGGTCTTCCCTGCCTGTTTGCTCGTCCGCCGTTAGGAGACTAATCAACAGAATGGTCCACCATTCTCCGGCTCCACAGTTCCTTTACCGTCTGCCCGAATCCAATGCGAGCCTGCATGGTCATGATGGCGGCAGCCACCGGCCTTATAGACACAGTGCCCTGTGCACAGTGTTTGTTTCTCCCATCCAAGTACTAACCAGGCCCAACCCTGCTTAGCTTCCGAGATCAGACGAGATCGGGCGCGTTCAGGGTGGTATGGCCGTAGACGCACAGTATTTCTAAGGACACATGGAGGGATGCCATGGCACATTGTCACCTCTAGAAATCCGCTTCCTTCTCTGGAGTGACAGCCTTCTATCAAACAAAACACCACAATAGCTAATGTCTGCTGAGTATTATGGACCACTGGGCACAGTCCTGGGCCTTGTGGGCATATGATTTCACGGTGGCTCAGTGATAAGAGGCAGAACACGTAAGTACTCCTCCCAAGGCCACACGGCAGGTAAGAGGCAGCCTTCTGGTTCCAGCTAGAGCCTCGGGGCTCCAGAGTCCGTAGTCTTCATCACTCCCCCGCATGACTTGTGGTCCCGAATCACCTGGCCTCCAATCAGTGAGGTCTAGAATGAAAACACTTCTGAACCATGATGCCCCCACATCTAAGATCTGAAACGAGGCCTGAATGTCTGGTCAGAGAGAAAGCCGAACAATCCAGGGGCTTCTCCCAGGCCGCTCTGCACTTGCTGACTTGTTCTCTAGCCCTGAGAACTCTGAGGGCTCACACCCAGCTCTCCCTGGGTGTGACAGAGATCTCGTCACCTGATGTCACACAAAAGAGATGTTTTGTTTTGTTTTTTTCATTTTTCCGAAGCTGGAGACAGGGAGGCAGTCAGACAGACTCCCGCATGCACCCGACCGGGATCCACCCGGGATCCATCCATCCACCAGGGGGCGATGCTCTGCCCATCTGGGGTGTTGCTCTGTTGCATCCAGAGCCACTCTAGCGCCTGAGGCAGAGGCCACAGAGCCATCCCCAGCGCCTGGGCCATCTTTGCTCCAATGGAGCCTCGGCTGCAGGAGGGGAAGAGAGAGACAGAGAGGAAGGAGAGGGGGAGGGGTGGAGAAGCAAATGGGCACCTCTCCTGTGTGCCCTGGCCGGGAATCGAACCCGGGACTCCTGCATGCCAGGCCGACGCTCTACCGCTGAGCCAACCGGCCAGGGCCGATATGTTTTTTTTTTCCCCCTTTATTATAAAATGCTCACTGGAAGGTAGATGGCTTCCTGGGAGCCCAAAGGAGAAAGGGCGGTGAGAGCTACAGCTCAGGGAGCCTTTTAGAATGAAGGCCTCACACGACTGGAAGTATTAAAACCCATAACCTCACAGCAGTGGAGACTGCTCAGATCTGTATGACTCATTATTGCCTGTAAGGCGCTTTCCTATCCATCAACTCCATCACCACAGCAACCCAGTTAGACACTCAAGACAGGGACTACGTTCCACATTTCACAGGTGAGGAAACTGAGGTTCCAAGCTATTAAAGTCACATCATCAGAAAAAAGCTGTGACTTGAATTCGGCTCTTCTGACTCCCATTCCAGTGCTCTTTGGAGCTCACGTCAAGCACACATCCTCCAGAAACATAAAGGGTGGCCATTAATCTCAATTCTCCCTCTGGAAGCTCCAAAACAGCATTTCTGGGGGCTGGGGAGGGCTCCCCACTAAAGGGATCGACACGGACGTTGTTGTGAGACTTCACAAGTTGGGCCACGTCCCAGGAATTGTGGCACCTAAGGCCATTCCAGGACTTAACATTTCAGTTCCTAAGCCATGCCACACTCCTGAACCAGCCCTTCCTACCCGTGTACTCTCCAAACACTGCCTCATGGGATGGGCCCTGAGCTAAGTACTAGGGAGGAAGAGGAAGGAGAAATGCCCGGGCCATGAAAAGGTCCCCAGGTCTACAGCTGGGACACACAGTAAACCTACAGAGACAGCAGATGTGGTGAGGACCATACTCCAGCACTCCAGGGGTACCCAGGGCAGCAGAGCGGCACATGGGAGGCCCTGAGCCAGGGCCGGACAGAGAGGAAGGCAGCCCCCAGAGTGAAGTCCATCCCCCTTCACCCCTGCAAACAGGCCTTGCTCCATCCCCTACGGCTCGCCTTCCCTCTTGCCGCGAAGACTCTCTCTGCTTCCTTGGTGGCCGTCACCTCCGAGACACCTTGAGCCCTGGCTGCTGCCTCTCCTCCCCATACCCTTGGGCAGCTGTTGGGCAGGGCTGCAGCCACGCCTATTAGACTGTTGGCTCGCTCATCCCTTTCACAGACAGGCCGTAAAAATGATATAGGCATTTCACTGAAACAACGCTACAGCAGGATCTGAGGAGGGTGCAGAGGGTCAAATGATTCCAGCTTGGGAAGGTATAAATACAACACCAACACCGATCGAAATAACACTGCGTCAGCCCTGCGATCTCGTCCCTCGAACGGCACATGCTGTGTACGGGAGCACCTGCCTCTGTACGCTTCTCCTGCCTCCAGCCCCTTGCAGGGGTTCCGCTGGCCAGGCCAGCCCTCGGAGTGCCATGTTCTCAAAGGAGCCCCTTTAGTCACTAGTCACACAGAGCAAAGCAATGAGGTGACATGCATGCTCCCCACCAGACCCTCTCAAATGTGCCCAAACCCCATGTGTGCACACAGAGACGTCTCCTAGGCGAGAGTGGGCACACTCACACACTGAGTCAAACCAGTTTATTGCTCACTAAACAGACTGCAAGGAGACCTACTGGCCTGAGTTTCTTTATAACTTCACCCCTTCTCCGTTTCCCCAGGCAACACAATGTCCGTGAGTTATCTATGATATGCTACTCAAGTGTGATATGTCAAGGATATTGAACACTCAAACCGAATACCCCAGGAAGGGGGTGGTGAGGTGGTGAGGGGAGGGTCAGCCATTTATTTTTCTAAAGATAGGCTCACGGGCCAAACTGGAACAAAGGAAAAGAATCCAAAGATCTAATCGTCCAATCTGAAAACACACATTCTTCCTGCAATCACTTCTAAGGACTTATTTTTACACTGACTTTCAGATCAAGTAATATTATTAAGCCTACTATTTGTAAAAGAAACCTCTCACTTTCAAAAGCAAAAAGTTTTAGCCCCCCTCATCAAAAGCCTGTTTCTCATGCATCTATCCACCTAAAGGGGGGCTGGGTGAAGAATAAAATCCTGCCAAAGAGAGTAAGTACATCCCTCATTCAGTTCCGGTGTGCTTAGTGCTTAGTTCTTAATTATTAAAAGGAGGGTGGGATACATCCTGGTTGGCCCAGGATAAGCCCTTGTTTATACCTATTGTTAAAGCATAATTATTAATAGTGCCCCTTTGGTTTGGATGATAAATAATATAGTCATTTATTTGGTCTTCTACATGTGGGAGTGTTGAGTGGAGAAGAGACGGTGCTGGGTAGAATCAATGCTGTTTTGGACTCCAAACACAAGGGGGCGATATCATAAGTGAGGAGGTGAACCACTCTAGCCAACACTCGCCTCTCCTAATTTTTCAAACTCCCTTGAAAGCAGTCTTTGAAAGGGCCTGGTGTGTACCTTCAGAATGTCCATATAGGACACTGTCCTTCTTCTTGGGCAGTCAATAAATACCACTTGATGATGATGATGATGTAGCCATTGATTTTTCCATTCCCTCTTCTCTCCCTCTATTCCCTTCCCCTCCCCCCTTCCTCGGGGTAGAGGTCAATCAATCTTAGGCCATCTTGATCTAGTTGGAAAGCTTAACTGCCATGAAGCTAAACCACTTGTCCTCTGGCTCCAATCTCTTAGAGAAATTAGTGCCAATGGAAGTGTCAGTATCAATTTCATAATGTTATTGGATGAAGGCAAGGCTGGGCCAAGTCCCGTATTCCTGACAGGCTATCAAAGTGATGAGGATTATGGGTAAGGAGACAGACAGTTCTGACAGCAAAGGCAATGACTCAAGATCAATTAGACTGACAAGACTAACTTTAAGCCGTATCACTTAATACTGACACTGGTGCGTTCCCCACAGAGATTCAGAACTCGGGATGCAGAGTTTTCCTGGTGTCTCCGGGGTAACTAGAGAGCCTGGAGGCTTGAAAAGCAGCCCTTGGCCCTACACCTCTCCCGGGAGGATCTGAACAAAGACTTCTAATAAAAGAGAAAAATTTCACTCTGTGACGGGATGAATATATGCCCCCCCCTTTCCCTTTTTTCTTCTTCCTGCCTTCTAAAGAAAATGTCAAGATAAAATGTAAGCTACGTATTTAAATTTAATTCTGTTGCAGTGTCAAGGGAAGGCCTGGGATTATTAAAATGGAAATCAAGATCTTATAAAAGGCAAAACCATCATAGCAGGAGAAGAGATTTGTCATGGAAGGCAAGAGCAATAGGTGGGCGCCACAAGGGCCCTGAGTTCTAACCCAGGTTCTTACCCCAGCCTTGCGGTGACTACAGCTGTGCGCAATCAGGAATTAGTCGCTTTACTTCTTTGGGGCTTTGAATGCCGCATGTAGAGTCAACCATCACCTGTTGCTGCCCTGGAAACACTGTGAGGAAATGAAATGCCAACAAAGCCAAAGGCAACAGAGGGATCAGAGGATGTTTTTTAAGACCTGACAAGGTGTGGAAAAATTGCTTTTCTTCCGTGTGTGATATAAGAGGCACAGAAACAGCCCTGTAGCTGAGGATGCAGCGAGTGGTAGGACCAGGGAGGGAGGAGCGAGCCCTGTCCCCTGCTCCCCAGGGCCACACGCAAGGCTCAGGCTCCCATCGTATGCGTAGTCTATTTTAAATCCTCTAGCGTAACAATTTCTTTCCCTCCGTTCTCATGAGTTTACGTTCCCAGGGCAACAGGCATAATTTGGAGCCTGGGAGATTTCAACAATTTAAGCGGGTCTGCTTTATTGTTTTTTAATTGCTTGACAATATTGTTTGTTAGCATTCTATTAAAAACCCCACAGTGTTTCATAATGGAATTTAAAACTGGTCCTATTTTAAAGCATCCGTTTCAGGTTCTCTGTGTGCTCCTGGGGTTCGTGAACACCAATATTAATTAGCTGATCTTGACACTGACCTAAGCAGTTAGGCAAAGCAGAACTGGGTATGGAAATGATGAGTGTGCAGCAAGCCTTCACAGGATAACATCGACCATGGCCAAGAGGCTGTTGTCAATATTATCGGGAACTGCTGACTTCCCAAACACTCAGAACGTTGGCCTAATATGCAAATGGGCGAATCGGGATTCCTCCCAAGGCGCCTGTAAATAGCAGGCCCTTTAAAGGCACGGTAGTTTAAGATCATTAACCAATTGGGAGAAAAAAGGTTGGGGAAAGAGTAACTTGAAGTGTGAGATGTTCCTGCTAATCAAGTATGGTTTTTATGATATCAATAATTTTCCCCTTGAATTTAAAAAAACAATGCAATTAAGAGAAGTAAAGAAAGCACCAATGCAACATCAGAGTCTTTGGTCATCGTCCTTTCCTACTGATGGCATGACTTCAAATGTGTGCTTGTCACAACCCACGCAGGGAAGACGGAATTTCACAGGGGGAGGACCCTGAGGGAGTCCCAAACAAGATGCGTCTCAAAGTCACCACCTGTAATCATGACACCAATAAGTACTATTTATTTTTTAAATGGTTGGCTTTTAACAAGGTATCATTCCCATCTTGGCCTGGATTCACAGAGAGTCTATCTGTGGAACGTTTTCAACTTCAGATGGGATAGATGTCTCTTTTCAAAGTTTCCCTGGGTAGACTGAGCGCCCCGCACCATACATATGTGTAAGCACGCGCACACTTGAACGAGGCTTATTTATGGAGAACGCTCTGTCCTCCAGGCACTGGGCTATGTGCCTTCCTGGATGTTCTCATTTAATCAAGCTACTATTACATGACTATCTACTATGGCCAAGAACTGTCCTGAGCGATTTATCAATATTGCCTCATTTAACCCTTACAGACTTGCAGGGATTATCTCCATCTTACAGACAGAGAAATGGAGCCTCGCAGCTAGTTCACAAACTTGTCCAAGTCGCTTGGCTGATAAAACAGAGAAGCTGGAATTCAAATCCAACACATCCCACGTCAAGGCTGGTACTTAACCCATAGCATATTTGCCTGCATCAGTAATTTTAAGAAAATCTAAAATAACAACATAAAAAGAAAGAGAGCATATTTGACATTTTTGTTTGAGCTGTTGCTGAATTTCCATCAAATTCACTTTCTAATTTTATTTAGGTGTATCCTGAAAATAAACGTGTACAACTTAGACTTGACGATCAAAGCCTGCCATTATCTACCAACCACAATTCCTACTGTTAAGTGAGTAAAAATACCTTTGTTGTTGTTGTATTCCTCAAATACATGAGCTCTATGTCTAGCCCGTCACACTTGCTCTTCCCAGGAGCCCAGTCAGTCCTCATGGCCACCTGGACACCTTTCAGCAACCTGCCTCTCCCTTCCCCTCCCCCATCCCACCTACCCACCCACCCACCCACGTCACTTCCTTCTCTAAATTCCTGTCGCTCTTCTGAAGACCAAAGGTCTCCCTGTCACTTATCTCGTCTCTTTCTCCAGAGTGTCTTTCTCTGCAGCCCGTGAGTAAGGCTTCCATGGAGGAAGTACTGGTTCCGGCGCCATCTTTATGTTCCTCTTGGCTCCAAAAGGACAATGAGAACAATGTCTAAGTCACATGCGTATCCCCACTGCTCTGTCAACTACAATGATCTTGGCCAGGTCACTTGTCTCTCTAAGTACCTGTTTCCTCATCTACAAAATGGGGTTAAGAATAGCAACTGCCTCATCAGGCTACTGTTATGGTTAAATCAGATATTTATGTTAAGTACTTGGCACGTTATCAAGTGCTCAGTAAATATTAATAATACTAATAAACTGAAAGAAAACAAAACAAATGGCAGCGCGCTAACTCAAAAACTTGGCTTAATTCTTTTAATTATTGATTTGAGAGCCTCTTATTTTAATATGGGCACTAACGACAGCGTCTGTATTTCTGAAAGTCTCCCATGCTGGGCTAGGGAATTAGGATGAACCAATGCTTCTCATTGGTGATCAAAGAAAGAATGCTTAACAATGCAAATAAGAAATGAGCTTCATTCCAGGCAGAAAAGGGGACCTTAATTAATAGACTGACTACTGCTTCTTGAATTCCACGGGCTTGAGCCTGATTCTTCCCCCATCCAGGAATTTAGTACGGACTTGGGAAATGTCAAAGGGCAGTGCTATCGACAGCCTGGAGAGACATACGTAAAGGGGAAGGCAGAGTAAGTGATGTAATAAATATATGTTCAGGTGACCATCTGAAATAGCTAAAATAACAGGGCAGGCAGCAAAGCACTTGACACAGGGACCCCTCACCCCGTATGGTGTCCTGGAGACTGGCTGAGGAGGACCAAGCCTGGGTGCCATCTCCTAAGCTCCCAGTGACACAGTGGAAATGGGAAACCATGGTTCAGAGGGCTAAGCCCACGTGGCTAGAAAGGGAAAAGGTCCATTCGAACCCACAATGGCAGGACTTAAAAGCCACATCTCTCGTCTTTGCATAGGCGCGTTACTGCTGTAACCACAACGTATTAGAGCCCTAGGAGTCTTTTCAAAGGACATCTGGGTTTCTGCTGTGAGAGGTCTCAGGGGGCGTGTGTCCAGAAGCTGGATATCCCCACCCCCACCCCCAGCCCTGTGTCGTATAATACTGTAAGGTGAAGTGGAATTAACGCTGACTGCAATGGCTGGGAATTAATAGATTTATTATAATAGTTCAAAATGGCTTGTGCTAGTAAATCCAGGAGGAATGTGCTGAATCAGTGAAAAGTCTTTGGGTGACTGGGTGGAGGATGCATGCTGCAGACAGGAGCGTGCATGTGCGGAGAGTGACAGAGCTAACTGTACAGAAAGGGTTGTCCTGAGGGTGACAGGACCCAGTGGGCTCAAAGGGCCGGCCGCCCAGTTGGCACACAGACTGGAGACTTCGGAGCTGGTAAGTAGAAGTATTGAGCATGGGAACCTTGAGCAGCTCCTGGGAACTGGTACGTAGGATCCTCGTACTGAGTACTTTTCATGGAACAGACCGTAAAACCTGGAACCCCGAGTTTCACAAGAGCAAGTCAACTACGGATCTGACCGCCACCATGCAATAAGGCTGTAAGGGACTTAGTTTAAAGGTAGGGACTGCGGTGGGAGGCTCTCCACCTTCAGATCCAGGCTCTCTGGACCTCAGCTGGGCACATAATTGGTTCTCTCCCAGGGCTCAGTTTCCCCATTTGATTAATGGGAAAAACCATAGCCTCTACCTCATACGATTCTAAGACTGTTGTGAGGTTTAAATAGAGAAATGTCTGGGAAATACTGAGCACAGTGCCTGGCCCATGGCAGAGTCTACATAAATGCTAAATGGCATTAATAGCATCATGAAGTGTGGATACATGGATGACTACCTTGCCGAAATGAAACACTGTGATTAACAAAACTAAGAATTAGAATTTCAGATCATTTCGCAATTTGCCATGCATTCTCTTCCCAAAGATCAGGCTCTGCAAACAGGCTCTGATTGCTTAATTTGACACTCCAGGAAGTTGATGGAAGGAAGGTCTGCCCCCTTGTGTGCCCAGGTAGATGGAATGTACCCTGCTGTGTGTGGAGGGGGAGCTCAGGCTGAGAATTAATGGTGTGGTAACATCAGGGGCCCCGCCCCCTGACTGATGGAGCGTGGGTTCCTTAAAAGCCAGAGGCCCTTCTGGGCAAAAAAGAAATAAGAAAAATAAAACCTGCCTCATTTGTTTGTACTGCCAGTTACACAGTCAGTCAATCCAAAGAAATATACGGAATGCCCGTTGTGAGCAAAGTATTAAATAATAACCTTAATGGCTAACATTTGTTGAGAACTTAATATGAGCCAGGCATGGTGTTCTATATATCTTACTGACCAGCTCACAGCCTCGTTCTCCATGAATTCTGGCCCGAGTGCCCTGCTCACGCGCCCCCTACCGCAGCCAGAAGGGACCCCTCCTTCCTTGGCATCCGACCCCACCGCCAGCACAGCACACTGCACACCTTGCCCCGGAGTAGACCATGGGTGTCACGGGCTCTCCCTTTGCTGGTCCTGCCAGGGTAGGGACATGTTAAAGGAGCAGTGCACGGACAGGCATTCCATCGGTTAGAAATGGATCTGTAGGTGGGTGGATGGATGAATACATGAAGGAAGACTACAGCATATTGTAGAACGGCACCTCACATTTCAGTTCCGGAGTTTCTGCAAAGCACTCGGTCGCTGACGTGGTGGCAAGCCCAGGCATCCAGCCAGAACACTCCTGGGCCCCCTTTCCTCCCTGGTTGGGTAGGATACACAGAACTGCCTCTAGCCTCCGAGAATAGAGCAGCGCTTACTGTATCCCAGGTATTATGCTCTTTGCACCCATTTTCCCCTCCATCAGAATGCCACAGTCCTGAGGTTGGTCCTATTAATACCACCATTTTGCCGATGAGGAGACCAAGACTCAGAGAAACGTACCTCCTTGCCCAACCTCAAGCTAGGATTCATGCACAGGTGTCCAACCCCAGAGCCTGCACATGGCCCATGCTTCACAAAGCCGCGAGGCGGCAGAGGGTGAGGGAGGTGGTACATCTTGGGTGTGGTGCACCCACGAGCTTAGGCTCTGGCTCTGAATGCAAATCCCAGGCCCCTATGGAAGAGCCTCAGGGCCTCAGACAAACTCAAAGCTTTCTGCCAACAATCCTTGTCAGCCCACCCGTCTCTCTATAGGAAGGAGATTAAAGGAGATCCGCACGGCTTAAAAAATTAAAGGAGGAGGGGTCAAGCGGCATCAGCGACCACCTCCAACCGCAGCTACTGGTCAATCAGTGACCGTTCTAGGAAACAAAGCACGTCCCAAGTTTTTGGACTGGGCTCATGCTTCTATTATAATAATGCAATGTTATGAGAACAACCGAATAACATATTTCCTGGAAATACAAGATGTAGTAAAGCACTGAGCCGGGGACACACCATCATCGTCATCATAGTTGTCATCATCATGGTGTCTCCTTACACTGAACCAGCCTTTTAAGATGCCAGGCACTTGCATGTTCCCTGGCTCATCTGCTGCCTTCTCTCAATTACCCTCTGATATGGGCAAAGACAGGTAAATGTCCCTCCCTTCCAACCTAGGATGAAACTAAGACCCAGAGAATTGCCTAAGATCGCTCAATCAACCAGACAATGTGGGAACTGGGGTTTCCAACGCAGCCCGCTTTGGGTCCCAGCAGCAAAACGCCTGGGACGGGAAGCGAGGCGTCTAACAGGGCAGCCAGACAGTTTTGTTAAATTCAAAGTCAATGTTTTTCCCTCCCAGCGGCCGGGACAGACTCGGGAATTTGAGTTGCCTTGATAAGGAAGAGAGGGCTTCCATCTTATCTTCCCCCATCACCACGAAAATGAACCAGCCAAACTGCAAGAAGTCTGCAGCTGGCAGAGAGAAGTGGTGGAACGGTGTTGAATGTAGGTTAAGGCATGCCTTGCGGTCAAACTGGAGAGAAAGCGGGCAGACGAGGTGGGGAAAGAGAGGGGCGGGCCCCTGGGTTCCACTGGTGAACATCTTCTCGAGCCCTCCACTGAACAAGTAGGTCAGGACAAGGTAGGGGAGGCCTGGAAGCACGTTCTTTTCATATCTATGTATTTTTAATGCAGAACCTCGATCACATGGTAGAGAGTCAAAGAAAATATGTGCATAAAATAGAAAGAGAGCAAAATTTATGTCTTTTTATAGCCAACGATTCATACAGAGCGATAGCTCTTAAATACTAACAATAAGTAAAATTTTAGGGCAGAGGGTCGGAGATGAAGGGCGATGATAAAATTTTTTTGCTGTTGTTCATGGTCCAGATTTAGAAAAATAAATACAGCTCTACCTATAGTTGGCGACGCTTATATTTTATCACCTGCCTCAGGGCCCCGGCTCCACTCAGGAGCAGAAACACGGCTTCAACTTGACATTGAGATCATAATTGGGAGCTGGGAAGAAACTTGTTTCAAGAATTAAAATAATCTCACCCAAATTTCAAATATGACACAGAGACAGCATGTTCATAAAAATGTGTGGCTCACTGGTCACCGACTTGCGCAAAATCGTCACATGCTTGCCGGTGGTTAGAAAATCTCTAATTGAATGTACACCTCCTGCCACTGTCCTTGTGTCTTCCCGCCATGATGGCTCAAGGGAGGACAGAAAGCATCCCCTTCTGGCTGACAGCTTGGGGGAGGGGGGGCCTTTTTGATTATCAACTTCTCTTGAGCAAGGACCTTTTTCCCGTGGTATTAGAAGCAGAAAGGAAAGTGTCTGGACCTAGGGCAGTTATTTGAGTCCCCTGGCCAGTCCTGGAAGGCGAAGGAACAGGCATGCCCTGGGATTGTCACTACACCTTTAGGAGATCCACTGGGAAGCCAGGGCGTCCCTCCAGCACCGAGCTCTGTCCTCAGGGGCCATGAGATGACAGCACAACCCTGACTCCTGCCTCCCACGAGCCGGGGCTGTGTCTGTGCTCAATATGACAGCTCTGAGCTCTCCTACCCTTTCCCAAGCCCACTCAAAATGACTCCTGCTCTCTTACTGCGAGAGGAGAAGCAGTCTCTTCCATCTGGTTCTTCCTCCGCCTCTGATGATGTGCAGGGACAAGCCTGCTGCTGGCGTGGGGCTGACACACAGTGACACAGCGAATCGCCAGCAAAGGGACAGGAAGGGACAGGAAGGGCCAGGGACAGACAGCCGAGCAGATGCTCGGACCCCAGAAGCCATGGCGTGACACAGCTCGCTGTCCTTGAGTGAGACCTCCATGCCCTCCCAGCCCGTCCCTCTCCCTGGCAGGCGGAAGGTGAGAGCAGATGGCAGGGAGCACAGCCCCGGGCCTTGGACTCTGACGGGGTCAGCAGCAGGTCTGCTTTGGGCAGAGGGGAAAGCTTGAATGTCCTGCACAGCAGTTATGCCCAAGGATTCAGACACCGGACGGATCCTGGCTTCAAGTCCCAGTTCCCCAGTTCCGAGCTGAGTGACTTTGGCAAGGTGAGTTGTTTCTTCATCTATAAATGATATCGGTAAGACAACTGAACCCACACAGCTGTTACATAAATTAATATGTGAAAAAGTACTTGGCATGGATTAGGTTATTATCATAAATGAAAACTGAATACCTCAGGTCAAACAAACAAGGGCGGATCTGTCCTGGGTCTCTCTCTTTCCTGTAAGGATTCTAGCATTGCCACTCTCTGCCTCTCTTCCAAAATTCTGCCCCTGGCAACCTCAGCACATTGCCCTCCGCCAATGCCGGGGGCTCAGTCCCCAGTAACGCACCTACCAGCCAACCCAGCAGAAGGTCTCCTGCAAATTCAGACGCAACAAGCTCTAACAACCATACCCTCCCCCAACCTCACCAAAACCACACAGCTGCCTAAGTGAGGTGGGGTCACAAAGCAAGTCAAGAGCCGTGCATCAGAGTCTAGAAATCTCGATGCCACCCGACAGAGGATGACAATACATGAAGGGTCGAGTTGTCAGTGAAGTGTCCCCTTCCTCCTCCCCTGAGCCAGCAGGGAAATGCGGACTGTGGCTTCCTCCCAATGACTCAGACATTCACTACGAGCAGCAAGCTAACTGCTAATCTACAAGCCCACGGAGGGTGTGCAGCCCCCCTATTCCCCGGGCACAGCCCTCCCTGTGAGGTCTGTCATAGCTTGCCTAGAAAAGGTAAAATATTCAAGCAGCAACAGGTCAGGGGGCAGGAGAGGGGCCCGAGCCACTCCGAGAATTTAACGAGCGCCTGATACCAGCAGCATAAATAAGCCCTTTAATAAATTAGAGAGCTATTCATTTAAATGGATTGCGCCATCCCTTTGGTGCCAGTTAATCTGTAATTCAGATAGATCAGGGATGGCTCTGCGGGGAGACAGGAGTCCAGAATACAGAATGATTTTGTCCCTCGAGAGCCGGGATTTCACTTGGTAGGCAGCACACATGCCCTGTGTGTTCACCACATTGTCACTCCTCTCTATCACCTATAAACCCTGAGTTACAGATGCAAACCCAGGACAAAATGCACACTCTCCCAGACTCATATCAACACCGCCTGCGCAGGTCCTGCACTCAGACGCCTCTGCACTCAGACATCCCGTTCTGTGCACACCTCCAATCACGCATGCGTACACTGGCACAAGCACCTCGAGGCACCTCCACCAGCAGGGGCAAACCAGCAGGCTGGCAGGTGATCACAGAAAACCCAGCATGTCTTCAGAGATCCGCCTTCACTCTGAGCTTCCTTGGGGGCGGGCACTGCCTGTCATGAGCTGATTTGTGTCCCCTCAAAATATGTTGAAGTCCTAACTCTCAGCACATTTAAAGGGGCAATTAAGTTAAAATGGGATCATCAGAGTGGGCCCTAAGCCAATGTGACTGCTGTCATTTGAAGAAGAGACTAGGACACAGACACATCCAGAGGGAGACCGTGTAAAGACACGGAGAGAAGGCGGCCATCTGCAAGCCAATGACAGAGGCCTCAGAAGAAACCAAGCCTGCCAACACCTTGCTCTTGGACATGCAGCCTCCAGGGCTGTGAGACATAGATTTCTCTTATCTAAGCCACCTTGACTTATGGCAGCTTTGGCAAGCAAATACACTAAGTCAGTAGGGAATTGGTGATCACAGTGCCACGGAGCCACCATAAAGGGGACTCAGCCTATGTTAGTAAATGCTAGTCAACAAGGGCACCTGTTTACAGGACCCTTCTGGTCTTAGATGCTGTAATGACCAAAAGCAACAAAGGATATTATAAAGGTTTGCTGACTATACTGTCCTCGCCAAGGTTGACCACTGTTGCTTCCACAACAACTGTGGCACATGTGAGCCCAACTCAGCATCCAGGAGTGAGCATCCCAGTGTGCAAAGGCCAGGACCAGAAAAACAGCATGCTTATGGTAGTCAGGAAGAGCACGGAGGCTCACGGGCCTGGAGGGAAGTGAAGGGGGGGAGGGGAAGGAGGAGGGGAGGGCAGGGCAGCAGCCCCCAGCCAGGCTCACACGTGACCTGTGGACTGTGGGGAGGAGAGTGCCCCCGCTCCTCGGGGGTGGGGGAAACCAGAGGGCTTGAGCACCAGGGAACAGCACCAGCTCGCTGTCCTCGACATGGTCACCAGAGCCACGTGTGCACCTGGACTGGGGTCAGGGAGAGGCAGGAACAAGGAACCCCTTCCAACGCTACCTCAGTGGTCCAAGGAAGAAAAGACAGAGGCAAACCCAAGTATAAGAAGTTGTTTTTGCTCAAGAATATTTGCTGTCAGCGCTGCTATCATCCTTTCACCGATTATCAAGATATTCCAGAATTTCAAAGTGGGTTATTTTTGCATCTGGGCATCAGACGAGAGGTTGCAATGTCTCTCTTCCTTTTTCTTTTCTTTTTAAATTTAAAATTATCTTCATTAAGAGAAAAAAAAAAGAAGTTGTTTTTCACTTGCTCATCCACTTCAATTATTTCATGTACCTTTATTGATTTTTACATTGAAATACCTCTTTTAGTACCCTAAAAACAGACCCCTTGTTTAGCGGCTTTCAAACCTGCCGTCAGGTAATAACATGCTTGCCAAGAAAGCGAGTGTCCCTCTCCCCTCTACTAATAAAAAGATCAATAAGTCATTAGGGATGCCTTTAAAAAAGATTAAATAAATGAATAAACTTAACTTTTACCTGATGGATTCCTGCAATAGTAAAATAGCATGACCAAGTTTGAATGCTTAATAATCAAATGTAGCTCCTAGGACAGAACCCTATCTAGACTTCCCCAACACTGACTGGGTCACCACTACATGACCCCCATGCTCAAAGGGGCACAGAATGCTCATACCTCCATCCCCAAGATGTAGAAGGCTCAGCCTGTGGCTGCTGAGAGCATCTTAAATACCCTGCATTCAGTGCTCACAACAGGTCTGAACAAGTTGATACTTAGAAGAGCAGCCAGGAAAATAGGGCTGCAGCCCAAATCCACGGGGCATGCCTGGTTGGAGAAGCCAGGGCCCGTTAACCCTCAACCCCCGCAGGGCCAGAGCCCACAGGCCAGTCCTTCACATTTCCTGCTTCTTCAGCTGGTGCCTGGCAGGGTAGCGAAGCCAGGCCAGAGTGGACGTCAGACAGGTTGGGCTGGTTCCAGGGCCTCGAGGCCCCACACTCAGACCTGTTCCTTGGAGATGGCTGTGATGAAGCAGAACATGATGGGAAAGGCTGCAGTCTCTGGAGACACTCATTCAGCTCTGCCACTTCCTCACAGTGAGACCTCTGTTTCCTGTTTGAGCCTTGGATCCCTTATCAGTAAAATGGGAGCGAGACTATTATCTCCACTAAATTGTCTTGCAAGGATGAATGTGTTTTGCAAAGCAAGTGTCCCAGATACGGTAAGAGTTTTTGGCATTGACTAATACTTGCTTGCCCTTTATTCCATTTTTAGCTGGGCAAATGGCCTCTCAACATAAAGACTACATTTCCCACCATCCCTTGCAGCTAGGAATGGTCATGTGGCTCCATTTTGGCCAATCGGATATAAAGAGAACTGTTGAGTGACACCTTCTAGGTAGTATCATTTAAAAAGATAGAATAGGCCTATACTGTCTGCCCTTCTTTCTCCTGCCCCTGAAATGCTGGTGTGATGGCTGGAACCCTAGCCTGTGGTAGGATTCAGCAGGTTCTCACTGATTCAGGTCAACTGATACCTAATTTTTTGTTGAGTTCAGCAAACCAGTTGTTAAAATGGCACTTGTAATCAGGGTTCTCTCTAAGGTGGGTGCCTGGGCAACTACCCAATGTGGAAATCACAAATTTACATTCCTTACTATTTTTTAATGTTCATCTGCACAACAGCATATTTTTTAAATATATTTTTTAATTTTTTTAAATTTATTTATTCCTTTTGAGTGGGGAGAGAAAGAGGGGGGGGAGGGGGAGGGGCAGGAAGCATCAATTCCCATATGTGCCTTGGCCAGACAAGCCCAGGGTTTCAAACCAGCAACCTCAGCGTCCCAGGTCGATGCTTTATCCACTGTGCCATCACAGGTCAGGCAACAACTGTATTCTAAGCACCCGTAGTCATGTTCATTCCATCCATAGGTAAACAAATTGCAAGTGAGGATGCCAATAAAAAAGCAATATGGAAATACCTTAAATAACAGTTTTATTGTTTTTTGCCAGGTATTATTTAATATATTTTCATTAATATTTTAAAACTCTTTCTTATAATCTAGTTTTGTGTACCTCTTTTATTGTTCTTATTTAAGTATTAAATGCATGAAATAACAGACTACCTTTCGGTATACCTTTTTTTTATACTTGAAACGGTCATTAGGGTAAAGAACTGGTTGTTAATTTAGTTGAACCCCACCACTGGCCCTGGCCACCAAGTTAGCCCATAAAACAGCATAATAAAGATAGAGAGCAGCAAGACAGAAGGGCCCAGGTGATTACAGAACCAAAATGAAAACCCTGGACCTCCCATCTTCTTTTTCAGAAGAGGAAAAGAAATGTCTACTTTAAAAAAAAAAAAAAAGCCATTGTTATTTGGATGTCGGGCAAAAGTTCCCAAACTCAGCTCACCTATAAACCTGGAATATGACTACCTCACTGGTTTGTTGTGAGGAGTCACTCAAGTCAAGTGTCAGGAGAGCACCTGGGGCTCCATAAGTGTTAGTGATGATGATGATGATAACGCTGAGGATAAGGGCCACCTGCCCAGCCTCGCCCCTCGCTTCCCCACTACCGACCTGTGAACACTCCATGGCCAGACAGAGCTGTTGGTGGTTCTCTGAAATGACTGTCCTCTCCAGTCTCATTTGTACAGATTTCCAGTCTGGCTGGAATCTCCAACTAGATTTTCTATGTCCCCGCAGACCCAGCTCAGTGTCAAGAGGCCTGTTTGGACAACCCCATGCCCTGCCGGGTGTCTCTGCTGTGCTCTCAGCGCCTTGGGCTGGTGGTTGCCGGGCTGTCTGCACCCTGGCTGGTCCTCACCCAACCCACCGACCTCCCACTGGACATGGTGAGTTCTCCCAGGGTGGCGAGTTCGTCCCTCAGGTCTGCACCCAGCACTGAGCACTGGTCCCGGCCCCTGGCAGGCTGCACGTCTAGTCTATTTTACCTCTGCGCTCCAGCTCCTGGCTCGGTACCCGTCTCACACGGGGCACTGCACGATCAGCACAGGTTGACGGGGCAGACGGATGAATGAACTCCTTACAGTTTCTTTTCTCTGGTCATGCAAGTCCAAGGAACCAGGAGCCCGGAAGTAAGAAATCAATGAGTTGCATAGAAAGAGGAGGAACCTCCCTTGCTTCTGTCTTTGTTTCTATAGTTAGATGTACAGGGTTCTTGCCCCATTCCATAAACACAGATATGGCCATCTGAAACCTGAAAATGTGACCTTACCTGGAAATAGAGTCTTTGTGGAGGTAATTAAGGTTAGAATTGAGATGAGATCATACTAGATTAGGTTGGGCCCTAAATCCAATGCCGTATGTCCTCTAAGAGACAGAAAAGGGCACACCAAATACAGAGCAGAAGGCAGAGACTGGATTTATGCAGCCGCAAGACAGGGAAGTCACCGAAAGCTGGAAGAGGCAAGGCAGGGTTCCCCCCGGGAGCCATCAGTGGGAGCACAGCCCTGCCAACACCTTACTAGGGACTTCTTGCCCTCAGAGCTGTCAGAGGACACACCTCCACTGTGTTACGCCACCAAACTTGCGGTGACTTTTATGACAGCCTTGGGACACCAATAGAGTCACCTGGGAATAGAACAACTGGGTTTACAGACAGTCCCTCGGGGCCACACACTTCCTTCCTCCAGCTACAAACTTTACCTCCACAACCTTTACAACCTCTGTTTTTAATCCTTTCCTTTCTTTCTTCCCCCAAATGTTGGGAGAGGCACATGCAATGTCTCAGTTAGCACTCCCACGGCCTCATGGGGTTGGTTCTATTATTATCCTTGTTCCACAGATGGGGAAACTAAGTCTTACATAGGTTGAGCCATTTGTTCCATGATGCATGGCTGGGACTCCTTCCCAGGTCTGTCTGGGTCCCATGTTCATAACTATGAGACTGCCATTCCCGCCAGCTCCACCTCCACTGCAGGAGGCTAAATGTCTAGATCAAGAAAAGCTGGAGATAGCCCTGGCTGGTTGGCTCATGGTAGAGTGTCGGTCCGGCATGTAGATGTCCCAGGTTTGATTCCTGGTCAGGGCACACAGGAGAGGTGACCATCTGCTTCTCCCCCCATGCCCCCTCCCCTTTTCTCTCTCTCTCTCTCTCTCCCTCCTCCTCCTTCTCCTCCTCCTCCTCTTCCTCTTCCTCTTCCTCTTCCTCCTCCTCCTTCTCCTCCCACAGCCATGGCTCAATTGATTCAAGGATGTCAGCCCTAGCCAATGAGGATGGCTCCATCGAGCCTTCAACTCAGGCACTAAAATTAGCTCGGTTATAAATATGGCCCCAGATGGGCAAAGCATTGGCCCCAGATGGGGGTTGCTGATTGGATCCCAGTTGAAGAACAGGGAGAAATCTGTCTATTTTTCCTCCTCTCACTTAAAAAAAGA
The DNA here is from genome assembly GCF_036850995.1 of Saccopteryx leptura. Lineage (NCBI taxonomy): Eukaryota > Metazoa > Chordata > Mammalia > Chiroptera > Emballonuridae > Saccopteryx > Saccopteryx leptura. Next base: position 46,064,436 of record NC_089515.1, on the reverse strand, counting down.
AAAAGATGCCTGACCAGGCGGTGGTGCAGTGGATAGAGCCTTGGACTGGGGTGCGGAGGACCCAGGTTCGAGACCCCGAGGTCACCAGCTTGAGCGTGGGCTCATCTGGTTTGAGCAAAGCTCACCAGCTTAGACCCAAGGTCACTGGCTCGAGCAAGGGGTTACTCGGTCTGCAATAGCCCCACGGTCAAGGCACATATGGGAAAGCAATCAATGAACAACTAAGGTGTCACAACAAAAAACTGATGATTGATGCTTCTCATCTCCCTTCATTCCTGTCTGTCCCTATCTATCCCTCTCTCTGACTCTCTCTGTCTCTGTAAAAAAAAAATAAAATAAAATAAAAAAAGGCTGGAGATGACAGAAACTTGGAGCCCCAAAGAAAAGCCAAAACTTAGTTCAAATCAGGTTTCTGGGGTCTGTGCTGTGAGCCCCAGGTCTCACCCCTGATTCTGGGTAACTCCTTCACTTTGGGACTCAACGTCCCCTTCCCTCCCGCCCACAGCAATGAACCACATGGTTTCCTAAGGTTGGAGAGGAAGGAATCGTCATGAGAAGAGTGTCTTTTAGACTGAAGGTTTCTGGAGCACAGGGGCCTCGTCTTGTTTTCCTTTGTGCCTCCAGCGCCTGGCACAGTCACTGGCACATGACGTCTGCTTCGATGAAAGGTTTTCATTCTGAATCAAGGGGCTCTGAACACTAGGTAACTGGAATGAGGACAACGCTATGGCTCAATGGTGTCCATGAATTTTGCGGACTCAAGCCCCATGTATTTCCGGTACCCATGATAGAAAGAGGGCAGAAATCATCTTAGCTTCTCACTACTGAGAAGCAGCCAAGCTAGCCCGGAAGCCTGGCTTTTCCTATTCTAGCACTCTCCTTTGTCCACTGGGTCACTGTGCTGCCCACCTGGCTGACCACTCCATCACTGGGGGACGGGGTGGGGGGAATTCAGGGGAATCATTGCTCTTGTCTCTCTAGCAGAAATCCTCTCCTTGGTCCTGTTTCCACTTCAGAGAACTTTAAAATTAAAGTGAAAAGTAAACAAGGTAAAATCATGAGAAACCCATATGGTCCCTGTCCCCAAGTCAGGTGGTTTGAGGCTCTGCCCAGTGACCAGATGGCTGCTCAGGGCTGCCCATTCTCTGGGACACCCTCCTGCCTGCAGTGGAGGGAGGGGTGTTTCAGACAGCCAGGACCGGGCAGATACCCCAGAATGTCTCTGGAACAGAACGTACGCCCCTATCAGATGCCATCTGGACACCTGTCCCCTCAATTTTTATTCTCATGAATCCTCTGGGGACAAGTCCAGCTTAGAGATTCGATTAGCCAAATCCTCACTGGAAAAGTTCTCCCTGGAACGGTTCCCTTTATTTATGCAAACCTCTTTTGTCTACAAACAGGATGGGAATTTTAACCCTACAGAGGTCCAGGACCCCAAGTTCCCGGCAGAACTCTGTCTAAGGCCACGTTGGGCTTGCTGGGTTTCTCCAGCGTAACCCTTGCCGGATGCTCCTGGGGGCCCGTGACTCACACCGCCATGATTCCCGTCCAACAGAGACGGACCCTGATTCCCTGATTCCAAGAGGGCAAGTGGTTTCACCAAAGGTCTACTGTCAGGGGTATGACCCCAAAAGCACATCTGCTGGGCTTTACGGCCTCTGAAACGGCACTGTCACAACTGAATCCTGCATAGATGGCAAAACTCTTGACATAAAGTAGACAGCCACCTGGGCTTTCTCCCCAGTGGAGACAGAACCGCCGTTTGGCTTTCCAATGTTATTATTCTGAAGGCAAAGTCCTTCAAGGTCAAGGCCTTACGTGTGCATGTGCCACAGCCCCTAAGCCACCCAGAACAAGGCAAGATAATGAGTGGGCACTCAGACATGCACAGGACAATGGGAGTAGTGGGCTAGGACAGCAAGCAGCTCCCTCTTTCCCCTGGGAAAGGGGAGCAGGATACAAAGACAGGAGCGCTGTCTGGGATGCAAGTCCAACCTGATGCCTGCGGACCCCCTTCCATTTCAACCACTCAAAGAAACAACTCAAGGGCCACATAATGTATTTCCGCACTGCAACCCCCTCCTGTATGCCCCTGAATAGAAGATTCTACGGTCAGGAGTATTTGTCTAACGGGAACACAGAGTTCTGGATGGACAGGGGAGGAAGAAGCAGAGACCAGTGTGGGGAAAAGTCCATGCAAGTGGTTGCCTGTCTCAGGTCCACCCCAGCTTTCCACAACCTTCCCTGGCTACCTGTGGGCAGAGTTTTGGCCAATCCATATCCAAGCACAACAAAACCACAATCATGAAAAACAGGAACAGGTTTACTTTGGATATGCATTTTTCTGTGTGGTTAACACAGAAGTATGCATTTTCATTGGGCCCTGGACAGTTGGTTCGGTGGTAAAGCATTGACCTGGCGTGTGGATGTCCTGGGTTCAATTCCTGGTCAGGGCACACAGGAGAAGCGACCACCTGTTTCTCTACCTCTCCTCTCCCCCTTCTTTCTCTCTTTCTCTCTCTCTTCCTCTCCCACAGCCATGGCTCAATTGGTTTGAGCACATCGGCCCCAGGATCTAAAGATGGCTCCATGGAGCCCCTGCCTCAGGTACTAAAAATAGCTTGGTTGAGAGCATGGCCCTAGATAGGCACAGCATCAACCCCAGATGAGGGTTGCTGGGTGGATCCTGGTCGGGGCACATGCAGGAGTCTGTCTATCTATCCTCTCTCACTTGGAAAAGAAAAAAACAAGACATTGGGCTGCAGTCTCCTGACGTATGTCCCCTCCCCTGCTGGCAGGGCACTTGGCCCTGCTCTCAATGTCCACAGGGAGGAGTCCCGCCACTCACTGTGGGGGTCCTTGGGAGGGCCTGATCCTCGGTCCCCATTCCCAGCTAGCCCCCTCCCGCCCAGGCTCCGCGGGCCTTCCACATCCTGGGCTCAGCTTACAAGGCCCGCCCCCTGCGCTCTCCCCACTCAGACATCCTCAGTCAATCCCACACACGACCCCTCTGCCCCCCCCCAGCCCCCTGCATGCTGCCTGCTTCGAGCAGTGTGCGGTCTACCCGTGTATTTCAGACCATCTCCTGGGTCACCTTCATTGGACGTGCGGGAGCCAAGGGCTCGGTCCCACTCAGCACAGCCCCTTGGAACCGTAGACTCCGACACGCTGCTTTCCTGTCACTTGCCCTTAGTCCCCTCTCCCTGGCCTGTGTGTTTATCCACAGGGCCTCCCATTGAGAAGAACCCCCTACAATGATTATCTATGGCTTCCATGTATTTATCGTCAATATCTGCTTAGACAGAATATCTACCCTCCCTCCTGGATCTATTTCCATGCCCCTCTCTGTCTGTAGTCTTTATCTCTACTTTAACATGACTGGTTGTTTTTTTTTAAAGCCTCAAACTGGGACAGGTCCCGGGGGGGACAGTTTCGCCTGTAGTTAAAAGCACGATGTGATCCGGCACGTGCTCTGCAGCTAAACGGGTGGCGGGTCGGAGCGGCGGCGCTTGTTCAGCAGAAAGGCGCGGCCTGGAGAGCCGAGAGGGCACCAGGGCATGGGAGGGGCTGCTGGCTCCCCAGGGACCCTCCCCGGGCGAGTTCCCCAGGAGGAGGGAGAAGAGGGCAAGAACGGAAGAGCCTGCAGGCACGTTCTAGGTTCGAATCCAAACTCCACCTCCTGTACTGCTCACAAAAATTAGGGGATACCTGTATTTTAAAATGAATGTGAAGCAATAAAATATTCCCTAATTTTTGTGAGCAGAATATTTAAGCTCCCCGCCTGCGTTTTCTTCTGTAAAATGAGGCTCCTATGAGTCCCTGACTCACAGGATAGGGGCCAGGACTAAGGGTGATATACACGGAAAACCCTTGAAACAGGGATCGACTCAGTAAGTGCCCATTAATGAGAATTACGGCTCTTGTCATTATTGTCACTATTCTCATTTTGCTGTGATACCGTATTTGGTCGTTTTTATGAGAGCCAGCCAGCTGACAGGCTGTGACTGTCTCAGGACAGACACTTGCTGATATCTATAGTCCTAGCTCTGGGACAGAGCGGAAAACAGACCTTTACTGAATGAACAGACCTACTCGGAAGGGAGAACACTGCAGGCGCCGGCCCCAGGCAGCCTCCAGCTCAGCAGAGTCTGCAAGAGATTCCACCAAGAGCTAAGGAGCGGAGCTACGGGGTTTCAAGGGGGTGGGCAGGCCTGGGACAGCTGCGGAATCGAAGGCCGGCCAAGCGCAGTGGGGGTGTTCCTGGGGCTACAGTGCCAGGCTTGCAGGGGCCCACACAGCATGAGTCCCCGGCCATTCTGCTTAGCAGCTCAGCACTGGGGGAAAAAATCACATGATAAGGATCAAGAAGAGCCGGTGGCGGGGGCGATGTCTAGGGGTCTAAAAAAGATGCACTAAGTGGCTAACAACCAGGTTGGTCTGGATGAGAAAGCAGAGGACCCGGAGGTCACAGAAAGCCAACACTGGATGCCAAAGTAGGGTGGAAAGTGAAGTTGCGGTGAGAAGGGAGAGAGGTAGAAAAGTCTGGACCTCAGAGCAAGTCCAAGGAGTGGCCTTGCTGTTCCACAGCGGAAACAGGGTGGGAGTGAAGGTCATGGAGGAAGGGGTCCATGACCCGGGGCATGTGAGGAGGGTCAAAGGTCATCAGCATTGTGTCAGGTCTCAGAACCAGTCCTGCTCTCAAGTTCTACAGCGGGAGAGCGAGGCGTCAGGACAAGCTTGCAGAAAGAGACCCATCTCAACAACCTCTGGGCAAGTTCCACTTGCCTTCCCCACCCAAGGCGCTTGACAAGGGAAGGTCACCGGGAAAGAGCTTGCGGTAGGTCACCGAGGATCTGGGATAATTACGCCACTGCAGTCTCTATGACTCACATTCAACTTGGCACATGCTTCCCCAGAGGGGAAGAAATGTGAGGTGTTCACCAAATTTACCAGCCAGGCGGAGAACTGAGCTGGCGGGCACACATCTGGGATTCCAATGCCTACGCAGTGGTGTTTGTGAAGCGGGGTCTCTAGGGGCCCTGGGTGCAGGCAAAGCCGTGCTGGCTCCTCCCGGGAAGAGGCATGCTTCCCATGGAGTCATGCTCACAGAATATGAGCCGCAGTAAGAAGCAGGAGGCTGCCACTCATGATCCAGAGATGCCCGGACCCATGTTAACAGGCCTAGCAAACAGATGGGGCCACAACATGGAGGAAGCTGGCACCGAACACGCAAGATTCTGCTTCCAAGCTGCCAGATGCCCGCCCCAGCTTTCCATCTGCTGCGACGCCCCGTCCTCTCCGTTACCGCTCCACAGTCTGCACGGTGCAGGTCCAAGTACGTTTGTTTGCTGGCCGCGCCATGGGAGGCCGGCCTGGTGAACAGGCCAGGGATCTCGGCCTCCACACAGCTTGCCCGCCTCTATGGCAGGCACCCGGGAAGCTGGAACCCACAGGTCACCGTGTAGAGATGGAGATCTCAGGAAACTCCAGGATGCCACACAGCATCAGCCACACAGCAGTCTCCGCGGCCACCAATCCATCCTGCAGCCTTTCCCATTCTGTCCCCTTCCTTCCTCCCACCCCCAACATCAGCCTCAGTGCTGTCATGGTGTGCGGGGCCCTCGGCAGGAAAGTGACGACCTCACTGGCAACATCAACAGAAAACGGGCCTTGATGGGCCATCGGCGGGAAGAGTGAAGACCTCATTGGCAACATCAACAGAAAACGGGCCTCGACGGGCAATGCTGCTGTGGAAAGGAGCCGGAGGGACTAAGAGGAGGAGAGGCTGAGACCAGAAGTGGGACGTTCCACGTGTCCTCGGTCCACCAGCCGTGGGCAGCTTCCTCAGAAGTACGTACGTACGCCAGGTCTGCCGCAGACCATGGGAGTCCTCCCTCCCCTTCTCTCTCTAGCCTTGGTCGCCCACCCTGGGCCCAGAGGAGGGCAAGCGGGGGGGGGGGCTGTGCCCAATGAGACGGGCCTCGGGTGTCTGTGGGCCCTCTGACTGGCCATCCCACAGGCTGGGACATGCAGGGTCATCACGGGGGAACCAGACGCGGTGACAGGGGTGGAGGAGCACCACAGAGAAATGGAGAGCGAGGACCTGAAGTCTTGTCCCTTCAATCGGAGAAAGTCACATCTACAGCACTCGTACACAGGCCCAGTGGCCAAAAAGCAGCCCTGATCCTTTCCTTCCGAGAGACTTTGCTGTTTCTATGTAAGTTCCATTCCTGTGTTTACTTCCCCTCCCTCCCCTCCCTCATCACCAGTATCCCCTCCCAGGCCAGGGAAACACAAGGCCACCCACTTGTGCGCACAATGTTGGCTTGCGTCTGCAGGGATGCTTGGGAGCAGGAGCCCTGGTGGGGCCACAGTGACATGCGTCCTCCGTCCTGAACTGGAAGTCAGCAAATAGCACTCTTAGCACCCAGAGGCCGAAGGACCCCTCTGACAGCACCCAGGGAGGAAAGCTACCGCTGAGAGCCACGGAGCGAGAAGGAGAGGGCCGGGTGAGAAGGGGGAGGGGGAGGAAGACGTTCCAGCAGAAAAACAGATAAATCACGGGTATTGGGGAATAAATAAGAGATACAGAAAGAGACATCAGCCTGGCCTGGCAGCACACTCTCGCTGCAGTAATGAATGATCTGATGAAGGTTCATCCCTACCACATTCCTCACGCCTCAACTCATCTCCACTGAGTCCCACCTGCCTCCGGAAGACGGATGGGGTCACACAGGAGGCAGCTGCGATGAAGTCCTGGGCCCAGTGAGCTGGGGATTGCACACATCTCCGCGCACTTGAGGCCCAGGGCCTCTCCACAGCCCAGCGATGGGGACGATGGGGACGATGGGGACGATGGGGACGGGGGCATGGGCTGTTTTCCTCCTAACCGGTTCTGCAGGGAGCAGCCCACCCAAGAGGCCCCTCTGTGGCCAGCCAGCTTCATGCCTGTGTACGTGACGCAGGTTGAATGGAGGGAGCCACACTGCCCACTGCTTCGGAGAGTCCCATGTGTCCCTTTGGCTTGGGTGCCTCTTGCAGTGTGCCTGTCCCAGCTGGCCAGGGCCAGAATGCCAGGGAGGGATTGGGTGAGGCACCGTCAATGCATGCAAGAGCACGCCTGCTCTGCACATGCAGACCGGTGCCTCCCACATAGCTGAGACCAGGGAGGGGGCACATACTCATCCGGCACCTACTGCATCCTAGGCACCGTGCTGTCTGACTCGATGAATAGTCTCACTTAATCTGAACATACAGCAAGCCTACCAGTTACGATGTCATCCATCCCATTTTACAGCTAGAGAAACTGACCCTGGGGAGGAGACTGAATAACCTACTCACCTGGGCAGCACTGACATTCATGATGAGAGAATTTTGGAGAAAATGGATGGACCAGTGGCGCTAAGACAGCACCAGCATTGTGCTATAAGTGGGACTTAGCAGGCCTGTATAGGATTCTTGCTCTCACAGGGCTCCATGCCCCTGGCCACCGCCCCAGCTCTGACCTGCATCTGCGCCTCAGCTCCTGACAATCCTGCCGGCAGAGCAGCTCATTCTACAGGGAATCCTGATTCTTACAGACCCCAGGACAAACCTACCCTCCACCTCACACCCCTCAGGGGGCTCACAGGGGTCCCCAAGGGAGGAGATGTGTCCCAGACCGGCTGAGCTCGGGGCTGGTCTTCATTTTCTGCGGCTCTGTTACATTACAGGACACTACAAGGCGGTTAGCCATTCACAGGGGTGGGGGGCTCCAATCTCCCGAGCCTTGCATGAGGCTGAAGTCGCCCTTTGCTTTCTGTTGTTGTTTTGCATCTTCTTTCTTTCCTGTTCTTTTAACTGCTTTTAGTTACATGGAGGCAAGGCAGCCAAAAGCTCCAGGCCACCTGGAAATAAGCACGGCTTATTCTTGTGGTAACGTGAACGCACAATTTGACGGGCACATGGTCTGTCTGGGGAATGCAAGGAAGGGGCAGCAGGAGGGCAGAGGTGGGCTGGGCACGCGGAGCGGAGAGGTGGCCGCCTGGCTGCAGGGGGAGGGGCTGGGGGTGCTGACGAGACCGCCAGGTTGGGAGCAGGGAGGGTGAGCAGCACGGGTTTGGGGGTGGGGGGAGGCAGGAAGCCACAGATGGGAAAATCCAGAGCTAGCAACGTTCTGTGTCCTGGTCGCCTCAGTGCAGCCCCGTCGGGGTAGCTCACACTTAGAGGAGAAGAAATCAAGCACTTATTAAGCTCCTAATATTAGTTTATCCAACCCTCACATCAAGCTTAGCCCTTATTTCCATTTGACAGATGGGAAAACTGAGGCTCAGAGAGCTTAAGGTCATAGCGCAGCAGACAGGCTCTGACCTTAGGTCTGACAGACTGCAGCACTCACATTGCTATAAAGACACCAGTGGAGGCCCTGGCCGGTTGGCTCAGCGGTAGAGCGTCGGCCTGGCGTGCGGGGGACCCGGGTTCGATTCCCGGCCAGGGCACATAGGAGAGGCACCCATTTGCTTCTCCACCCCCACCCCCTCCTTCTTCACTGTCTCTCTCTTCCCCTCCCGCAGCCAAGGCTCCATTGGAGCAAAGATGGCCCGGGCGCTGGGGATGATGGCTCCTTGGCCTCTGCCCCAGGCGCTAGAGTGGCTCTGGTCGTGGCAGAGCGACGCCCCGGAGGGGCAGAGCATCACCCCCTGGTGGGCAGAGCGTCGCCCCAGGTGGGCGTGCTGGGTGGATCCTGGTCGGGCGCATGCGGGAGTCTGTCTGACTGTCTCTCCCCGTTTCCAGCTTCAGATAAATACAAAAAAAAAAAAAAAAGACACTAGTGGTTCTCAAAGTGCAGTTTCCATACCAGCAGCACCTGCCTCACCAGGGAACTTGTTAAAAATGCAAATTCTTGCCCTGGCTGGTTGGCTCTGTAGATGGAGCATCAGCCCAATGAGTAGATGTCCCAGCTTCAATCTCTGGTAAAGGTATACATGTAAAGTGACCATCTGCGTCTCTCTCCCTTCCTCTCCTCCTCACAGCCAGTGGCTCAACTGGTCTGAGCGTCGGCCTCAGGCACTGAAGGTAGCTCAGGTTGATTTGAGCACCAGGCCCAGATAGGGGTTGCCAGGTGGATCCCGGTCAGGGCACATGAAGGAGTCTATCTCACTATCTCCCCTCCTCTCACTTAAAAAAAAACACGCAAATTCTCAAACTCCATGCCCACACCCTGCCCCCCAAAACTGGATCAGCAGCTCTGGAAACGAGCCCAGCGTTCCTGCATTGAAACAAGCCCTCCAGATATTGCTTCCAGGACATGCAGCTGACAGGCATGCTCGGCCTAAAACAGTGACGCCCAAAGTGCAGCCTCCAGACCAGCAACACCAAACTCACCCGGCAAGTACTGAGAAGTGCACACTCTTGGGTCCTACCCCAGACCTCCTGAATCCAAAACTCAGGGTGTGTGGCCCAGGGACAGGGCTTGTAACAAGCCCTCCAGGTGGGACACTCTTGTCTTGTCCAGGCCCAAAAAGAGGGCACTACACTCATCACTAAGCTCCAGGAAGTCAACACCGCCACCTGTTTCAGGTGCATGAAGGACGGATAGAGAAGGAGGCGTGAGCAGGTGTGAAGATGTGCCACCCAGAGAGGGTCCCAGTGGGCCTCGGCCCCCGGGGAGAGCAGCCTTCATTTAGATCAGGAGAGAAAAAAAAATAGATTCCTCCAATGAGGTCTTCGCTTCGCCTCCCCCTTTTCTGGGGATCTTTACTCCCAAAGCAAACAGGATTCGGCAGGAGAAAGACTCGTGGTCCCAGACGTACTCACCAAATGCAAATCGGTCTGTAGAGGAAACATACCAGACCAGAGGGGCGTGTCTTCACTTCTTGCAGCTGTGAAGACGGTGCCAGCCTCTGGTGACAACCACCAGTATGCTGGCCACCACAGCGCCGAGTTCTCCTAACAGCCCCCCTTCCCACTTTACATCAGAAGAGACTGGGGCTCTGAGGAAGTGCTTTCTCCAAGTCACACAGCAGGACCAACTTTTGCTAGAAAGAGCCAGGTGGCCTCTAGCCAGCCACTGCCCCTTAGGACTTCTGCCCACAACGGTAGCCACTTGCCACACGTGGTTATTGAGCCCTCGAAATGTACCGAGTGCTCCTGAGAAGCGGGTTTGAAATTTTAAGTTAATTTTAATTCAGTTAAACGGCCACTTGTGGCTGGTGGCCGCTGTGGCTCCAGGCTGGTAGTGAGTCTCGGCTGTGGCTCCAGGCTGGTAGTGAGTCTCGGCTGTGGCTCCAGGCTGGTAGTGAGTCTCGGCTGTGGCTCCAGGCTGGTAGTGAGTCTCGGCTGTGGCTCCAGGCTGGTAGTGAGTCTCGGCTGTGGCTCCAGGCTGGTAGTGAGTCTCGGCTGTGGCTCCAGACTGGTAGTGAGTCTCGGCTGTGGCTCCAGACTGGTAGTGAGTCTCGGCTGTGGCTCCAGGCTGGTAGTGAGTCTCGGCTGTGGCTCCAGGCTGCTCCTTGTCCCCTGGATGACACGGGTGCTCAGAGCAGGTAGAGAGCGAACTCGAGCACCATCCGAGTCACAGAGCAGAGCGGCCAGCACCCTTCTGCCTGAGTCACCACGTCGGCATCCTCTAACTGCGGAATGGTCATGTCAGTGGCCGTATGGATCCTGGCTCCCCTGTGGCTTTGGCAGAGCCAGCCTGACCCCATTCCACCGTCACACTAGAGAAATGCACCCTGAAACACAAAGGCTCCCCAGGATGAGAGCAGGCCAGCCCTGGTCGGAAGTTAACCCTAGTCCTTAAAAATAGTAGTAGGGCCTTAAGGAAGCTAGTCTCAGAACCTCTGTTTCCCCATCTGTAAACACGGAAATAAAATAATCAGCTTCGATGGTTTTCGGAATGAAACGACCTGACTCACCTGTCAGATGCTTCCCGACATCCTTTCCCCGTCCCCAAACCCCACTACACGACTCCTCTGAGGCCCGGAAGCGTCCCACCCACATCTCTGCCTTAGGAAACATTTCCCCAAACCCCTGTCAGAGGCAGCACCCAGGACTGACAGTCACCTGCAGCCAAGCGCCGCGGCAGGTGGCACCTGGCAGCACCCTGAATCAGCGGGGTCTCCCCATGATGGGCTTGGCCACGCCGGCGCCCTCGTCCCAGGCTGGTCCCGAGCTCACCGGAGAGGGCCTCCCACCCTCCACCGGCTCAGTAACTGTCCTCACCTCACGCTGGCTGCGGCCCAGCCAAGCGAGTCCAAGGCTAGGATGTCTCAAAAAATCAAATTAATTTTGCCTTCACCGGTATGACTGTCAATAAAAAGTTACTCAGTCACTGGATGTTCAAATTACCAAATGTCAAGCACTGTCACCTTCCATTAGCAGTTTAATGGTCCTGAGAGAAAGAGCCCTAGATGGACCCCAGGAGAATCCCGAGCCCTCTCTGTCCCCTAAGAAGACCCCACCAGAACCACCTCGTGCCCTTCTTAAATGTCCCCAAAGGGAGACCATCTCCCTCTCTCTCAGAGGGCATCCATGCACCCCAAAGCGCCCTCTTTCCAGCTGGAGTCTCCCTAGCTTCAATCCTGGGGGGGGGGGTTTCTGGCAAGGTCAGGCGCCCCTGGCTTACAGACAGCACAAGCAGAGGGACCGAGGCACCATCAGGGGGCGGGGTTGTATGAGAATCCCCGTTTTGCCCGCTGACCAGGAACCCATGCACGAATTATCCAGCTTCCTCGGGCCTCAGTTTCCTTACCTACAAACAAGGGATGGTCGCCCTTGTTCCACACGAGACCATGTGTGCCTGGCACACGCCCGGCACTCAGGTGCAGTCAAGACTGGTTTGAGTGACGGTGGTGCTGTTGTTAAAGAAGGGGCGTCCAGAGCAGATGAAGCGGGGTTTCATCCATGGGGCCCCCCACTCTGTAACGCACCCTCCTTTAGTCCTAATGTACCATGTTCCTTCCTTCACTCGTTCATGCTTCCACTGACTCGGTTATTGTTGACTGACTGCTGAGCACATCCCGGAAACTACCCTGAGGCTCTTTCCCTCACGAAGCTCATGGAAGGAGAGCCGGACAGGTAACAAGTATGCATTCACACCACACACACAATGGTGCCTGAAACTGTGACACCCGCCATGGGGGGGTGTACAGAGCACCCTAAGAGGAAGTCATAGCAGGGACCTGACAGAGCCTAGGAAGTCAGGGAAACACCGGTTTCAAAACACTTTCGAACATTGATACGTAAAGACACACGCAGCCCCATGTTCATTGCAGCATTGTTCACAGTGGCCAGGACATGGAAACAACCAAAAAGCCCGTCAATAGATGACTGGATAAAGAAGATGTGGCACATATACACTATGGAATACTACTCAGCCATAAGGAATGATGACATCGGATCGTTTACAGCAAAATGGTGGGATCTTGATAACATTATACGAAGTGAAATAAGTAAATCAGAAAAAAACAGGAACTGCATTATTCCATACGTAGGTGGGACATAAAAGTGAAACTAAGAGACATTGATAAGAGTGTGGTGGTTACGGGGGGAGGGGGGAAAGGAAGAGGGAAAGGGGGAGGGGGAGGGGCACAAAGAAAACTAGATAGAAGATGACAGAGGACAATCTGACTTTGGGTGATGGGTATGCAACAAATTGAAAGAGAAGATAACCTGGACTTGTTATCTTTGAATATATGTATCCTGATTTATTGATGTCGCCCCATTAAAAAAATAAAATAAAAAAAAAACAAAAAAAAATTTAAAAAAACAACAACAACAAAAAAAAAACACTTTCGAGGACAGTCGCCTTTCTCCAGGGAGCCCCTGCGTTCCTGCAAGGCAGGCGGAGAACCTGTCCCCACGGTTCAGCGGAGGTCCCAGCTAAGGCTGGGCACGGACCGTACTAAGGGCTAGCTAACTTAGGGAAGGAATGGGTCATTGGATGGATATAAACGTTTGAGCTCTATTTCCAGGGACTACACCTTGGCTCCTGGTCCCTAACTCTCCCACCTGCCTCCAGTCCCTGGGCTCTGGCCTTCATTTTCTCTGTGTCTCAGCGTCCTCTCGGCCCCACCCCAAGGCTATGTCTTGAGTCACACAGTCCATGCCTTGGAACTGCCCCCTGTGATGCTATTTCTTCTCAAAAAACCCTCACGTGGCCAACATTTTCCTTGCTGCCGTCCCCCCTCTCGCCCTCACCTCAGACTTGTCTCCACTGCTTCCAAGGGGAGTTTAAAAAATGGAAAGCCACGTGCAGCTGAAAACCTCGAGAAACCTGACGCCTTGGAGACGCAGGCACCGTCTCCGGGAGGGTGGCTCACGTCTGAGTCGTTTACCAGACTGCAAGGCCTCTGGCGGGGAACGATGACTTTATGTCTCCTAGCGTGCTGAGCACAGTAGGGGCACTCAGCAAACCATCAATAATGAGCGGGATGAGGCAGCCACTGGGAAGACTGTGGAAAACGCTCTGCAAATCCTCCCTCCCGTGCACGAAGCAGGGACGTGGTCCTCTGTGCAGCTGGCGTCTCCCCACAGCCTGGAACCCGAGCCCTGGCCCGACCATTGCACGAGGCCAAGGACACTCACCTCATTGGTGAATCTCCTGCCCAGACACATGACTTAGAAACACCGGCACCAACAACCACACAGCACAGCCGACAGAGGACAGACCGGGCTGCAAAGGAGAAGGACAGAGCCTGGCAGAAAGCTTGGAGCCCCGGGCCACAGGAACCGACCAGCAGGCCCCCCGACTTGGAGAAAGGCAGCAAGGAGGGCAGCCCCCAGCCCCAGAGCTGAGCCTTTGAGAACAGAGAGGAAGTGGTTTCGGAAGTCGGACGGAGCTGGGAGCTGCCACGTGTCGACGTCATGACCTTGAACAGGTGGATCCACGAACATCTGTGTGCCTCAGCTCCATGATTGGAGCGGGGGCCCAGGGACCGCTGTGAGGACTTACAGCTCGACTCCCTTGTAGGTTCTGAGGGTACCGCTGTGGCAGGCGGACAAGTTCCTGCTGTTGGGGGCTTCCATTCTAACTGGGGCAGAGGGGACGCGGAAATACCTCACATGGCGAGCCGTGACAGGTATGACAATGACGAATAAAGCAGGGCCAGGGGAAAGCAAGGTCAGAGAAGGCTTCTGCAACCACGTGACCTCAGAACAGAGACAGAAACCAGGTGAGGAGGCCCAGGGAAGCAACACCGCAGACAGGGGACAGTGCAGGCCGCCAGGGAAGATGCCCGCAGCACGTCTGCAGAGCAGCGGAGAGGCCGCGGCAGCCGGAGCACAGGCAAGAGGAACAAAGCAGGCTCGGATCGGAACGTGTAGGGCCTTGGGCTCTCTGCCGCATGAGATGGGCCACCACAGGGGGGCTGGAGGAGCCGAGAGAGACAGGCCGTGTGTTCCAGAGGGACCCTTATGGCTGCTGGGTAGAACTGATAACAGGGAGTCATCAAAGATACTGCGGGGCTTGAACGAGAGCAAGGCCAGGGCCTGGAACGGAACAGGGCTCAGGACACCTCAGAGCCGTTCTCCCTTCCTGACCCCGCCCGGCAGCAGCCGCAATGCTAACGTAGATGGGCACCCAGGCCCCTGGTTCCGGAAACGGGGTACAGAGAAACCTTGGGGGGGGAGTGCAGAGCCAAGTGACCACCACACCCTGTCCCCATACGCCCTTAGCGCACAGCTTACAAGGCAAGCAGACACGAGAGTGTGGCCAACCGGGAAAGGGTTGATTAAGGGCAAGAAAATTCTAGAACAAAACCCTCAAAGAATTTAATTTTGTTTTCAAGTACAGAAGTAACATGCATTTCATGGGCTCACCGTTTGACCCAACATTCCACTTATGTGGACTGACAAAAGTCTGCAAAAATTTAAGGAGAGGACGTTCATCAAAAGCATCATCAATCATGGGCCATTGGAAACAATATGAATTTCAAACATTAAGGACACATTAAACCACTAATTTGAAATTGGCAAAAGGAAAGCATAAAGTAGAAAATAAATTACACCCACAATCTCCACAACCTAGAAATAAAAATAATTAAATTGCCAGCACATGTCTTTCTAATTTTTCTTTTTATGCATCTAACGTGAGTTTTTGTTGTTGATATAAAATTGGGATCATATTGAATAGACTTACAATCTGATTTCTCTTTTCCTATGGAACAAATATTGTGAATATTTTCATGCCATTAAATATTGTGCTGCGACATAGTTTAATGGTTTCATGGTGTTTCATTATCTGAACCAACCATGATTTATGTAACAGATTCCGTATTGTTGGACATTTCAGTCACTTCCAATTTTCCATCATTACAAATAATGCTTCGGTACACAACCCTGCGCAGGAACTTTTGAGAACATCTCTGATTGTTTCCTTAAGGTAAGAGAAACACCAAGACATGGGATTCTAACTCAAAGAAAACATTCATGTTTAGGGTTTTCGAAAATTACTGTCCAATAGCCCTCCAGAAACATACCCCCAGAGCAGGGAACAAGAGCCCTTATTTCTCCACATTTAGGATATTGTATATTATTATTTTTGCCAATTTAATAGCAAAAAAACAGAATCTTGTAACTGATTTAATTAGTAGTTTTTTGAACCCTGCTTAAGCTGAACAAATTTCCATATGTTTATTAGCCATTTCACTTTTTTTGTTTTAATTATTCTGGGAATTGCCTGTTCCTGCCTTTTGTTTATGTTTTTCATGCTGATTTTTGAGAGCTTATTAGATCCAAAGACAATTTACGAGGAAAAGTTACTCCAAGAGCCACCAGGGGCCCGACGACCAAACATCGCTTACCCAAAGTCCCGCTAGGTTTGGCTAAAGCCCATAAAAACTTGGCTCTTCCAACCTTGGGGCTGAAGGACCTCAGGCCGGTAAAGGAAGGAGCTGGGAACAAGAGCTGAAAAGACAGAGGCCAGTCCCGGGATGGTCTGCACAGAGGCGGGAGCACTAATTTGAAGGTGCTGGTGACCTCCATAGAACAGACACCTGGCATCTCTATTGGAAAGGAAAGAAAGTGGCCCTGGCCAGTTGGCTCAGTGGTAGAGCATCAGCCCGGCGTGTGGAAGTCCTGGGTTCGATTCCTAGTCAGGGCACACAGGAGAGGTTTCTCCACCCCTCCACCTCCCCTTCTTTCTCTCTCTTTTCTCCTCTTGCAGCCATGGCTTGATTGGTTTGAGCAAGTTGGCCCCAGGCACTGAAGATGGCTCCATGGCCTTTGTGTCTCAGGTGTTAAAATAGCTCAGTTGCCAAGCAAATGAAGCAATGGCCCCAGATGGGCAGCGCAGTGCCTGGTAGGGGGCTTGCAGGGTGGATCCCTGTCAGGACGAATGCAGTCTATCTCTCTGCCTCCCTGCCTCTCAATTAAGAAAAAGAAAGAAAGAAAGAAAGAAAGAAAGAAAGAAAGAAAGAAAGAAAGAAAGAAAGAAAGAAAGAAAGAAAGAAAGAAAGAAGGCACACACAAGTCAACTAGCACTGCTGGCCCAATATTTCAAGGTAAAAAAACAGAATAACTTATCTCTCAAGAATAACAGTGTCGATTTCTGGCGGCATATGTCTGAGAGTTGCCGTCTTTGGTTTTTCTGCCTTAGCACTAAACTGAAAAGGGCTGGGATGAATTAATCAGGAAGGGGATTTCAAAGCAGAACTGTACAGAGTTCACTTCTAGCCCTGATTGGCAGAGGGCAGATGCTCGAGTTGGAAAGAAAACTGTTTTCCAAGAGAGAATTGAAATCTCCCTCGTGCACAAGTGCGTCTGGCCTGGCTGAGTTTCAGGCCTCCACATATGGACCCTAGAAATGAGACAGAAAGCCCTGGGGCCTAGATTCGATGATGGGTTCACAGGGTCAGGAGGGGAGATAAGGGTGGGGTGAGCTGGGGTGCGGTGGGAAGTGTCACATCTGTGGGACAACCAGGAAGCAGCCCAGCATGGCCCCTGCTCCCGTCAGGGCCCTGGCAACTCTGCTGCCATGCCTTGCCCAGGCCACATTCCTCAACCCCACCGACCAGTTGTGTTTCCCAGCCTGAGCCCAGACACGCTAGCCGACCAGGCTAATTCCATTTCTTCCAGCAACCTTCCAAGTGCCTGTGACACGCGCAGCCCCTTTGTGGAAGTCTGGCAGCTGGTTGTGGACACTCCGTCCTCTCACACGCCTCCAAGACTCCAATCCCTCTGAACCTGACAGGGTGGGGTGCCGAGGGCTGTGCAGACAGCCCCCAGATTCCTCTGTGTATCAAGATGGTGATGATAGGGACTTAGGTGGTCGCTTGTACATGGTGGCAGGAAGTCCGCCATCTTGAAATCACTAGGCCCCATCCAATGCCTCTCGCTGGTTTTACTTTTGTGACAAGGCTGAGGCTACCCAGTCAGAACCCACGCAGGTGTCCTCAGTTCCACCGTGACCCCCTCTGCCACTGAAGCCTGCTTTGAGGAAGAAAACCTGCTTATACTTTGCGAGGCCGACCCTTCCCTGAGTCCTGCCCCCACAGGCTCTGCTCTCGCCCCCGTACCAACACCTCCAAGCCCAGATTCTCTCTCTGTGCCGAGAGGTCCACCTGACAGTGGTACCCCAGACTTTAGAGCGGGGAGGAACTGATGATGAGTTTTACTTTGTCATTAACAGATCACACGCATACAATTAAAAGAATAAAATATACTGAACTTACATGCATAGCTCAGGGAATTTTTACAGAGGTGTTCACCTGTGTGACCACTGGGCTAAGTCGAGATGCACATTTCCAGCGTTCCCAAGCAAATTTTTTCATGCCTCCTCCCAAGCATTACCAGAAGTGACCACTATGTGATTTCCGTACGCATTGATTAGTTTCGTGTATTTCTGAACCTCATTTAAATAGAATCACATAGCATGTTCCTTTTTTGTATCTGGCTTCTTTCACTCAACATAATGTCCACGAGATGTTTATTAACTTTGCTGCTGGCACTAAGGGCCAAGGAATTTAGAGATTGCTACTCTAGGACACGGCTTGTGTTCCAAGGAGATCTGCGAGTCCCCCTCTGCAGGGGGTTTAATGGGGGCAGTGAGTTACCCTCTGATTCCTCTGGGAAGCTCTTTGATTACTTGGTTTGCACTGGGGAGCTTGACTAGAGGGTTCTAAGAGTCCAAACAACACCAGCACAGTTACAGGCGCGGCTCAGCATCTCTCCAAAGTCACTGTTTCTCTGCCCCTTGGAGAAGGAAGTTGAATTAAAAAAAAGACACCAAGGCCAACACACTTTGGGACATCTGGATGATTCCAGGTGAAAAAAAGAAGCTGACCCTCCCTAAGGTCTCCTTATTCTCCTCGTGAGGCCAGAAGACCTTGCAGCCCCGCCCTCTAGGACAGGCAGAAGCGGCCAACCCCTTAGGACACCCCTGTCCCAGGACATGGGTGGGGGGGGAGGACTTCTAACTGCCACATCTGAACAGCAACAGGTATTTATGTTGCAGAGAAGGGATAGGAGGCACAGGGGAGATGTGCAGGGACCAATTCAATTAAGAGCAAAAGGACTGCAGTCTTGAGGAGTAAGAAGAGCCAGCCTAGGACTGGCCAGGAACCATGCTGGCTTGAAGCCCTGTCACTGGGGGGTGGGCCACGCAGGGAAGGGGCGGTGGGCCAGGCTCCTGCCCCTCCATGGCCTCCGGTTCGGTCTCAGACCCCGGCAGAGACAGACTCACATTCTGACAAACACTCTTCCCCTCATTTTGAAGCCCCTGTGGCCTGCAGGGAAACTCAATCCACATGTCTCTGATTCATTTTCACTTAACTCATCAACATGTTGTTTTGTAAGAGCCATTTCAGGTCCAAGTGCCTTTTTATTTATTTATTTTTCTCAAAAAGCTTTTAAAACCCCAGGTTTGTTTGTTTTTTTTCTTTGAAACAGGAAATCATACTGTGCCAAGAGAACAGGAACTTGAACCCTTAGAGGTTCAAACTGGGTTCAAAGTGCCTGCTTCCCCAGAGACCCTAATCAATAAAGGGGTGTCCCACTGCCCCCTTGCACCCCCTGCACCGCGCTGGGAGCCAGGGAGCCTGAGAGCAGCCAGCTCGGAGCAGAAGCCTAGAGAAAGGAGCAGGGCTGGGCGATTTCAGGGCCAAAGTGTTCTGTTCACAGCCAGGGCCCTGCAGGCCGCGGGAGGGGGCGCGGGTGGGCCAGACGCTCCATTCTGCTTTGTTAGAAGTAGCATCTTTGTCCCGAACAGAAAACAGAAAGCCTACGAGCAGGCTCCTCTGGAAGGGACCCGGGGCCCCTGGTCTGAGCTCAGCTGTGGGCTCCGGCAAGGTTTCTGGAACGTGGAAGGTCCAAACCGGATGGACGGACGGACGGCGTGCTGCTGCTGCGTCCCCGCCCTCCTCTCTCCTTCACCTGCGCAGCCCCCTCTGCAGCGCACACCCACAAGGACGCCCGCTGCCCTCTCGCCCAGCAGAGCAGAAGGTTATCCGGGTGCCAGTCAACAAGAAGGTTGCTTTAAGCCTCAACAATGGCTTTAAAAGCCTGAGAAGGACGCACTGGGGGCCACGTGAGCCCTGGTCTGCTTACGGCCAGCCACGCCCTGTCCTCACAGGGGGACAGCGCATGCAAGCCCCAGGGTGCGTGTGCACACGGTGTGCACACACAGCACTGTTCCTGTAACCTATATTTCAGGGGCTGACGGTCCCTCAACTGCTGCACCAGAGGATTCAAGAAAAGAATTTAGTGTGAATTCTTATGTTAACTAATTCACAGGGTCAACAGGGCAGAAAACAAGACGGTCAATGTCAAATAAAGCAGAAGCAACTTCAGTGCAGCAAAGGAGCCGTGGCTGACAGACCCTCAATCTCCTTTCCTCTTACAGTGAGAGACAGGCTCACAGTGAAACACCCCCAAGACAAGGGACGGGACTTTCAGGAGCAGAAACACCATCGCCGTAGCCAGAGAAGCATCAGGGTACACTGGGGCAGTTTGGATAATTAATATTCATTTCCCTTCCCCCTCTTTGCCCCACTGGCTCTGGACTTGGCCAGGTAACTTGCTTGGGAAAGTGGTGGAGACAGTTCCATGCCAAGGCTTTAAGAGGCACAGTGTGTGCCTGCTCAACCTCTTGCAATTCTGCCATCTGCCCTGAGAAGAACGTGTTCTGCCCCTTCATCTGGGGCCCCCAAAGGAGAAATGTAGCACAGAACAGGACTTAACCCACCACCTGGAGCAAAACTCAGCTGAGTGTGGCTGGAGTCAGACAAACCCCAGCCAACCCACAGGCCCAGGAACAAGAAATAAACACTTGTTGGAATCAATTGAGTTTAGGGCTATTTGTTACCCAGCATGACACAGCAATAGCTGACTAGGACACATGGTTATAATCTCGAATAGCCATACTGGGAAGAAGCAGTTGAGTCAGCTCTATCTTCTATGCAAGACCTACCCTGGCCCAGTCTAATTCTGTAAGACTGGTCTCCATGGCAGTCAGATGATAATGACGTCTAGCTAACCAAGGTATGGAGCAAAGTGCAGGAATGGGACAAGGCCATGTGGGAAGCATTTATGAACAGGGCTGGTGTCTGAACCCTGAGTGCTAAGAAACAATCAAGACTGTTCCCTGTGGAGAGCTCTGCCAACGAACCACACTTGTCCAAACAGCTGCAGTGGCTGCCCAGTTTCACCTCTACAGGTATGGCCATGACTGCTTCCCCTGCTCGTGTGTTCAAAAACTCCCCTCGAGCACCTACTATGCGCCAGTCTTGCACTGGAAAGGTAGCTGGTCTGAGTCGGGATGGGCTGTAGTTATAAAAAACACACTGATTTCAAAGACTTAGTATGAAAATAAGAATTTAAAACACCTCATTACTTTTTAAAACATAATGAAATGACAATATTTTGGATATATAGGTTTAAATGAAATACATTAGAATTAATTTTATCTGCAGAGTCATGAAGCACATCGGGTGTGGGAACAGGAGTGGGTATATACGTGGTGCTCACGGTCCCTGAGCTGAGAAGTGAGAAGTGGGAACAGGAGTTGGTATATACGGGGCTCTCCTGGTCCCTGAGCTGAGAAGTGAGAAGTGGCAGCTCCACAGGGACCCACATCTTCTTCCCCCGAGGGGGCCCTGGGGAGTGTCTAAGTTAGGGAAGGGGTCCCAGGGACGGGCTGCTCTCTGGGCCTCATCTTCCTTGCATTCTGTCCCCATAAAGTCCCTCTTGCTCAGAGGCACCATCTAGCAAGAGTTCCTGCCGTCACTTGGAAATCCTGGTCCTTGGCCACAGAAAGTGCCCTGACAAGTGGGGGCAGGAAGAAGACAGGGAGACGCAGCTGTGAAAACGCCGTGAGCGGTTCTGAGACTTTCCTCCTGAGACCAGGGACCAGATGAGGGAAACCGGAAGGAGACCCCGTCCAGGGACACGGACAGGGCTTCTCAGAGGGGACATCCAGCCGTAGCATCCTCAGGGCCCAGGGGCACCAGAGACACGAGGAATGTTCACAATCCCCACTGCAGGTGTGGTTTCATGGGGGTACACAATGTCAAAACTCACACTGCACTGCAGGTGTGGTTTCATGGGGTACACAATGTCAAAACTCACACTGCACTGCAGGTGTGGTTTCATGGGGTACACAATGTCAAAACTCACACTGTGCACTGTTAATGCTTCCAGATTATTGTGTGTAAATCAGACCTTGATAAATCTGTTAAAAAAAAAAAAATCGGTGCTGAGCTGTAAGATTCTGAAGGAGTCATGAAACTTTCCAGGCCTTGTTTCCCCAAGTGTAAAGTTAGTATAATAAAAGTACCTGCCGGGGGGGTGTGTGTGTGTGTGAAGAAAGACAGCAAAACACTGAATAATAATGATTATTATTACAACAGTAATAACAATTATAGTCATAATATGAGTCAATGACGTAAGAGGCATGACAGGTTTCTGTTCGTGCCATCGGGCTCCTGTCATCTGCCATAAGGAGATGTGCTCTGTCCCTCTGCCTGGGCCACAGAACAAGCAACATGTAGTAATAATATATTATTAATAGTAATGATGCAGTAACAGTAGTAAGATTAAGAGTATGTAGTGACAGCGACATACAGGGATGGGCAAAAGTAGGTTTACAGTTGTAATACAAGTAAGTAATACAATAATTAATAACACAAGAACACATTCTATGTATTCACAACTACAAACCCACTTTTGTCAACCCATATAATATATATCATGCTAGTGAACACAATACATATATCAGCATCTGTGACGTCACCATAGTAGTACAAAACCTAATAGTCATAAAAGTTAAGAGAGTAGTGATAACAGTGACAATTACTGTTGAAGCCAGAGTGGCACGGGAGTCGCCAGGCCCGGTGTGGGCTGTGGAATGACTGGCAGCCTGCGTGAGCTAGCGGTTACTGTTCAAGGAACTAGTGGGCACGGTGCCTATCTACTCTAGGGGGGCCCTGTGGTAGAGCTGGTGAAGATGCAGGTATCAGACAGGGCCCAACCCTGGTGTCCCCACTTCCTCGCTGTGTGACCCGGAGAGGCGGCCTAACTTCTCTGATCTTCCATGTCTCCCAGTGTGAAATGCAGCTGGATCATTAGTCTCTCACAGCTACTCACAGTGTCCTGTGGGAATCCTCGCCTTCTGTGCTGAGCACAGTTCCCAGCAGAGCTAAGAAAGCTGGCTAGTTTGAGGTCCTCAGCCATCACCCCCAGCAAAGCCAGCAATGCTGAGGCCACTTGGCCCATGGCTGTGGGCTAAGTGACACCTAAAATGTCTTTAGTGTCATGTGATGGAGGGAAAGTAGTTTTGGAAATCAACATCCAAATCCCATCTGCCACTTCCTGGCTACATGTCAGGAGGCCAGTTACTCAACCTTCTGGAGCTCAGCTCCATTACCTAAAAAATAATTTAAAAAACCAAGAGCCTTAAAAATTCTGGTTATTAAACCCAATCACTCCATTTCTAAAAATATAGACCGGCCCTGGCCGGTTGGCTCAGCGGTAGAGCGTCGGCCTGGCGTGTGGGGGACCCGGGTTCGATTCCCGGCCAGGGCACATAGGAGAAGCACCCATTTGCTTCTCCACCCCCCCCTTCCTCTCTGTCTCTCTCTTTCCCTCCTGCAGCCGAGGCTCCATTGGAGCAAAGATGGCCCGGGCGCTGGGGATGGCTCCTTGGCCTCTGCCCCAGGCGCTAGAGTGGCTCTGGTCACAGCAGAGCGACGCCCCGGAGGGGCAGAGCATCACCCCCTGGTGGGCATGCCGGGTGGATCCCGGTCGGGCACATGAGGGAGTCTGTCTGACTGTCTCTCCCTGTTTCCAGCTTAAAAAAAATAAATAAATAAAAATAAAAAAATAAAAATATAGACCAAGGAAGTAATCAGAGATGCATATGGAGATTTACATACAATGACGTCCATCAGCACATTTTTGAAATAGTGGACAACTGGGAATAATCTAAATATCTAACATAGAAGATTAATTAATTATGATGCATCTACATGATGTGATACTGTTCAATCATTAAAAAACATGTTGTCAAAGACTATTTGTTGTTCAACCATTAAAACAAATGTTGTCCCTGTCTATTTAAAGACATGGAGGGATGGCGCCCATTGGTAGGCTCTGAGGGGGAGGGAACAGAAATGGCCAGGACTTCTGTCTGAGAGAAAGCTGTCCCTCCAGCCTCCTCCTAAAGCCAGACAATTCAGTTCCTCCCCATATGTTTCTGGTGCCTTTTAAGCTACAGCCTCCGTGATGAAGCCCAGAAAGAGTAAGCCTGAAAGTCATTTAACGAATAACTTTGCTAAGGGATGGGGAATGCAAAGATGAAGAAGGCATGATCCTACCAGAATGAGTCTTAGTCTGCCAGGAAAAACACACAGATATGCAACTAACATCCCATGACAAAGCCCCCAGAGAGAGAAATGGTGACATGGAAACCCGTGACATGGACACAGAGAGTACCCCTGAGATAAGGGCTCCTCACGTGGCACTGAAGGAGTGTGAGTAGAAGTTGTCAAAGGAGCGTTCACTGTACATACCTATACCTTTTCTTTCCCTGGCACCCTGCTGATGTGTTCTAAACCAAACTAATTGAAATTAATGAATAACAATTCAGAATTAATGTTTTTGAGTTCCTTGATTTGCAAGTCTTTTGTTCAAGTATATTAACTTCACCTTTCCAAAACTAATTATTCAAAGCTAAGAGAATAGAAATATTTTTGTCTCACTGGTTCACTTACAGAAAGGAGAGCAGTAATGCCTGTGCAACTGCAATGACAAAGTGGTGAGAAATAATCTATTATTTATCATGCTTTTATTTTATATTCCATTGGGTTTACCAAAAAAAGCCATCGTTCAATGTTCAGCTGTATGTCTTTTTTCCCCTGTGTTTTTATTAAATAATAAACAATTAGAAACAATATTAATAAAAAAAATATGTCAGGTATAAAGGCCTATGATACAATGAACACCTGGGTCCCACCACCTCCTTTAAGGATGAGCGCAGTGTAAATGGCTTGATGTCCCAGCAGCTCAAGGCCTGACCACATACCTTCCACTCTTTCTAGAAGGCATCAGTCTCCTGAATTTTATATTATTATTCCCTCTTCTTTCTTGAAGTTTTCCCTTATATGTTTGTGTCCTTAAACACCACCTTGCAAGTTTTGAACTTTATATTAATTCAATTCTACTGAAATTTGCTTGCTTTTCTTAACTTACATGTTACATTTTTGATACTTGTCACTGTGTATGTCTGAAATTAATTTGTTATTACCAAAGTGTAGCATCGTATTGTGTAAATAGATAAACACTCATTTTCTGCTGTTTTTCCTATTCACGAATATAAATTGCCACAAAAAATAAAAAGAAATGGGGGAATGTTTGTGACATATTATGAAGGGGAAGGAGTGGTTTAAAAACCTAGCCAGGTCACCATTACCTGAGGACACCTTGGAGGAATTTGAGAAAGATGCTCCCTGCCCTCCAACTCCATCCCCAGCCCCGACTCCCTGCCCTAGAGCAGGGCACAGTCTGCACTCCTAGGCCAGCGGCCCAAAGTGGCCACTTCTAAAGTACAAATCAGCTCCTGTCCCTCCCCTGCCTGTACCGGTCACCAGCTCCCTACACCCTTAGAACGGCTGCCAGAGTTGCTACCATGGTCTGCAAGGTCCTCTGTGGTCTAGTCCCATGGACCATACTGACTTTATCTTCTCCTCTCTGCACCCTCCCTCCCCTCCAGCCACACTGTCCTTGCTGTTCTTTTTTTTTTTTTTTCTTTTCTTTTTTCCGAAGCTAGAAACGGGGAGAGACAGTCAGACAGACTCCCCGCATGCGCCCGACCGGGATCCACTCGGTGCGCCCACCAGGGGCGACGCTCTGCCCACCAGGGGGCGATGCTCTGCCCCTCTGGGGCGTCGCTCTGCCGCGACCAGAGCCACTCTAGCGCCTGGGGCAGAGGCCAAGGAGCCATCCCCAGCGCCCGGGCCATCTTTGCTCCAATGGAGCCTTGGCTGTGGGAGGGGAAGAGAGAGACAGAGAGGAAGGGGGGGGTGGAGAAGCAAATGGGCCCTGGCTGGGAATCGAACCCGGGTCCCCCACACGCCAGGCCAACGCTCTACCACTGAGCCAACCGGCCAAGGCCCTTGCTGTTCTTTGAATTGGCCAGACACCCTCCTGCCTCAGGGTCTTTGCACTGGCAGATCCTACTGCTAGGAATGCTCTTTCCCAGCTAGCTACATGGCTCCCTACCTCACCTCTATCTGGTGGCAAAAGAAGCGGGTTCCAGGCCAACTTGGAGGGGTATGTTCCTCCGTACACCCGCCTCTCCGGGAGCCCGGTGCGAAGTGTGAGTGATCAAGGCATCTGACCAAGATTTTCACACTTTTAAAAAAAATATCGGCTGACCCCCATTGCAGGAGAGATATCCATTTCCAAATTTAGTCTCCAGGCCTTCTCTGTGATCTGTGACCCAGAGAAAAGACCTGCTCTCTACTGTGGTGTTGGCCATGGTAAATTGGGAACTGGTTTTACTACCCGCAGCTCATCCTGATCAAAGGAAGGGCCAGATGTCTTGTTAAATGGATGCCTAAAAGGGACTCTGGAGAGATCCACAAGCCTGCTGGGAATCAGGACAGAGTTAAAGCTGGCGAAGGAATTAGCAAGAAAGGCAAATGGATGTCTAATGTACCGTGCTGAGAAGGACTCAGTGCCCGAGTCCAGGCCAACAGTGGCCTGATCACTGAGTGGTGTCTGCCATCACACCTATCTGACCCTTATCTGTGAACTGGAGGAGTGTAAGGGTACGTGTTCCTTGCTAATGGCTCTTGAACACATTTTATCTCCGTGACTCACCTGTCAAATAAGTATCCCCACAATTATGAACGATTCTCAATGTGGGAACTAAAGCTCCCCCCCTTTCTGTTCGACTCAAGAGAGCAAACAGAATGCAAGTTAGTGGAAGCATGATGAATCTGCCCTGATTTATGAAAAAAAAGTAAATCTTCTGCAAAAGTCAACATTTGAATATTGCTAACAAATTATGTATATCCCACCTCACAGTGCCTCACACATCAGGACGTGGCCTGCGGGAACCGGGATCCATAATGCCCTCCTGCCTGGCACAGACACAGATACAGCTACTCCCAGACCCAACCACACCCAGACCCAGCCCAGAGCTCCTCCTCAGCAGACAGATCACCTCCCCCCCACAATCGGGGCTGGCACAACATATGATGCTTGCCAGCCAGCTGCCCTACAGTGCCAGCCATTCAGGGTAGAGCCACAGCTCTGGTCACCAAAGCCCCTTCCCTATTTTTTTTTAAACTTTTTATTGTGAAATGATTATAGACCCACAATAAGTTTCAAGAACGATAGTTCACCTCAGCTCAGTCCCTGCTACACTGCCTGGAGCCTCAGCCTCTGAACAAAGGGAGCAAGTGGAACAAGGGGGCCTCCCCACAGCCACTGGGCACCAGGACACGTGCATCTTCTGTCAGGCTCGTGCCCCAGGCTCCGTGAGCACCTGCGGCCTCCCAGGCGCCACCCTGAACACAGACAGAGCCACAGGAAAGTTCCTAGGGCCGCTTTTCTAAAACTGGAAGAGACAGTGATTTTGTCTAATTAACATAAGCAAACTTAAAAAAGCAAACAAAATCAAAAGACAGAAGAATATCTCTCAAAGGTATAAAAAAAAATCTCCAGGAGAAAAAGAAAAAAAAACCCAAGGAAACTGAGATAAGAATTTTCCTGGTAAAGAACTAAAAAAAATGGCTATAAGGATGCTCCTTCTACCTGGGAGTGGAATGGAGGGATTTAGGGAGAACTTCAACCAGGAGTTGGAAAATATAACAAAGAACCAAGCATCCGCAAAATGAACGGACAACCTCTGAACAGGAGAAGATATTCACAAATTATACACCCCAAAAGGGGTTAATATCCAAAATATAAAAGGAACTCATACTACTTAACCCCCTCAAAAAAAATCCAATTAAAAAAATGGGTAGAAGAGCCAAATGGATATTTCTCCAAAGATATTCAGATGGTCAATAGACATATGACAAGATGCTCAACATCACTAATCATCAGAGAAATGCAAATTAAAACCACAGCTATCCCTTCACACCTGTCAGAATGGCTGTCATAAATAAATCAATGAACAACAAGTGCTGGCAAGGATGTGGAGAACAGGGAACCCTTGTGCACCATTGTGGGAATGCAGACTGGTACAGCCGCAGTGGGAAACAGTATGGAGGGTCCTGAAACAATTAAAAACAGAACAACTATATGACTCAGCAATGCCACCTCTGGGTATTTATTCCAAGAAATCCAAAACACTAATTCAGAAAAATAGATGCATCCCCTATGTTCGTTGCATATTACTTATAATAGCCAAGTTATGGAAGTAACCCAAGTGTCCAACAATGGGTGAGTGCATAAAAAAGCTGTGGTACATATATACAATGAAACTTTACTCAGCCATAAAAAGAATGAAATGTTGCCATTTGCAGCAATATGGATGGACCTAGAGGGTATTATGCTCAATTAAATAAGTCAGACACAGAGAGACAGGCCCTGGCCGATTGGCTCAGTGGTAGAGCATCAGCCCAGAGTGTGGATGCCCTGGGTTTGACTTCCGGTAAGGCCACACAGGCCCCAGGTGCTGAAGATGGCTCTGTGGAGTCTCTACCTCAAGCACTAAAAATAGCTTGGTTGCAAGCATGGCCCCAGATGGGTAGAGCATCAGCCCCAGACAGGGGTAGCCAGGTGGATCCCGGTTGGGGTACATACGGGAGTCTTTCTATCTCCCCTCTTCTCACTTGGAAAAGACAAAAACACTTTTAAAAAAGAAATAATTTCCTTAAAGATTCTCAAAAAAAGAAAATTTGCCATTCCCCAACATCTGCCCAAGAAGACTTCATCAACAGCTGCATTGCAATCAGCATCTGTCAATCAGCTGAGGCATGTTCCGGCTCCAGCCAGAAGCCTGTGTATATCAGCTCAAAAGGCCTTCCCGTCACAGTCAATGGAGAGCATTTTGATGGTTCCTGGTATATCTCTCATGGCCTTTGCTAAAGCCAACGACTGCCTACTAGTAAGTACCTACTGGGCACATAGTTAGAACTCTGTGGATATCACCACATTTGATCCTCCCAACAACCCTATGTTATAGACACAACCCATTTTACAGATGAGAAATACTGAGGCTCAGAGAGGTTAGGCAACGTAATGGTGAGTTCAGTGTCAACTTGGCTAGGTTACAATTCCCACTTATACAATCGAACCTCAATCTGGGTATTGCTGTGAAAGCATTTCATAGAGGCAGTTAACTGCTACGATTACTTGATTTTGAGTAAAGGTGATTCCTCAATAATGTAGGTGAGCCTCATCCAATCAATTGAAAGGCCTTCAAAGGAAAAATGGAGGCTTCTTAGAGGAGAAACTCTGCTTCAAGACTGCAGCATTCACTTCTGCCTGAGTTTCCAGCCGACTGGCCTGTCCTGCAGATTTCAGACTTGTTAATCCCACTACTGCAGAAGCCAATTCCTTAAAATAAATCTCTTTATATATACTATATATATTATATATATATATATGCACACACACACATAAATATAGCCTATGGGTGTGGGGAGGAGAATAGAATGTGATTTTTCTAATTGGACAGGGTGGTAAAAAGCTTCAGAACTGCCCATGACTGAAAAGGCAGAACAGCCTTAGACTGCGCAAAGATAGCAACATCTTTCCTCCGTTGTACTGAAAGCCCATCTAGCCACGCCAGGCTTCCACTCTCAATAAAGCTGCTGGGAGAGAAATCATAGAGGCAAGTGACTTTCAAAGGGCACAAGTGTTCAGTGGACAGGCCATAGTCTTCCCCACAGGAAGGTGAGGGAGGCAGAAATATGGAAGCCCACCCACATCCTCCTTTTCCCACAGAGCCTCTCCACCGAACCAGAGACAGCAGACTCCCTCTGCTCTGTCAGCCAAATTGCAGGAGGCTCTAGATGCATCCGAGGGGCCCTCACTGGGCTGCCTTCCGCGGGCCACCAACTGGACAATTCTAGACTACAGACATACTTCCGGTGCACTTGGCTACCGACTTAGGTCTGCTGTGCTCCCTAAGTCTAGACTCTTCTCCCCAGTCTAGCATTCCTGCTGCACTGAGACCCTCCTCCCCTAACTGGCCAGACACAGGGAGGAGCAGCAGCGCTGATCCTGGGGCAGTGCCACTTCCCAGACTGCCTCGGCTACAGAGAACACTAGCCTAAGATCGCTGGTTTCGATGCTGACAAGGTTCAATGAGACCTGCAGGGCGCAGAGCCACTCCTATCCCTGGACGAGGATGACTTGCGCTGCACACAGGAACGTCTAGAACCGCTAATGCGATCCCTTCCCGCTCTACATAAAAGGTATTTCTCAGCCTCCTTCTGAAATCCTTCTACTGTCTCTAATGACAACAAGCATTTCCTCCGAGCAATCTTTGTCTTCCCTGCTGCCAAGGGAGAGCGTGTCTTCACAATGTTTGGTCACTTGTTCCTTCCTTAACAGTGAGGATGAAGATTGCGGCTGCTGGCTTCTTCTCACTTTGTCATCAGCACAGTGTTTTGACTTTTGGTGAGCTGCCTCTGACAGCCACAGGCTGATGCCGCTTCCCAGCTATGGGTGCTGAGATTCTATTGCTTTGCATTGCGTGTATGTGTCTCTCTGCTCGTTTCCCGGCTGCCTGCCGCCTCCCGGGCCTTCCCGCAGCCTGAGCCTGGCCTCTCGGCCGTGTCTCAGCCTTCCTACGGCCAGCTCTGTGCAGTGAGCTCAAGGAGACTGGGATGTGGAGGCAGCGAGGACAGTGTTTTGAAACAGCTCGCTGGCGTTGGCGGGGAAACGGGAGAATGTATCCACCTGAAAAGGCTAAAAGGCCAGGACCAAGGGGTCCGTTCTCTACTGACCCGCCCACTCGTGTTTAGTACAGAGCTGCCCCCTCCTCTGCTTCCGCACGTGGGGCTGCCACTCCGGCGGGTGGGCCTCTGTGCGTTCTCACTCGCCTCGGCGGTGAGCCTGACGCGCTCCGGGCCTGGTGCTCTCCACGGACTGACGTCTCAACAGACTTCAGCCGAGAGAAGGCTGCACGGGGCTCTGCTTACTAAGACTCCATTCATCTTCCCAAGTGACTAGGAAGGATGACCATAAATAATTCAAACTGAACTACACTTAGAGAGAGAGAGAAGTGCATCCCGGCCAGGCAGCCGACCTGACCATTGTCACGGATGCTGCAGGATATTCTTGACTTTGCCGAGCCTAGTGACTTTCCTGGCCCTCCTGGGTGCGGTGAGCATTGGGCGGACTGTCCATGGTTAAAGCCGCAGAAACGTCCGCACGCAACGATGGCGACATTCAAGAACGGGCCATTGACAGAGCTGCCACCACCTCAGAGGTGCAGAGGGCTGGGTTTGGGAAAGGCCTCAGTGAGGAGGCGGCCCAACCAGTTGGCTCATGGAGGATCAGAGAGAGCAGGTGACTGGCCCAGGTCACACAGCCATGCATACCAGGGAAGAAACAGAACCAGCACCTCCTTAATACATGTCTGGTAACCCTCCTGCCATCCCTGATACACTGCTGACTCCCTGGTCTGAATTTATCCTCCTGTAAAATGAGAGCAGGGCTGTGGCTTTCCCCTTGCTTCCTACAGAGGTTGAATAAAAATAACTTTCTAAAGTACTTCAAGTTCATCAAAAGGAAGGGATCTCATGAGTAGAAACACACACACACACACACACACACAGAAGCCTTGCCTTTCTCCCTCCTAGGAAATCCCTAAAAATACGCCATCGGCCACTTTCTGAGCACAGGCCACGTGGGAGCCATAGCCCTGAGTTTTCCAGATGTAACCTCAGTGAATGCTCTAGGGACTCTCTCCGGTAGGCACTGGTCATCCACTTCTACCCAGGAGGACCACTGAGGGTTGGAGGGTCTATGGGCCTTGCCCAAGACCCAAAGAAAGTGTCGAGTCTAGTTTCCAGTTGCAGCCGGAGCCCAGGGCCTGTGCCCACAGTGGCGCCCGGCTCCCCAAGGCCCATCTATCTGCCTCTCCCGGCATTTGCTGGTGCGTGTGTGTGCATGCGATTAGAGAGTCTGCCGGTAAGATGACATCTTTTCATTTGAGTCTGTCACTGCTTCCACACCGGTTTCTGCTCACCGAGGAGCTGCGTCCCTCGGGGCCTTTGAAATGGCCCGCAGTGGGCAATCCGTAATTGCCGGCTGATGTGGTGGCATTGCCACCGCTGCTGATGGAAACAGGTTCACTTGGCTTCTGCCCAGCCTCTCGTACCTGATCCCTGCGGAACAAAGCCCAGCGGAGAACACGCTCAGCAGGGGCTGCTGGGAGCCCAGCCGCGGAGCAGGCACGGCCCACGTCTTTCTCACACTCACTCACATTTTATGAATGAACCTTTGGCCCTTTTGCCAAGGACCATCTGGGCAAACAAATTAACTTTTGAATTAACCAAATGAAATGGTATGATACGCAAGCCACGTGAAAAGGAGACGGCAAGCAGGTAAGCAAATAAGCTTCGCAGAGTAATGGAAGATGCTCTGGTGAATGAAATAGAGAAATGTTCAAGAAATACAGTGTGTCCGTGAAGTCATGGTGCACTTTTGACCAGTCACAGGAAAGCAACAAAAGACAATAGAAATGTGAAATCTGCACCAAATAAAAGGAAAACCCTCCCAGTTTCTGTAGGATGATGTGGCAGTATGTACGCATGCGCAGATGATGACGTAACACCGTGTATACAGCGGAGCAGCCCACGGCCATGCCAGTCGAGATGTGGGTGGTACAGAGGAAAGTTCAGTATGTTCTGTGGCTCACTAAATTCGAATCCGTGACCAAAGTGCAACGTGAATATCGACATGTGTATAACAAAGCGCCACCACATAGGAATAACATTACTCGGTGGGATAAGCAGTTGAAGGAAACCGGCAGTTTGGTGGAGAAACCCTGTTCTGGTAGGCCATCAGTCAGTGACGAGTCTGTAGAGGCTATACGGGATAGCTACCTAAGGAGCCCTAAAAAAATCTGTGTGTGAACCCACATCGAACTGCACTGAATAGGTATGAAACTGGGAGAGTTTTCCTTTTATTTGGTGCAGATTTCACATTTCTATCGTCTTTTGTTGCTTTCCTGTGACCAGTCAAAAGTGCACCATGACTTTACGGACACACTGTACTGTGAGTGAGAAAAATATGGCAGACCATGGTATGGATTGTTCAATACATTTCCACTTAAAGATATGCATGAACTGTGCATGTGAACTGACACTTCGGTGTAGATCTACCGTTACACAGATGGGTGTGTGGGTACATTCACATTCACAGACATGCAATTCAGATGCAATATACTAATGATAACTGCCGAATAACAGAATTATCACTGATTTTTTTTTTCAGTATTTTCTAAGTTTTCCATAATGGAGACATAATCTTTCCTGGGGCTACCATGTGACTGGGACCCCAGTTCTAGAGTCTTTGAGAGTCATCCAGAAGGACTTCAGAGACAAATGGCAGCTGCCCCACCCTCAGCAGCACTATGTCCACAAGCTTCCCGGGCTCCCTAGAGAAAGCCAGGCATGGCCACAACCCACTACCCACTCTGAAAGCCCTCCTTGGCCCCCCTGGCCCCACCAGGGCTCACCCCCGGTCTGCCACAATCCCAGGGCAGGTGCCGGAGTCTATCCACTTACAGGGGATATATCTAGTCAGGCAGAATGGGTAACCCTGCCCATGTGTGAAAACCTGCAGGACACAAAAATATCACATAATCTCAGACCTAAACTCACCAAATAAAGGGCAGTGTCATTACTAAGATCCAGGTGGTATTGGGAGAAGCCGCCGGACAGGAAGTGGTCAGAACCCAGGGATCCAACTGTTTAACAAGGTGAAGAGGGTTGAGTAACTGCAGAACATCCCCAAGGCAGACCAGCAAAGGACCCCGCGGCAGAGAGCAAGTAACATCCTAGAAACGGCAGCGAGCAAGCAGGGGCAGGCCAAGGGGCGGATCGTCACGGCAGCAGGGGAATCTGAAAGCCGTTCACATTCAGACATCCTGTCAGTGGGCACAGAGCCCTCCACTGATGGAGCGACTGGTGGCTCAGATAAAGGGATTGTACCCCTGAAAGAAAGGTTCTGGAAACCACAGCATTCGAGTACGTTCTGTGCTTGTTAAGGACAGGTGTCTTACTCATGTCTGTGTCCCTAGACTCATGATGGCACCAGGAGGGCCCTCATGGGACCTGCAGAAGGGGAGATGTCCCCAAATACAGTCCTGCCATTCAGAAAAGCCAAGTATAGGAATTAGGACGTAAAGGCCAGCACCTCACCTGCCGGGAGCTCATTGTCTAACCTGGGCTCTCAGACACACAGCACAGAAGAGAATCAATTGTCTCTCTCAGCCTCCGACTCTCACAGTTCAGACTGGGTGACCCAAAAGGAACAATCAGTCTACACCATGCACATAGCTCTCCACTCCCGTCTCCCAGAGATCCACCCTCCTTCCTTCGCATTCCCCTCACCTGCCCTGACCTCTGATCCCACTGACAGGACCATGGAAGGCTCTAACCAGAGGGAACCCTGGAAGCCACTGAATTCGAAGCCTTCCTGTTCTGGAGGAGAAACGTGAGGGTCAGAAGACATCCAAAGAGAACTCAGCCAGGGCTAGAGCCCGGATTCTGAAACATCCACGACACGTCCCAAATACAAACCTCAGGGGCTGGAAAATAGATTTGGGTATCCCTTCTTTGAAGGGAGAGGCTTGCCAAGCCAAGTGGGGCAGGCAGACCCACAGGACCTGCTTCGTGTGGAGAATGAGAAACGCAGAGCCCCAGGCCCATCGGGTGAGAAGGTGCAGTGCGTCTGAACAAGATTCGCCGGGTTGTCCGTGAGCAGCTCTGAACTGGAGCCTCTCCCTCTGACCCACCCGTCAGTCAACAAGGAAGGCCGCCTCCTTTCTGTGCCCAGCCCAGCCCCTGCTCTTCCCCAGTCCAATAGCATGCCTGCAAATTCGAGGCAATAAAAATATCAAACTATGCTCCCATTTATGGTCAGCGAAAGCTCCTCCCCTCACCCACGGGGGTGAGCTTGGCGAGGCATCAATGTCTCCATTAAGCCAACAGCGCCACCTACTACGCACAGGAGAACAGGTGGCAGATGACTGGCTGGGGGCCCAGTGGGCAGCAAGTGAGCTGGGTCGTTAACACTGCAGGTGGATGGGAGTGGCAGCCAGCCCCACACAGAGGGTGGTGAGAGCCGGGTGCTCGAGCACCTCACTGCTGCAGGGGGAGCAGAAGGGGTGGAATGGAAGGAGTGGAAGCAGAGAGAGCCCTGGTCCTGTCCTCGTCTCTTGGTCCCTCCTCCTTAAGCCAGCCGATGCCCGACATTAGCAGAGTCCCTCATCCTCCCAGAAGCTCACGTGAGAAGCAGGCACGACAATTTGTCTATCACAAGTTCATGGTGCAAACCTGATGAGAACACGCAGGTAAAAGGGCCGTGCACAGTGCCTGACACACAGGGAGGCCCGATCAGTGAGAGCTCTCCCCGCCTTGTCTCCCTCCCCTCCCGTCTCCTTCCGTCCCAAAGGGACTGTGGTCTGTCAGAGAGGGGCCAGGGAGGCCCCACTACAGGGTCACAACCTGGCTACCCGCTGACATCACCTGGGCAGCTTTAGAAACTTCTAATATCTGGACCCCGTCCACTGTGGTTCTGACCCCACTGGTCAGAGGAGCAGCCCAACCATTGCAATTAAAAAAAAAAAAAACAAAAACCCAAGTCTGCAAATCAAACTATAATGGGACCTGCGGATTACTCACAGCTTGTCTGAATGGAGTAAAAGTCATAATTATTCCTCCCCTCACCACATTCATTGAGTGATTACTACATAGCCAGGGACTAGGCTAATTACTTTATATACATAATTTCATTTAATTTTCATAAAGCACTGCCTAGTAAGGATTATCCTTCTCATTTGTCAGCTGAGGAAATGGAGGCCCAGAATGCTGAGTCACGTAAGTGCCACAGCTCCCACGCAGCCGAGCCAGCACTGGAGCCCAGGCCTGCCCGACTCTAGGCTGTAGCACGCACCAGGGTCGTGGCTGGGGAGGAAGCCTGAGCGGTGTGGGCGCAAGAAGAAGCCACACGATTCAGCAGATTCCATACAAAGCGGTGGGCAAAGGAAGAGGCATGAGGGAGAAAGAGGCCAGATAAACACAGTGTGACCATAGAGAAAGGCAGTTGGGTCCTTGTGTCCTCCTGGCCGTGACGCTATTAGGTGGGAGGAGGGAAGGGAAGAGCTGCTGGGTGGAGGAGAACATTACCCCATGTCTATCTTACAGGCAACAGGCACCAAAGAAACACTCCCAGATCACACTCCCCCCATCACCATGGTAATAAGACGGAGGGTGCTGGTGGTCAGGAGAGGAGCTCCCAGCCCTCTGGGTGCAAAGCCCAAGGTGGCCAGAGGACATCCTTGTACCCCTCGCCTTAGGCGGTCAGCTGACGTTAATAATGCTGTGAGCGAGCCCAACACAGCCCGTCTACCGGCAGTCAAGCAGTCATCAAACACTCCTTCCTCACCTGTGCGAGGCGCGGGGAAAGGAAGGGGCCTGATGCTAGAAAGGCCAGTCACGGGGGCGTCTCTGTCCTGGGCAGCCAGGGACGTGAGGATGGGGCCGAGGAGGACCTGGGAACTCATGAAGCTGTGTGGTAGTCCGGGCAAAGGCACTGTGGTCGTAGGGAGCACTGGCCATTGGAAAGGCTCCGTGGCAGGAGCGGAAATCCTACAGCAAGGTGAGGCTGTGGGTGCCCGGGGACAGACCATGCTGGGCCTGGCTGCCCTGGCAGTGACACCAGTCCACTGCAGAGCTGCGGAAACACGAAAGGACAGGGTCAGGGGGATAGGGGAGGTCTGGCTAGAAAGCCCTGGAGAGAAGGGAGGGCGGGAGTGGGCAGAGACGGAAGGAACAGCTTCAGGAGCAGCTTCAGGGTGACATGGGGAGGACTGGGGCCGTGCCGGACAGCGCAGGGGTGGCCAGTGGGGGAGGGGCTGGCGGAGGAGGGGAAGGGTCAAGAAGGAACGACTGAAATCTCTGGCTTACAGGACACTCACTGATACACAGATACACAGATGGCAGCGTGGGGATCACCCCTGAACACAATCTGGGGCACACTGGGAGAGGCATCTATGGAAA
This sequence comes from Saccopteryx leptura, assembly GCF_036850995.1. Classification (NCBI taxonomy): domain Eukaryota; kingdom Metazoa; phylum Chordata; class Mammalia; order Chiroptera; family Emballonuridae; genus Saccopteryx; species Saccopteryx leptura. Next base: position 46,027,765 of record NC_089515.1, on the reverse strand, counting down.
TGGCTGCTGTCACTTTAAACCTGAGCCCAGCCCTCCCCAGCGCACAGCTACAAGTCACAGGCTCGGGTGGGATCTGGAAATAGAGTTTCTGTAGGGGTGTTGTGCTTTTTCTGGGAGCTGCACACTTGGAGAGACAGAGGAGGAGGGCAGAAAGGATGGGGGGTGGGGGGTGGATTAGAGAGCCAGGACCAGGGCCACAAAAGACCCCATTAACCTGTAGCCAAGTATCTGCCCGAGGCTGGATAAGCAGCTTATTAACTGATAAGGGGACAGCAGGCAGCCGTTAGCTGGGGGAGTGAGCCACTGGTTTGTGAGTGGACAGTGGGCTCTCAGGTGATGGAGGGGAGTAATGGACCCTCTGTCCAGGGCTCCCTGGGATGGGGACTCTCGATGGCTCCCAGCAGCCCTGGAGTCCCTTCCATCCTGACCTTAACGCGCAGCATGGAGTCAGACAGCCCTTATGACCCTACCAGCGTTCTCAGAATCCCGGTTTGCTTGTCCGCAAAAAACCAGGATGATGATATGGACCTCAGAGGACTGCATATGCTTAAGACACTGGTAACAATGAAAGAATCAGCTACTGTCTGGCCGAGCAGTTCCTAAGCTCCGGGTACTGGGTTCTAGGTTATGGTTTCTGTCTGATGTACATGGTCCAGAGAGTAAGCCAAGCCTTCAAGACCTTATGCAACGAACCAGCATCTCCAGGCACACGAGGCTTTCTCCAGACCCAATCACTACGGTGCCGAGGAAGGAAAAGGGGTTACTATCTCTGCGAGTGAAAGGGTGTTCCTCCTCCTTCCTCTGGAAGCCCCAGGCCTGGAGCAGGTGGCAGACACACCTGGTTGCTGAGCCACAGCTGGTGACAGATACCTGCAGCACAGCCCTCCCTGACACGCTCCCCGCCCCCCCCCGCCCCCCCCCCCCCCCCCCCCCCCCGTGAGTGAGGAATGCGCGGCATTAAGGGCAGTGGTGTGACAAGGAGCTGGGCCCAGGGCTTTGCAGCAGCTGGCTGGTTTGCTGCTGTTTGCAGCACGTGGTTTTTCTCCCCAGTCCAAATCGCGTTTCCGGATCAACAGTCCTCTTGATTTGTCTGCTTTGCTGCTGTGGCTTCAAGGGCCACTCTGAACACCCTGACCCCTCTGCGGAGGTCAAGGGAGACCGGGCTGCACAGACACAGGGCTTGGGCACTGCAGCCACGTGGACATTCCTCCCGTGGACAAGTGAAAACCCCCAGTGTGCGCAGAAGATGCAGAGCCAGAGAGTGTCGTGGGAAGACAGTGGTTCTAGTGGGGCGTTACTGCCACTCGGCTTTGCAGGGGCAAACATCACGCTGGGCGGGGAACACAGGGAGAGAGCCAAGGTCACAGCGTCACCCCTCTTTCCAGGCTGGGGCCATGACACAGGAGGAGGTCTGCATCAGGGAGGGAGTGTGTCACCAGGACTTTCGATGAATCATAAAATATCAAGTGTGCAAATTTTTTTTAACAGTAAAAATTAGTATGGATTTGATTTTCTTTCTGGCTTTAAAAACCTCTTTCGCTACCTCATATCCTAATATATTTTTCTTAGGTGTGAAATTGCTGTGAGGGCCAGCATGTGTCCTAATGCCTGGTGACAACCCACAAAGTATGCAAGGCCTATGACCATCATCTGTCATGCACGGTGGGGACAAAAGACTGAGAACTTCTAAACTAAGGCAATAAAGGGCTGTTAACCCTGTGAGAACTGGGTACAATGGCACAGATTAGTAAGAACTCTTGTTGCACCACCAAAAATCAAATGGACCAGAGCAGCAATCACTTTGGCAACAGAGCCAAGCTCTCTGGCCACCCTTGTCCCTACTGAGAAGGACGCAGGGGCCTGCCAGGAGCAGCCACCTAGCAGGTAGCCACAGGGGAAAGCATTTTATAACACAAAATCCAGGGATCTCCCTTCAAACAGAAGAGTCAGTGCCAGAGGACGGCAGGTCCCCTAGAGCAGTGGTCCCCAACCCCTGGGCCGTGGACCAGTACCGGTCCGTGGGCCATTTGGTACCGGTCCTCAGAGAAAGAATAAATAACTTACATTCTTTCCGTTGTATTTATATTTAAGTCTGAACGATGTTTTATTTTTAAAAAAAATGACCAGATTCCCTCTGTTACATCCATCTAAGACTCACTCTTGACGCTTGTCTCGTAAGTTCGACAATTATATTTTAAAATACCACAGTTTTTACGCCGGTTGCATAATTTTATTTTGTGCATTTATCTGTCTCACCCTAAAGGCCGGTCCGTGAAAATATTTTCTGACATTAAATCGGCCCGTGGCCCAAAAAAGGTTGGGGACCACTGGTCTAGAGCCCTGAGAGAGGGGAACGGAGTGGCAGCCTGGGCTTCACACAGCCAATGGTGACAGTGTGGGGACTTCTAGGGCCATTCACTGCACGTCTGCAATGCTCCCGCAGAGACAGGGCAGCAAAGGCATGTCAGAAATACACACGCCGCCTCTCAGACTCTTCCTCAAAGGTGCGGACCCCACATCCTCGAACTAAGTCACCAGGCAAGGCAAGGCTTCATCTGCAGCCAGAAACCCGAAGTCCAGAGCAGAGGAGAAGAAGGCGGCTCCCAGCTTCACCTAACCTGCGTCTGGCCAGAGGACTGGCCACACACCTGGCCTATTTCATTTAGACCTGAACAAATGCTACAGGCGCTCTTTGGGTTGGAGGCTCTGTCGAGGGGTCCTGAAAGAGGGGAAGGGCATTTGCTAGAACACAGGACCCTGAAGATAACAATATAGGAAATAAATCCAGAAATCCCTCGCATAAGTGTGTTCAAAGAACCACTTCCACCAGGAGGCACAAGTGCGGGAGCACTACAGGGGCCAGAGGCGCCTTTCTCCCTGCATAGCTCAGTGCAGAGGGGAGAGAAAACGAAGTCAAGATACAACAACAGGCCAGAAGGAGGAACGAACTTGTTGCAGGAAGTCAGGAAACCAAGTCCTTTACTCAAGTTTCTCTTCTGCCTTGCACTGCCCTGGACCTCTGACCCCCACAGGGCAAGCTTCCTTATCCATGGCACCCACCATTCCCACCCTCATCCACGGTCCAGGTCCACTTCCGTGATCCCAGAAGTCTCCATCTCTGTCCACACCCTTCTCCTTGCGCCAACTCTCCTGCTCCGTGCTCCTAGCTGCAGACGCACAAATATCCCCCTCTCTCCCAGCTGAGGAAGAAGCGCCAGTTAGAGCATCCAACGCTGGATGTCCAATATCCCTCCCAGGCATACCACCGTCCAGCTGGAAGGAGCCCTCATCTATCCGATGTTCCAAGGTTCGGTGAGAGGGTAGAAATGACTCCTTCCCAAGTCTAGTAAGTCCCTTTAACCAGGCAGCAAACCGAAGGGATAACAAGACACTCGACGTGCGCGGCAGCCCCTGAGACCTCTTGGCAGGAGCCCGTCCCTCCAAATCAAGTCTCTGGCATGACTCGGCAATTCACTCAGAGGACAGTTACCATCTGTTTATGGGGAAAATGTTAATAACCCCCAAACATAATCAGATAGGCAATCGCTTCAGTGTAAGTACCTATTAGCTGGAACGCATTCGCAGCAGAGCAGCCCTGGAGGGCCCGGCAGAGGCCCCGGCACACCTCCAGGCACGAGGGTGAACAGCGAGCAGAGCCGTCGAAGCCCCGACGCCCCGCGGGAAGCCCAGCCAGCAGTTCCTGACTCCCTCCCTGCCCAGCCTCCACTTCCACCGCCCGGCCGCGCGGCCGCCCACATTTCCAGACGGAAACGGAGGAAGTCCTCCGGGCCTGGGAGACAAGACTCCTCCAGCCATTCCCATCTTTCCCCCAGGACAGGTGTGTCCCCACGTTGAAAAAGGCGGACTAAGAGGTATTTCTGAAAGGCCCGTACAAGAGGGGCAGCATTCTGCGAGCGGATCTGCTCACAGTCCAGCCGCGCTGCCCGGACGGGCCTGGGCTCCGCACACAGCAGGTGCACAGGAGGACGGGGCCAGCGTGGCTCTCTCGTGCGCTCCAGCATCCGCTGCCTTTCCCTGGGTCTCAGTTTCCTGGTCTGTGCAATGGGGACATGACCCTAATACGTCTACGGTCTGTGTCGGCTCTAATAAACCATTCTTCTGTTGCCGCCATCGGAGTAAGAGGATGCCGAGAAGCACGAAGTAAACTCTCAGTGTTCTCCGCTAGGAGTGTTCAAAGAGACCGACAAGGTGGTCAGGAGGTTAACAGGCCAAATGAGGCGTGCTGTGTTTATAGGCTGCAAAACCCCATGCGTGGGCTTCTTTTCCCATTAAATAACAATGATACCCACCTTACATGAAATCCGTGGGGCAGGTTTTATTATTTAAAGACGCCTGGTTTTATTGTAATGACCAAGTGAAACAAGACAGCTGGTGCCCTGGGAATGTTCACAGTGGGCGGGGAGGGCAGCCAGGAGCAAGGGGTCCAGTCATAAAAGCACGTGGGACACAGGCAGGGAGTCCCAGGTCTGACGCAGCCTCGCCAGGCTGTGAAACCAGGGCCAGGGACCTCCTTTTCTGAGCCTCAGTTTACTCACAGGTGCCCAAGGGCCCCTAGGAGATCACTGCCATGGTCTTTTGGTGTCTAATTTAAACATATTTTGTGAGGTAGAGCTTGGTATGAATTCCAAACCATGTAACTTCCAAGTCCAGGGTGCCCTGACACAATACGACTAGTTGTTAAAATACTGGAATATTCTATACCTTTCTGCGCCACCCTGTGAACACCCCTGCCTGGAACCTGTCCAGCACCCACCGTCCAAACACCCGTGACCAGAGTTCAGGCCTGGCCCAGGGGGGAGCTGCCCGGTCCTGCTCTGGCAGACGGCTGGCCTCCGCTCTGATGGGTCAAGGATCTGTGCAGACTGGGGCGCCTGCTCATTCACCCTAAAATGAGACCCAATCACAGCCGGGCGTGATGAGGTCAGAGAGGTGCAGGCCACACCAGCTCACTTGCCGCTAACTCTAGCCTGACTTCTCTAAGGTGCCTGACGTCCACCTATGGGGGCATGACCCCCCCCCCCCCACTGACCCAACCTGGGCCATGGAAGTGGCTCAGCACAGAAGAGGGGAGCGGAGGCCGGGCGAGGCTCCAGGGACAGCTGAGAGGAGGGCACCACCCCGGGTGCTCCTCACCCACCCGACATGGGGACTCGCTGTTCCAGACACCGGAGGACATGGCACAGGAAAAGCCTGCTCGCTCAGCGCTGCCAGGCGTGCCACAGGGTCTCAGCGGGTGGTGTGCCACAGGGTCTCAGCGGGTGGTGCGCCTCCTCGAGGACAGCGAGAGTGCCCCGTTCTTCCCTTGGGTGGAGGCCCTGACGTTTTCTCAGGTGGAAAAAGGAAAGGTCCCTCCCACAGCAGGAAACCTTGCAGAAAAAGTAGCTCCAGTCCTAAAGCCAGGAGCCCGGGGATTGCGCTCCAGTGCAAGGCTCAGTTTGGAAGCCGCGTCTGGCAGATGAAAATCTCCAGTCAAGGTGCCTGCAGTGGTCTGATCTTGTTTAAGTCATCTGGCATCAGGCCCGACTCCTAGCCCCTCTTTATCATTTGCCAGGACATGAATTTCTCTTGGTCAAAATATTCCATCTGATGCCAGAAAACCCGCTTGCCTCGCGGTGGCGTGTTCAGCCCAGTCAGGGGCGGAAGGAGCGCACAGGCTGCCGCCCCGTGTTCTCCACCTCTCCGTGCTCCTGCGGATGTCTCCTGTTACACAGCACTGCTCTGAACTTTCAGTGCAGTCGCCGAACCTTTCCAGACTACGAGAAAAGCTATGAACCAGTTCCATTCCAAATTTCCCACTCGCCCCACGTGCACAAACACCCAAACATTTGTGCGCCAGTTCTGGGGACGACTGTCCCTGTGAACCTCATGCGCACACTCGCCTTCGGTCCCGGAGCCCCTGGGTCAGCCCCTCTCCACAGACACCAGCTCGTGGGAGAACCCTAGGAGTCCATCCCTCTGGATCTCATGACCTCACAGAAGACCCCAACCTGCATAAGAGCTCAGCACCCTGACGGCTTGTTGAACCTTTTATAATCCCACTCTCCTAACATCCAGCCATAGCTGCAAGTATATCTTGAAATTCAAGGGAAATGGTACCCAGCCCCCTTTGAGCCATTTGGTCAGATCCCTCCCTGGGACCTGGCACGGGTGCTGGTTCACCACGTTCACTCCACTCCCTGCACCCACGCCTCGGTGCGGAGCCCCACCCTCCCCCACCCCGGCCATGACGGTTGAGTTCTCTGTGTCTCGGAAGCCAGCCAGCAGCTGTAGCAACTATGTTGCTCTTGGCACCTGCTCTGGAACGCTGTGTGGAGCTACGTGCTGAGATCCCGTCGCCCGGGAAACCTTCCAGAGCCGGAGCCCACCCTACATCTAGCTCTGCTAATGCCTTCTCCTCGTGGCTCCACGCACGGGCAGAGCAAGAAACGAACCAAGTCACTCAGACAAGGAGTCCCCTTACCCACCAATAATGAAAAAGAAAACTTAAGTCCTCTTCATTTGCTTTCAAACCCAACTTCCTTCCCAAATTATTCTTATCATACCAGCCCCACTAAGCAGTGCTTTCAGCAGTCACAGCAGAACTAAGTGACTCCCAGTTTGGTCCCCACAGACACCAGTAGAGCGCGCAGTCCGTCATTACCAACAGTAAAGGCGCAGACAGGGGTGGGGGGGACCACTTCCACCGAAGAACGGAGGCCTCACAGAGAGCCACGGAAGGCGAAAACAGCATCTTGTCATCACCCCTCCAAACACACACACAGGCCCATGCCAACGAAAGCTCCATCTTACCCTTCATTCCAAATTTGGACCGCCGGCCGTACTTGTTGATCATGATAAAGAGAACCACCAACAGCACGCAGGCAAAAGCAGCGAGCCCGACGGCAATGGACACCTGGGCGGAGACAGAAGGGGAGTCAGGACAGCCGTATCGCCACGTGTCCTCACAGGAACACACGAGTCCCAGCATGCAGTCCCGCTGCAGGAGCAGCAGCGCCGTCATGGGGCTCTGCCGGTGTGTGAAGCCTTCAGAAGAAGTCATTCGTGAGACCTCGAGAACATCAAGGGAATGAATTACCCGGCTTGATCTGAGAGGGTTCCATCACTCAGGGTTCTGAGCCCCTGTCATCTGGGGCCAGCCGAGCAGATGTACTAGAAAGCGTGGAGAGGCTTCTAGCTCGTGGTGTTGCTGTCTTAATTAGCAAGCGAATTCTGCATATTCACACTGAAATTTTTTACAGAATATTCTTATCCAGGAAATTCTAGGAGATCTGGACTCTTAAGAGACCCCTTTTCTCTCCTCCAGCCCCGAGAAATCTCAGGCTCTGACAGTCGGTGAGAAGGTGAGGGAGGGGGCAAAGGGCTTGAAATGCATCCCCACCCCCCACGCCAGGGAGAAGGTCTGGATAACTCCGACTCTTGTATAAGGCTCACACAGGGAGCAGCCCCTCAAACCAGGCCCAGCCAGGTTCCTAACAGAGTGGGGATTTTCTGACTGCTCTCTTCGGAGCCCCTGGGCTTGGAGCAGATCCTCAAAGACTTCCTCAAACAATGAATGATTCTCATCAAACAAGGAAGGTTTCAACCGCCTGAAAGGAGGTCATTCATCATGGGCTCCTTTCTGCCACAAATACTAGGGCTCCAAGTAAGGTAATATTTGGGCAAGTCAGCTATTCCGGTGGAGTCTAAAACGATCTCTTGTCACTCAAGAAGTAACTCACCCCGAACGTGTCTTCCTCTGGTTTGTGGGTCACAGTGATAGGAGGTGTGGGGCTCACTTCATAGACTGAAAATCAAACAGAGAAGGGAGGTTACCTTGCTGGCCGGGAGCGGCTCTGCGCCGACTCCCAGCCCCTCCCCACACACACACACCCTGAGAGTTCTGCTGGACAGCATCCCCTTGAAGCCCGAGGCTGGCTGCCCATCCCCAAGACCAGGGTCCCTGTCTGGCTGCCACCTCCACGGGGAATGAAGGGCCCTCACTCCCCCACCCCCACCCCCACTCCCACCCTCAGGGTAAATCACTGCACCTGGGCACCAGGCACCATGAGCTGTTGCACATAAACGAAAAAAGAAATGGTGTGGGATCCTAGCCAGGGTCTGGCTTCAGCACATTTTATCACTGATGGCCCAGGTGCCAACTGTCCTCAGCTGCAGACTCTCCCTTCCCACCCCTGGCTCTCCTATGCCCTTCACCCTTCCCTGCCCACCCCTCAGCGAGGCCTGGCCCGTACACAGCCCCCTAAGGCAGGCTTCACATGGGACACGAGGGTGGCTCAGGTGAAGCAGCAAGTCCACCTGGCCAGCGAACACCCCTTTTCCCAGCAAGGCCGGGGGGGGGGGGAGAACCCGGGTTATCCGTTTGTCCCCCATCTAGAATCACCTCCTTGGCAAGAGATGGTCCCAATTTAGAATTCTCTGGAAGGACGTTCTGTGAGATGGCAAGTCCTCTAAGATGGAGGACTCAGATAACGTTTACATCGGTGTCAAACAGCACGGGGCATCCTAAACAGGATGACCCATTATCTCAGGCCACACAGGGGGAAATGGCGGCAATCGTGGCCGTTATCTTCCTGGGGGGGGGGGGGCAATAAATCAATAAATGTGTCTCCCCTCTGCCCAGGAGCAAACACCAAGTCCTTTCGGGACTGTCTAGTCCTAGCCCCAAATCACTTATACTCTGGGCCTCGGTGATCCTATTGGAGGACACACCAGCCTATCAGGAGACCCTGTCAATCACAGCTCTACACCAGGTGGGTCCCTGCCACGTTCTGGGGCCCTCGGAGCAGGTCAGAAACACCAAAGGGTTTAGAGGCTCCAGGCTCTCTCCACAAGAGCTAGATGGTCAATAAGAGTCTCTCTGTGGGGTACGTATAGCCCACAGGCTTCCTGACACCACCCTTCTCCCTTGGCAGGGAGGTCCACAACATGGGCAGGCCTTAGAAAACTCCCCGTGGGAAACTGAGGCGTGGAGCGGCTACCCAAGAGGTGGGGGCTTGGAATGACCCAAGAAGTCTTTCTCTTCTCCAGTTCCCTGTCACAGTTCAGCTTCCAGGGGTCTGGGGGCGGTGAGGGCCTCGGCAAGACATTGTTTGGACTCAATCGTTACCAACAGTATCAATAAATTGGTTTCAAAGCAAAAGGTAGAGCAGACTTACTAGAGACAAAGTTATCCGTGCTCTCTGCAAAAAAAAAAAAAAAAGAGAGAGAGAGAGACAGAGATCATTAACAAATGACACAAAAAAGCAGAACAGATGCACTATATTCTTAATAGCTATGACCCCTCCCACTCACCATGACCCCATTTATCAGATAAGGATACAAGCTGATAGAGACTGAGTAACTAATGGACTTTCACGCATCTAAAAACTGGATTCACATCCGAGCCTGGGCCCTTAACCACTCTCTCAGACAGTCTCAACCTTCAGTGCGACACAGAATTGTCCGGAGGTGCTCACGGCCACTTTCCAGTAAAAGAAACGGGAGCTCCCTGGAGCAGTATGTACTTTCAGGACGGGGGCAGAAAAGGTGCAAGATTTGCCTGGGACATTTTGTGGTTCTAGAAAGTGAGAAAGTGCTCAAAATGAATGGGGCATGGAGGAAGGACACAGGACCCAACGTGATGGAGTGTCCAGCGGCCAAAGTTGGGGCAGTTTAAGCAACAGAATAATAATGACAGTCATGGATTGTTACAGACTGAATTATATCCGCCCAAATTTTCCATGTTGAAGTCCTAAGCCCGGCACATTAGAATACGACTGTATCTGGAGATCAAGTCTTTACATAGTTGATTCAGTTAAAATGAAGTCAGTAAGGTGAGTAATAATCCCATATGACAGGTGTCTTTATAAAAGGAGGAGATGAGGACACAGACACACAGAGGGAGACCAGGTGAGGACACAGGGAGAAGACAGCCACCTGCATGCCAGGGAGAGAGGCCTCAGAAGAGATCAACCCTGCCGACACCTTAATCTCTGACTTCCAACCTCCAGACTGTGAGAAGATAAATTTCTGCTGGTTAAGCTCCCAGTCTCTGAGACTTGGTGATGGCAGCCCTAGCCACCTAATCCACGGATTATAAACCAGAAAACAAAATAAATATCCACAAGTCCTCACCAACATAAAATAAATAACTGAAGAAATAAATGAGGAAGAAGGGAAAGCTCGTCCTTACAGTATAATTCCAATTAACAAACAGAGAAGGAAGGATGAGACTAGAAAAGTCATCAGGTGACCAAAACCACAGTAGTAATTGTTTTAGGCAAGAATCATCAACGAACGCCAAAATTCATAGGTGAAAGAATGACGAGAGACAAGATATTTACAAATGTTCTGAATGTCGTACTTATTAATGACAAAAGGGGAAAAGAGTCACTTGCAATGGAGAAACCAGGCCAACGCCATCTTGATCACATGATGAAGTTAACATTGCCAGTCATAAAATGGATGGACAAAGACTGAGGAGCTGCCCCAGATTTAAAGAGAATACGGTGATATGGCAAATAAGTGCAATGCAGAATCCTGGATGGGATCCTAGGAAAGAGAGAGGCAGCCATGGGACCACTGATAAGATTTAAATAAAGACTGTCAGCCCTGGCCGGTTGGCTCAGTGGTAATGTCGGCCTGGCGTGCAGAAGTCCCAGGTTCAATTCCCGGCCAGGGCACACAGGAGAAGCGCCCATCTGCTTCTCCACCCCTCCCCCTCTCCTTCCTCTCTGTCTCTCTCTTCCCCTCCCGCAGCCAAGGCTCCATTGGAGCAAAGTTAGCCTGGGCGCTGGGGACGGCTCCTTGGCCTCTGCCCCAGGCGCTAGAGTGGCTCTGGTTGCAACAGAGGGACGTCCCAGATGGGCAGAGCATCGCCCCTGGTGGGCATGCCAGGAGGATCCCGGTCAGGCGCATGTGGGAGTCTGTCTGACTGCCTCCCCATTTCCAACTTCAGAAAAATACAAAAAAAATAAATAAATAAAAAATAATAAAAATAAAGACTGTCAACTCGATAACAGTGCCGCATCACAGTTCACACCTGGGTTTGGAGCACTACACTGTGGTTACGGAAGACGGTAACATTGAGGGGAGCAAGGTGAAGGGTACAAAGGAAGTTCTTGGTACTATTTTGTAACTTTGGGGGGGGAGTGTAAATCTCAAACTATCTCAAAAAGAAAATTTAAAAATATTTTTTTAACCTTTAAAAAGAAACATAAATTACTGGTCCCCTCCCCGTAGAGTTTCTGATTCAGGAGGTCTGGATTGAGATCTGAGAATTTGCATCTCTAACCAGTTTTCAGCTGAGGCTGATGCTGATGCTGCTGGCTCCTTTGAGAACCTGTGCGTTATACCACAGCTTGCACGATAAGAGACCATTCGTTCATTCATTTATTCATTCCTCCATCCATCCCTCCCTCCCTCCATCCACCCATCCATCCCTCCCTCTATCCCTTCAGTGCGGTTCTGTGTCTCCCAGGCCCTTGGCTAGACCCCCAGTCACTGTAATCGTACCTCTATCAAGTATGCACCAGCAAACACTCTCTAACTATGTGTGAGGAAATGCTGCTTCCTGTGAAGGAGTCCTTCAGAGAAAGTCCTTTGCACAGTATCTGCACTACTCACAGGTTGCTTGTCTGCTGCCATTTTGTGTTGTTTCAAAAAACAACAATAGAGCTTTGTCCCAATTCCTGAGGGTACCCTGCAAGCCACCAGCCACAGGTGACCAAAGGCCTGATCTTGGGGCAGGATGGAGAGGAGGGGGCCCTAGCTTCGGCTCAGAGCCTGAGGAAAGGGAGGCGCCAGACCAACTGTTCTCTGAGCACAGGCTGGTTGGGAGCCACCCTCTGAGAAGCACTGGCCTGAGGAGAGGTGACAAGGTCACGACAGTATCCGGAGACCACAGGACGGGGCTGCTCTGCCCCCGATGGACCGAGGCCATGTCTGTGTGTCCAGAAGGATGCACAGACTGCTGCCCTCCCAAGAGGAGGGAGGGCAAACAAAACCTGTGCCCACGACAGCGTCCCGCTGCGCCACGGCCCTCAGGACACCTGGTGGGGAGGGGCCGCAGGGCTCACCCTCCCTCCTGGGAATCCAGGGGTCCCCGCTCTCTCTAGGCCCCCAGAGCTTCCCTTTGGAAACGGGGGACTTCACTCCTCGCCCATCAGTGAGCACAGACTCTCCTCTTACCAGAATTCCCTCTCTAATCACAAGACGGGCACAGGAGGGGCAAAGGGACACGCCAGCCCTTTACGCCCACAAGGCCCAGGCTCACTTGGAGGCCATGAGTGCCCGGTGTCTGCATCTCAGAGCCGCCGCTTCCACAGTGTGGGGGAGGGCTGCTCTGCCTCCCAGAGGAGAGCCTGGTGTGGCCACTGCGAGAAGTCCCCGAGGCCTTTCACTGGGCAAACTCGGCTGATGCTGGCGATGTCGGACCACACGTGACCACCAGGGTCTCAGACATCAGCCTACCCCGAGCCTCTCTGAGCTGAGGCTCCGTCGTGCCCTGGACGTCAGTGGCAGGAAGGAAGCTTCCCGTGCGGCCTCAGTTCCCCCGAGTTCACTCTCAGAGCTTCTAGTCAGAGGTTTCTTTATTTTTTTGCACTATGATCCATGAGGTCTCCTGGGGCTGCCACCCTGGTTCTCGGGAGGCTGTAAGGTGACCTTCACATAGGCAGACACTGCACAGTGCTACCTGTTCCTCCTCTCTCTCTCTCTCTCTGTCTCTCTCTCTCTCTCTCACGCCTCCCTCCGTGTGTGTGTGTGTGTGTGTGTAAGACATCAGCTTTCACACTTCCCTTCATCTCATTAGAAGCCCCGATTTCTGCAGCTCAGAGGCCAGAAGGCCACCCTGCTTGTCCCCAACAGACACCACCAAGGCCATCAAAGACACACAGCTTCACTAACAGAAACATACTGACTGCTGCCCCCACCAAGAGATGCTGCAACCACTTTCCCTAAACAGCTTCAGTGTTTCCTTCTCCTCCAGCTTCAGGAAGGCATTTGAAATGTTCCAGTTCAGACAGGGAAAGACAGAACCATCTCCCAGGTATTCAGACGAAGTTCATTCATTATTTCAATTACCAATCTGGTGCAGCGACATTAGCAACATCACAGGTGATGGCATCAGGCATCCCCCATTAGCTCAGCATGAAACAAGAGGGGGGAAGGGGGTCACACACTGACCCGGAAGCCCAGGCACTAACTCAGCCTTGACACTACCTGGCAAGGAGGAGGGGGCGCAGCTCACTCGCCTGTTAATGCGAGTGGAGCCGGAGAGACCCTGAAGCCCCTTGCAAATTAAAAGTCACACGTCATCACGTGCCAAAGCCTGGGATGTGTGCTTTGTATACCTTAAGTCGTCTAAAAGCCACAAGATTCTTTGGGGAGCCGGGCAATCATGCCCATTTCACAGATGAGGAAATTGAGGCTCCGTAAAGCAAATTTTCCTTTTCCAAAAGAAAGCCTGGGTCAAAGTTCCCTGCCGTTCTTGTCCAACTCTCAAGCCCCCGCTTTCTCTACCAGAATTCACTATGCACACGCACAGCTGCATGCTTCCCAGGGGACCTTGGTGCGCACGGCCACTGCTGTTGGAGAACAGACTTTGTGTAGTTTACGCAAATGCTGGGGGCAGCTGAATACGTTCCCTTGTGTGTTTGGTTACCCACGGTGACAGTGGCGATGCCCCCCCCAAACTCCTGGACAGAATCGGGGCCCCCAGGGCTGCACCGCCCATACCCGGAAAGGGCTCCTTGAGGAAGTGGCCGTTGATGGTCTGGTTGGCCGTGCCCAGCGGGTTTTTGACGATGAGGGTGTAGTTGCCGTTGTTGTAGTGGGTGGGCTTGTTGAAGAGCAGGCAGCCCTCGGAGACCTCGCCCTCCTGGTAGTACTCCACCCGGATGATCTTGGACTCCCGCAGGGGCTGCCCGTTGTGCAGCCAGTGCAGCGTGGGCGGCGGGTTGCCGCGCACCACGAACTCGATGCAGTGCTCCAGGCGCAGCTCCGGCTCCTCCAGGCTCACCACGCGCGGCGGGTCTGCGGGGAGAAGGCAGCTGATGCCAGGACACACAGGCTCCCGTGTCCCGGAGCGACCTTCCGGGAGCTGGCACGGGAACCCCTGTTCTTACCCCCGACCCAGCTCTGAAAAGACTCAGGGAATCAGCGGTGCCCCCTAACCACGCCCCCAAATAGGGGGAGGAGATGTCTGTCTTCGCCCACCCCCAGGTCCACCACAGCAAGCGGGTTTCCTCTCACGGCCCTTTAGGGTTTTAACAAAAGACAGATTTTGGGGTCAAAGTAGGAGTGTCCCAAAGGCATAGCTGAGTCGGAGGCACACCATCTTCTGCGGGACAGGGACACCACCCTCCTGGGGCTCCTGGCGCAGGACCAGCGCGCTCTGACAAGAGTCTTTCTGGCCTTTGTGGTAGCCCGCCCACTGCTCTGGCTCAGCCCCGCCCCCGCCTCCTGCGCAGGTGTCCCCTGGGCACGCCCCCCACCATGGCGCCCACTCACAGTGGACGGTGAGGGCAACGCTGGCGTTGCTCATGCCCACCACGTTCTCTGCGATGCACGTCAGGGTGAAGCCGTTGTCCTCACTTGTCACGTTCACCAGTGTCAGGTTGATGGCATGGACATTGGTCCAGTTCAGGTTGGTCTAAAACCCCAATAAGAAAAAAAAATCAATCAAACAGTTTCTAGGAGGGCGGCTCCCCCAGTGAACCCCAAACAGCTTCAGGAATCACAGGCAAAGGAGGCCCTTCCAGTGAACGCACACTCACCAAGGACCAGGCTCCCTCCCGTCCAGGGCTCGGTCATTCCCACATGTACCCGATGAGCTGAACGGCAGCACTACACCCACTTTACAGATGAGGAAACAACTAAGGGACTGGATCTTAAAGATCTTTAGGATCAAGTTGGCTAGAAAGCCTTGCAGCTGGGTGGGACCCAAAGCTACGTGTTTCCTGGTGGAGACGCAGAACCACCACGTTCCCTCTCCCTCCCTCTTCCTCCTCTTTCCTGCTTCAAATCCGGACTTAGCTCATTCAGACTAAGAGGTGATGGGTCCCCAGCTGACCGATGGGGTCCGAGCCTAGGACGCCTACCTGGTGGGTGTTGATGGACTGCAGTCCGGTGACTATCCAGTCCACATCGGGCAGGGGCGATCCAGAGCCATTGCAAGTGATGACAGCATTGTCACCCTCTCGGACGGTCAGGTTGACGTGGCTCACGCTGATCTCGGGAAGATCTGGGAGGGAGGACAAGGTGCGAGAGAAGACAGGCAAACCCTTACTACCAACACTTTGTCCGTGGGGTCGATGGTGGCCCTCCTTGTCTTGCACAGTAATCATTCCAGGTCACCTGCTGGAGCTCTCAGAAACCCCCCAAGTCCCAGACTGTCACACCGTCTCCCTGGTAGACACAGAGCTCAGGAATGGGAGCCCCTGTAGTCAGACTGTGCTACCCGGCACGGGGCGGGGCAGGGGCTGCTCAGGAATGTGGCTCCAGCAAGAAGTCAAACGACCACTTCCACTTTGAGGAGCTGGCTCACAAAACTCTGCTCAGCTTCAGACTCCCATGAGGGGTCTGCTAGAAAGTCAGGCTTCTGGGACGACCCCCAGGCATCCTGACATCGTAGGTCTGTGGTTGGGCCCAGGAACCTGCTTTTCTAAAAGCATCTTCGATGCTCCCCATACAGAAAGGCCAGAGACGACACTACGGACACACTCCCTCGGGGTGGATGACGAGTGACTCCCCGAGAGGAAGTGTTCAGACCTGATGAGACGGGGCACACTCAACCCCCTTCTGCACTGCTGAAGCCAGCGTCCCCTGGCTGGCTCAGGAAGGGACGGGAATAACCCAGAAGGGTGGGGAGCTGAGCCAGATCGCACCCAGGGCGGGAGGGCAGGGAGGGAGGTCAGGGAGGGAAGGACGGGCTCCCCAGGCTCACTGGCAGTGCCTGGGGTCTGGGGGACACTCCCATGGAGCCAGTGGGGGCCGGGCGCTCACTCACCACACTGGCTGATGTTCATGCGGAAGAGGGGGAGCTGGGAGCCCTCGGCGCTGACGCAGTAGAGGCTCTGGCTGTCGAGCCTGGCCTCCCCCTGCTCCTGCCACAGCTGCATCCAGCGGATGTCACAGCTGCAGTTGAAGAAGTTCTGCTCCAGCCTCCTGTGGGCAAAGGGACAGGGGAAGGGAACTCCTGAACCGGAGATGGCCCAGCTCCCTCCCGGGGCTGTGAGGGGGCCCCCACCCACTTAAGGAGAGAGGGGGTTCAGCCTGGTCTCAAAAGAAATAAAAAAATACTTAATAAGTTCATGGATGTATTTAGTTTTTAAACAAATAAACTCATTAAAAAAAAAAAAAAGAAATCCATTCTACTTAGCTCATTTGGCAGATAACCTTTTAAATGTGTCAGTTTGGGATGTTCTCAGAACTCTCTGCTTTCAAAGTCAAAGTTAAAGGCCTACAGCATCGGTACTAACACTCCATCCCCTCTGAAATCTCCTCAAACCTCACCCCTTCTCTCCTTCAGCCACTCTGACCTTACTGTCTGTGACATTCACAAGCATGACCAGCCTGCTCCTGCCTCAGGGCCTTTGCACTTGCTCCTTCTGCCTACAGAGCTCTTACTCATGATGTATCTGACAGGTTGGCTCCCTCACGTCATTTACGGGAATCACATGGCTTCCTCTGACCACATCAAAAGAAAACCACGACCAACCCACATGCTAACACTGCCTAGTCTCTGGCCCTACTATTTCCTTCTTTTAGTATTTGTCACTGCCCGACATGACTTTAAAAGTTTATTTCCCTGTTTGCTTATTTATCTAATAAGTTTGTTGAAGTCAGAGATTTGCCTGTTTGGTTCAACGCTGTATCCCCAGTACCAACAACTGCGCCTGGCACATAAATACCTGTTGAACAAATAGAAGGAAGAAAAGAAGGGAGGGAGAAGGCAGTGAGCTCTTTCCGGGGTCTTCTCAAAGCCCACATTGGGACCAGCTTTATCCCTTCATAAATTCAACAAAGTCCTTAATGAGCACCTGCTCCATGCCGGCTGTGGGCGGACTGCTGGTGAGAGCGTGGGAATAAGGCAGCCCCTGCTCTCCTTGGCCAAGAAGAATGTCTGATGGGGGAAGAGTCAAGGCCTGCCTTCTCCACGAGTTTTCCTTGTGACTTCCAGTGAGTCACCACCCCTCCAGATGGCACTGTATCATTAGGGGGACTATGAAGGGCATTTGTTGAAGGCAAGGGCAGCCCATAAATCTGAATGCCTGGATCATCAAGAGGACCATGACTCTCCTTCTAAACCAGTAAGAAGATGAATCTGCTGGTGTCTGAAGGAGGGGCACTTGAGTAACTGCACTGAGACCCAAGCTCTTTCTGACAACTGGTCAGTTCCAAAGTAGAGGCACACATCAGGATTCATCCGCTTTCTGGGAAAAGCGAGGCCCTGCGGGAAGAATCAGTGTTTTCCAGCCAACAACCTATTACAAGTCTGATGTGCGAGCCAGTACCCGGGACTTTTCTCTGCACAGGAGAAAAAAAAGGAACCGGCCTTTATTGAGTGTCTGCCTCTCACAACTAGCCCAGCAGACAGCCAGCACTGTCCCCACACAGATGAGAGACCCCCTCTTAGTCTAAAGCAGGGGTCCCCAAACTTTTTACACGGGGGGCCAGTTCACTGTCCCTCAAGACTGTTGGAGGGCCGGACTATTAAAAAAAAACTATGAACAAATCCCTATGCACACTGCACACATCTTATTTTAAAGTAAAAAAACAAAACGGGACAAATACAGCATTTAAAATAAAGAACAAGTAAATTTAAATCAACAAACTGACCAGTATTTCAATGGAAACTATGGGCCTGCTTTTGGCTAATGAGATGGCCAATGTCCGGTTCCATATTTGTCACTGCTAGCCGTAACAAGTGATATGACGCGCTTCCGGAGCCCGGACGCGTGCATCCCGCGTCACCGGAAGTAGTACTCT
Organism: Saccopteryx leptura; assembly: GCF_036850995.1. Taxonomy (NCBI): domain Eukaryota; kingdom Metazoa; phylum Chordata; class Mammalia; order Chiroptera; family Emballonuridae; genus Saccopteryx; species Saccopteryx leptura. Next base: position 46,009,774 of record NC_089515.1, on the reverse strand, counting down.
ACGTGAGCGACGCTGCTACATACAGGACTCCAGGAGCACTGGATATGGATGCTGACCACCAATGAAAGAGGTGCCCCTTCCAGAAGTGTGGCGGGGACCGGATAAATGACCTCAGGGGGCCGCATGTGGCCCGCAGGCCGTAGTTTGGGGACCCCTGGTCTAAAGGGATTAAGTCACATGCCAACGCCCCTCAGCTGGTGTGGGACGAGCAGGTCTTCAAACCTCAGGCTGCTCAACTCCAAATCCCCCGCACTTCCCACCCTCTTTGAGGAACAGGGTGGGGGCCGGATAAGGAGCAGGAGACATGAAGCCCCAGAGGAGGAGAGGGGAAGGGAATATGCAAAACCCTGGAGGCGCAGCTCTGGGGTCAAGGCAAGCTGCCTCTGAGGCTGAGAGAAGAGAGGAAAAGCAGACAGGAGAACAGGAGGGAAGCAGTGAGACAATCGAAGAATGGTGTGTGCGTCGTGTTCACCATGTGCCCAATACTGTGCTGCGCGCCTGACGCACGGTGCCCTGTCCAACCCTGGCACCAAGGAGGAGGCGTGAGGGAGGGGATGTCTGGTGGCTTCCGCAGGAAAAGCCGTCCTGTCCGACCCTGGCACCAGGCAGGAGGCGTGAGGGAGGGGATATCTGGTGGCTTCTGCAGGAAAAGCCGTCCTGTCCGACCCTGGCACCAGGCAGGAGGCGTGAGGGAGGGGATATCTGGTGGCTTCTGCAGGAAAAGCCGTCCTGTCCGATCCTGGCACCAAGCAGGAGGCGTGAGGGAGGGGATGTCTGGTGGCTTCCGCAGAAAAAGCCGGTCACCTCAGCTGCCCAGCATGCTGGGGTGGCTGGAGGAGGTGGAGCAGTTTGGACGCACGCCACAGGGGCCGCGTGGGGAGACCCGGCCGTCCTGTTGGAAGGACACTGAGGGTCCAGATGCCCGAATATTTGCAAACTGAACCAGGTCAGCCTGCTTTGTCCCAGCTGTTCACTCAGCAAGATGTGGCCATGTATTATTTAGTAGTTGTAAAAATACAAATCATCCACCTGAGGGGAAATACTAGACGAGTGGGACCGTTTAGCCGGCCCTGCCTCTGGTCCGAGCCCGGCGCTGCCGCGCGCCCCACGTCTCAGGGGCCCCCAGAGCGCAGACAGCACCAGAGTGTCCCGAGGCTGGTAGGGGACTAGGTGAGAGGTCAGGACATGTCTCAGACACGGCAGCATGGCACAATGACAGTATTTCCACTTCCTCCCACCCTTTCCCTCCGAGACCTGACCCGACAGAAGGGAGGCACCATGAGACCTCGTCCTGTCCCCCAATCTAGTCTTCTGGAAACTGCAGAAGAACCCTGTATTATGTCCCCAACCCTGAGGACTTTCCCCTTGGAGAGCGAGGCGCGCACACAGCAGAAAACATTTTGAGTCTCAAAATGGGGGCACCCTCCACTGAGCTAATCCGCCGTCGTTGTCACATCCTGATGAGAGGGTTCGGGAAAAGAGGACAGACCCTGAGCCTAAACGTTGCTGTCCCCCCTCCATCCGATCAGGGCTCTCGCTGAGGCGCCTGCAGCCAGGCTGCGGGGACAGACTCCAGGAACCGAAAGGAGGGCTTCCCTGCCCCATCAATAATGCAGGGCCCATGAATAATGCAGGAGCAGCTGCTGTGGGGCAAAGCTTGCCACGCCCAGCCCTTGCCCCAAGATGGCCCAGGGCCTAATAGCAGGGCCCTGGGGGCTTCCAACAAATTAACTCAGTCCCCTGGGGCACGTGTGCCAGACACTCTGCTGTGGGGGCAAGGCCAAGCCTGGGCGTTTAGAAAGCACTGGTTCTCAGCTAATCGTCACTTTGGTTTTCTTCTCCCCCCTCCCCCCGCCACCCCAGAGCATGGGTGTTGTCAGGGGTGAGCCTAGGGCCAGGCGGTGGAAAATGGGGAAGGGACGCAGATCAGCTGTCACAGAGGAACACATGCCCAAAGGGCGCAGTGATCGGCAGAGGCTTCTGGGAGATCCCGGTCTGATGGCAGAGAAAGTAGACAATAGGTCTGAGTTGCGCCACTGGGTCACCTTGGGCAGAGTGGACAGAACAGTATCCTCCTCAAAATAAGCCCCAAGTCCACATCCCCAGGCACCCGGGAATGTAACCTTAGTTAGAAAGAGAGTCTTCACAGATATGATCACGTGAAGGATCCTGGGATGAGATCATTCTAGATTTAGGGGGGGCCCCAATCCAGTGACTGGTATCTTTACAAGGGAAAGCAGGGAGAGAGCAAAGACAGAGAGACGGGAAAGGCCGCCATGTGAGGACAGAGCAGGTGCTCCACCATCCACGGAACCCCAGGCGCCCCCAGGCTGGAGAGAGCAGGAAAGATGATCCTCCCTGGAGCCTCTGAAGGGAGCGTGGCCTCCAGAGCAGTGACAGCATCAGTTTCTGTGGATTAAGCCCCGAGTCTGTGCTAACAGGCTAAGGCAGCCCTGGGAAGCCAACACAGCAGGTCACTGAATTCTCCAGGGCTCTGTCTTAACTTCTGCAAAATGGGGGCAATTGTGCTTGACCTCCCCTTCTTCACAAAGTTATTACGAGGATTACTGATATGTGTTAATGTGTCTTGTTACTTAAAAGGGGCTATAAAGTCGTAAGAGATGATTATTATAATTACAGGATTATTAACATGACTCTTTGGTGACTTCCCGGAGATCCGTGGGAAGTGGTCACAGGCCAGGACTGGGGGGAGGAGCGGGCCCAGATCGGCTCAAACCCATTCCAGACACTGAGTTAATATTTTGCCAAGTCGATTAAATCTGCAAATTATACCTGAAGCAATGATCACTTTGCTTTAAAAAATGAAATTCCAATCTATTTTAATCACATCTGCTCCGTGTGTGCAGGGTATTAAGAGAAGCCTGTTCAAGATACACTGCCAGTCCTTAGGGTATTTCTGGAAGGTTTCTGGGCTGTGAGTTTATAACCTCTGGTGCCTCTTGCTTTTGCCTACATTGTTTCATGGGATACAGACTCCAAGTTTCTTTTCTTTCTATTCATTATCTCTGAAACAATCTCAGATCCTTGCTCTGATATCTGGACAGGCAGTTCTAATCTTCTCAGTAAGAAAAGCACCATCTTGCCTGACTGGTATTGGTGCAGTAGATAGAGCAAGGACTGGGGACACTGAGGTCCCAGGTTCAAAACCCTGAGGTCACCAGCTTCAGCACAGGCTCATCTGGATTGAGCACAGGCTTGTCAGCTTGAACATGGGATTGCCAGCTTGAGCACGGGACCATCTAAAAATGATCCCAAGGTCACTGTCTTGAGTCCAAAGGTCGCTGGCTTGAAGCCCAAGGTCACTGGCCTGAGCCCAAGGTCACTGGCTTGAAGCCCAAGGTCACTGGCATGAGCCCAAGGTTGCTGGCTTGAAGCCCAAGGTCACTGGCCTGAGCCCAAGGTTGCTGGCTTGAGCAAGGGGTCACTGGGTCAGCTTGAGCCCCCGGTCAAGGCACATATGAGAAGCAATCAATGAACAACTAAAGTGACTTAACTATGAATTGATACTTTTCATCTCTCTCCCTTCCTGTATCCTTCTCCCTCTCTCTCTCTCAAAAAAACCCCCCAAAAAACAAAAAACAAAAAAAAAGAAAAGAAAAAAGAGAGAAAGAAAGAAAGAAAGAGAGAGAGAGAGAGAGAGAGTGAGAGAGAAAGAAAGAAAGAAAGAAAGAAAGAAAGAAAGAAAGAAAGAAAGAAAGAAAGAAAGAAAAGAAACATCTTGCTATACCCAAAAACATCTAAGAGCCCTGAGCAACGCTGACTCAAACTCCCTCAAACCTGTGCTCCTGAAATAGTGCTGACTACTCCAAAGCAAGTCTTGAAAGATGCCTCCAGTTCTCTCAGTAAGAGAAACCAACCTGGGCCAGGTGCTTGGTCAACACCACTGAATTCATCTCATAGAAATACATGAGAAAGGAATGTAGGAAGTCTCTGACACAGGGCGAGGGCTCTCACCCGCTCCTGGGTTTGGGGTTTTCTCTCTTGGAGGCTACTCAAGGGACCCTCCATCTCGAGAATGGCTCTGGAAGGTGACGCTGGGCATGTGAGAGGTGGGATCAAGTTACACAAGCAGAGAGCACAGGTCTTTGGAAACAGCAGGCCCATGTGGTGACGATAATCACAACACTAATTCCCAGAGTTCCCGCTGACTAGCCACGCGGTGGTGGACCAGTTGTTTAACTTGGCCGAGCCTCAAACCCCTCATTTGTAAAACTGTTTATGAAGATATCTCCTTTGTGGGGAGGGTCCAAGGATGAGAGAGAACCTCATTTTATTAGGTGCTGACATACGGCTCTTCTTTCTCCTCTATGACTGGAGAAGTCACAGATACCCAGCCCTGCCGATGGGACAACCCAACAACATCAGTTCTTATTTCAAGAACCCTCTCTCGTGGAGGGGCTGGCTGGGGCAGGAGGAGGTCCTCGGTGATGAAACAAATGTGCTAACAAATGGTTGCACGCCCCAGTTTGCCCCCCCCATTACTGCAGAAAGTCCTCGAGCCTCCGCCTCGCTCTGTTGGCTGCCCAGCACACCGAGCCATCTCCCGCTGGCTTCTCCTCCAGGGCCGAAACCCTTCCTTCCTGGAAACCCCTGGCCAGCCCCACACCCCGGCCACGGGCTCCGCTGGGCAGGCCCTGGCAGTCGTGACAGCTCGTGGCAGACGGCGCCATGTGGACTAATCGGGAAGTCAGACAAGAAAACACTGCCCCCTCTTCCATTTGCCAGGAACTGAGATTGTTTGGATTTTAATCATAGCCACAGCGAAGAGCCAACACGCAGCCCTCTCCGGCCAAAAGATAAATTTTCACTTTCGCCATTCCATCCGTCCTCAAACAAAACAGACCCCTACCAGGGCAATTGCTCCTCAGAGGGGGCTTCTTTATCTTCTGGTATAATTTTTTTCTTATTTAACAATGTGACAGACATGAAATACTCCGCGGCCGTGGCGGCTCCTGCACGGGCTCGCACTGGAGGAAACGTCTTCATTCCTCCATAAGTCACATCCACCTCACTGGCGTATTGATCGCAGGCCAAGATGAATGCAGCATCCCATGATCCTCTGGGAGAAACCTGGCATTTTCTTTAAATATATATCCTCGGAACAGCTGTTTCTGAAACGCCACGGAACAGGTCACCAGGGCAGCACACCATGGATTTCGCAGCCAATGACTTTTCAGGAGGAGCACTGAGCATTTCTCAATGATTCAGCCAACTGCAGGGCCCAGGTGTTCCCCGGAGAGGCGCTGCCCCAGGCCTCCCACAGGGACATTAGCAGGGGCAGGGACAGGGGCAGGCATTCAGGGGAGTTAGATGCAAGACTTGCAAAAAAGAGACCCTGGTTAGCTCCCTTATGTCAGGGGAAAACTGTATTCACTCACTTTTTGAAAATTACTGTAGAACAGATCCTTGGATTGCAAACAGACTGAAGAAGTTGGAAGACAGCTGAGCATAGCGGTCAAGACCTTGAGTCCATATGCTAACGCGTAATTAATGGGTAACCTTTAACAAGATATGTAACCTCGCTAAGTACCTCAGTGTCCCCGAATATGAAATGATAGTAATAATTCCCACCTACAGAATGGTTGTAAGGATTAAAGTAAGCGACATACATAAGTCAAGACTGCTCGGCACAGTGCCTGGCACAGCAGGGAATCTCAGGTGTCGTGTTAGCACGATCATTCTTGTTTATTCACCTCTCAGGTCTTCTCTACTCCCACTGACGGGAATGAATATGACCCATCAAGCGTAACCATCTGACAGATATCGGTGACACGGTCTGGTTTTTCAGTGTTGTATAAACAAACAAGTACAGCTCACCTTTTCCCAAGCTCGGGTAATAGCGTTCACTGGTGTATAACTGCATCATGGCTGCATGTGACTAAGAATCCTGATGGCCATGCCTGCCATGCCCACACCGGAGGAGTGGCCTGGTGGGAGGGCATCATCCCGAGAAAGGGAGGCAGCCCACGGCAGTATGGTCCCAATGCCCCCATCACTGCCACCGTGGCAATTCCCATCCCCGGAATGGCCTTTCTAAACATTTCAGAGGTGCTTATGTCCATGAGGATGAGTAGGGCATACAAGGCCACTGTGGGGTGACGAGCTATTGGGACACCGGGTATAAATATTCCCCTCCCTGGCCGCCGGGGTCTGAAAGGAAAGGCTATGGCTCCCATCACCAACTCAGGCCTTACCAGGCGGAAGGACAAGAGCCAAAAGGCTAACAATACGAGCAGGGACCCAGGGCCATGCCCTTCGGGAAAGACAGTGAAGCCATCTGCATGCAGTGGGCTTGGATCTGAGAGTCACCATGAGCTGTGTCTCTGGAGCCCTGACTCCCTAACTTCATCCATGCCTCAATTCCTTTTCAATTTACCCCTTAATTTATTCCCTCAACAGAATATGTTGTCCTTCATGCACAGAGATGACCCTGATGACTCACACACAGATCGACATGAGTTACTTTTTCCCCAGCCATGGTCATGGGTTTTCACTCATCCATCCCACATGTGTTTGTCCGGGGGCTGGGGGTGGTGCATCCTGATCAGCCTGGAAATGCGGCAAGGCTAAGCAGGCTACAGGCAGAGCGAAGCGAATAAACACATGGCCTCAGCCCCGCCGAGACTCCTCTGCTCGAGCCAAATACGCTGACCGAGATCGTGAGGGGAGGAAAGACACACAATCTGAAGTTGGAGGCCTGGGATCAAGTCCTGGCTCTGCCAACCCCTAGCTACGCAATCTTGGCTGTGTCTCGTGTGACTTTCTGGGGTTCAGAACCTTTACCTGAAAGTGTGGAGATACATTTTACAAGGGAGGCGTAATAATACCTACCTCCTGTGACACTCGTGATGATAAATCTAAGGTCACATAAATAAAAGCACACCTAACAATTTATATTATAAATGGTATTTACCATAATTTGATAAATGCCCTTCGACTGTTACAAATATCATTCCTGATTACCTAGAGTTCACAAAACTAGGTCCTTCTCAGAGGTGAGATTCCTGTCTTCCAAACTATATTGTGATCCGAACTATATTCTAGAAGGAGCATCAGAAGGTAGGCGATGGGGTGGCTCACCCTCACTGAACATGGTACACCCTCACTGAACATGGTACACCCTCACTGAACATGGTACACCCCATGTCATCCACTCCAAGGAGCCCCTCCAGGTGATGCCAGCCCCAGGTGGCTCTGCACCCAACCCTCCCCCACCCTCTTCCCCACCATCCCACTAGGCTGCACGGTCTCCAAACCCGAACTTACAATTCCCGCAGACTCAGCGTCTGGAAGAGCTGCCACGAGAGGGTGGTGAGCCGGTTACTCGACAGGTTTCTGCAAGAGTGACAAAAAGGAGGGGACATGAAAGGACAGATCTGGCACGGGCAATGCCCACAGCAGTCGGCACAGTGAGAGTCCGGCTTCATTGTTCTTCTCCTTTGCTCCATTCTGCCATCCATTCATCCACCACCGGGTGAGGCCCCGGGCCAGGTGTGGAGAGCACTCTGAAGCCTTGCAAAGGCCAAGTTTTACAAATCAAAAACATTTCTTTTCCTGATCATCCTCACACATCTACTCACCACCATACAAGCTCAGGGAGCCCCTTCCCGCTGGAGGACAGGCAGCGCTCAGGGCACACAAGCCAGCACACAGTCATTTTTATTATGAGGATTGGGGTATAGTTGGCCTATAAAAAAGCTGTATGTATTTAATGCATACATCTTGACGAGTTTGAAGATAAGGGTACATCCATGACACCATCGCAATAAACAATGTCATAAACTGAACTATCACTTCTAATTGAAAGTTTCTTCCCCAAGCCTGACTGGTGGTGGTGCAGTGTATAGAATACCGACCTGGGGTACTAAGGTCCCAGGTTCAAAACCCCAAGGTCACTGGGTTGAGTGCAGGTTCACCATTTTGAGCACAAGTCACTGGTTTGAGTGTGAGATCAACAATATGATACCATGGTCACTGGCTTGAGCCCAAGGGTCGCTGGCTTGAAGCCCAAGGTCACTGTCCTGAGCCCAAGGTCACTGACTTGAATCCCCTGGTCAGCACATTTGAGAAGCAATCAATGAACAACTAAAATGAAGCAACTACAAATTAATGCTTCTCATCTCTCTCCCCTTTTGTCTCTCTGTCACTCATAAAAAAAATCAAAAAGAAAAAAGTTTCCAACCCTTCTCTTTTTTCATGATATGAAGATTTAACATAAGCTATATCCTCTTAACAGATTATGAAATCTATCACACAGCATTGATAATATGCATGATACTATACAAGAGATTGCGAGGACGTACCCATCTCCCATAACCAAGACCAGATACCCTTTTACCAACAAGCATTCTCTTCTTTTATAGCACTTTCATTTTATTTTTTAAATATATTTTAATTTTGAATTGGATTTAGTGGGGTGACACTGATTAATAAAATTATCCAGGTGTCAGGTGCACAATTCTATAATATATCGTCTGTATAATGTATGATGTGTTCACCACCCCAAGTCAAGTCTCCTTCCATCACCATTCATCTTCCTTCTTCTATTCCCCCCCTTCCCCTCTTGTAATCCCCACGCTGCTGTCGCATCTACCAGGGTTTTTTTCTTTGCTTAATCCTTTGACCTTGACATTCGGACAAATCGAGGAAGCTCTGCACAGCACCGACCTCACCTTCTAGCTAGCTGCTCCATAAGCAAAAAACACCTATCAGTGATCAAGATATCAGCCTTTTGTTCACACTTCTTTTCTTCTGCTAATGGCTCTTTAATTGTTCTCATTAGGACGTTGGGGGGGGAGGGGAGTAACCATCAGTCTCCTGAAGAAAAGGAGAAACACACCCACAGCTATTATTTTGCCAGCTCAGCATACAACTTGTGATGTGATCCTAGCTTTTAAAGGCAGCAGCCAGACCCTGGAACTGAAGGGCCACCAGGAACAATGCGCTCACCCAATGGTGACCACGGATGGCGGTGAGGACTCCGCTTAGGTGAGCATCTACACACACACACACACACACACACACACACACACACACACACACACGATGTGCATGTTTGTGTCTATTAGATGTGTCGGGAATAAACGCAAACAGAGACTCTTGCTTATACTCACACCCATATGCTCACAGGCTTACAGGTGTATCTATATTTAGATGATTTTTACGACAAATATTTGTATAGAGATAAATATCGGCTTCACTGAGGAATGAGGGGGTGGATGGTTGATAAGGCCCCTCTGGAACGTACATTCAAGTTACAAATGAAAACCCAAAAGAACTGCAGTTCTGAGGGGCAGAGGGGAGGACAGACGGGGTGCTGTCGGTAGAGAACTGATGCAGGAGAGGGAGCTGGCTTTGGGGGCAGGAGCTCGGAGCAGTGCCCTCCGAGCAGGTCCCTCGGGAGCAGAGGGGAGGAGAGACGGGTGCTGTCGGTAGAGAACTGATGCAGGAGAGGGAGCTGGCTTTGGGGGCAGGAGCTCGGAGCAGTGCCCTCCGAGCAGGTCCCTCAGGAGGGAGACCAGAAGAGGGAGAAGAACGAGCCACACGCCAAGGAGGAGCCCCAGGAAGTGGACGTAGCATGTGCAAAGGCCTGAGAGGGTCCAGGCTGGAGGGCGGGGCTAGAAAGGAGGCCAAGTAGACTGACTGGTCTGGGATAAAGAAGAGGGGGTACATGCCACCCCCACCTTGCTGGCCACAGTAGGGAGTTTGGGCTTTATTTGTAAGGAGCAAGGGGAGGTGATGGGTGGTTTTCTGCAGGAAGGGCAGGACCCGATTGCCATTTCTAGGAACCAGAGACAACGCTGAACCATTTAGGAGGCCGCAGTGGTATTCCAGGCAAGAAGACGGGGGTGGGGGGGGAGGGAATGAAATGGATGGCTCCAAGGTATTGGAGGGAGAGCCGCCCGAACTTCCTACTGACCTGGGTCTGGCAGTGGAAGAAAAGACACCTAAACAACCAGACAAGCGGTGGTGTCTCATTTATGAGATGAGAAAAGCAGCAAGAGGTCACATTTGGGGGTGTGGTGGGGACCAAGGGCCTCCCCTTGCAAGTGTTGTATGAGATGCCTGCTGGACACCCAAAGAGAGAAATCCCAGGGCCTGTGTAGCACACGAGTCTGCAGCTCACAGGAGAAGTTGAGGCTGCGTGGGATCCCCAAGTACCACCGCTCATCACAGGAACGGATGTTCAAATACAAGAACGGCCTAAGGGCAGGGCTTCCACTTCTCATCTGAGGCAGCCCCCCGCCCCCGGCCGTGGGTGACAGCTCATGACTGGGATGGAGAGGCAGCCCCCACTCTGAGGAGGCAGGGGACCAATGGAGAAGGGAAGGGGACCACGGGGAGGTGCCCCCCACGTTGACTGCTCTGATCTCTCCCCTGTACCCAGCACTCCCTCCTACAGAGTCCTTAATGCCACACAGCCCTCTCTAGGACAGTCCCATACCCCCTGAACACTCACACACTTCCGGCGTGAGTGACAGCACCCAGCACCGCTGAGTGACAGCACAGAAGAACCTATGACACTCAACCTATCTGCATGCTCAGCCTCACAAGCCTCTAACAACGGGCCATCTTATTCCTGCAAACTTCCTCCGCGAAAAGGGTGATAAAAGATGTGTGTGCTGGCCACTGGGGGGCCCCACTGAGGCACGGCTCCCTGCAGGGCCCCTCCTACTTGGGAGGGTGGAGCAGGCCATCAGCCGCACAGCCCCACTGAGTCACTAACCAGATACCTGGAGCTTGGAACTTGGGGTCAAGGGTGACCAGTTTCAGTATGACTCGGAGTCTCCCTTACCATTAGCCCTTATAATGTCTCCATTGATATCGGGGACTCATCCAGTAGAGGTCGGCTGCTTTGTTCTGCTTTTCCCGGTTTACTGTCTATCCACAGCAGCCCGGTGTCAGCCCGAGTCGGACAAGGCCAAGCCGCCTGCGCTGTCCACCCCACCCCAGCGGGCGCTGAACCTGTGAGAGTCGGTACAGGAACCCGGCAGCTGAGCCCCGGGGAACAAAAGCAGGAAGGAGGGGGTGCAGGGCCGGGGGGTCCAGGTGAGGTGGGAACCCTCACCCTTCTCCAAGGGAGGAGCCGTCGGGGGCCCCGAGGCGCGGAGCGGGCTGCCAGCGACGTCCTTTCACAAAGGTCATGTTTTGCTACATTAGGTAGAAATGTCACAAGAAAATTGGATTCTGAAAGAAAAAAAAAAAAAACAGGCATTCCGGGCAAATAGAGAATAAAGAAATAGCGTTATCTTACAAGTTTGAGAAGAGAGCGGGGCCCGGACCCGAGAGGAGGGCCCCCGCGTCCGTCCGAGGAGAAAGGGCCCTGGGAGTCCTCCGGTTCTTGGCCCGATGGAGAGGCGACTGCAGCGCCCTGGGCTCTGTCCACAAGTGCCCGCTCTCCTCCGCCCCAACGCCCCCTGCGCACAGGTGCCCTCTCCTCCTGGGGAGGGAAAGGCTCCCTGACTCCCCCCACAGTCCTGGCTCATTCCTCTTCTCACATCCTCCCTACACAATGACCACAACCACAGCTGCCGCTCACCAAGGGCCGACCAGGCACCGGGGACTGTGCTAGGCACTTCTGCAGTTACGACCTCATGTAACATCGACAGCAACCACGCGTGGTCAGCTTCACGACCATCTTCACGCTACAGCGAGGAGACTGGGGCTCAGAGGTTGCTCTGCAAAGCTGAACGGCTCTGAGGGGTATCCACGCAAAGATTTGCAGCAGACCACAAGCAACGTCCCAAGGGATGTTGCAACCAACATACAGACATGTAATCTCGCAGAGACACACACACAACCCGGTGCATGTCACTGCTACACAATGCACGTAGAGGCGGTGCACACAGCCTGCACTGCCGTACATGGCGCTTGCTGGAGAGATGACAGGCGCATCCAGCCCCAGACACGAACAGACACGCACACGACAAGCAGGACATGCCTCTGGCCTTCCTGCCTTCACAGGCACTTGTAAATGCAGAACAAGTGGGTAAGCTGAGGCATGGGGCTCCGACAGACGACACCCACTCGGGACTCTGCCGCCGACTTTTCTTCTGGCTCGTGCCCCACCTGTATTCGCCTGTCATTGGTTATTGATGGGCCAGTTAGTCTACTCGTCAGAAGAGAGTTTAATTAAGAACCATCCTGCCTCGGAGCCCGAGCGCTGGCTCTTCCCGGCGCCTCCTCCCTCACAGATCCATTATCCCCCATCTCTGATTTTTGCTTGGGTCAGTGGGCAGTTTCCAAGCTCCCTGACCGTTGGAATTAACTGGGTGAGCAAGACTGTGCAAAATGATGCATCGCTTCCCCAGAATCAAGTTCCGTGAGGTTGCCCCCGTCTCCTTCATCTGAGCCAGCCAAACAAAGCCATTAATTCTCTGTCCCGCACTGCTGGCTCTCACAGGCCCAGAGTAACGGACGATGACCATACAGCTACTAGGCGCTCTGGAAACAGGGGGGCCAGATACACAGATGGCCATACTCTGACCCTGACGAGGGCAAGGGCCCGGGCATTCACCCTGTGATCCTCCAGGCAAAACCCTCAGTGTGGTAAGCAGTCCCACAACTTTCCTACAGGGGGCACCCAACTGCAGTAGAATGGAAAGGATATCACCTCTACCCTTAGGTCTCTGTTGTCCAACAAGAGAGAGGACCACTCAAGATGGACCCTGTTGTCAAGAGAAGCAAACTTGATGAACTCTTCTGTTCTCCAAAGGACTCATATTTTGGGGGGCTGAGACTTGAGAAGGGAACACTGAGTCCCTCCACAAAGTGATCTAAGCGCAGACCCTTCCCAAAACGCAAGGCCTGTGGGTTTCCTGGGTAACAGTGGGGCAGTCGTGCGACAATGCCGCCTCCTCTCTCAGCAGAGGCAGGCCCCGGGGCAGTTACACCCCAGGGTCTGAGCGTGGAAGGGACTGCTGGTGGCAGGTGCCCCACTGTCCCCGCACTGCTAAGCCAAACTGCCCGCTCCTGCACTGTTCTGCCTGCCCGGACCCCCACCTGCTCAGGTCCACACCTCAGACATGTCGCCTCTGCTCTACCCCCACTTCCGATCCCGGTCGTCACTCCACGGCTGCTTCTCCTCAGCCCCTCCTGCTTCGGTTTTATCTCCTGCTATTGTGGACTGAACTGTGCCCCCCTCCAAAAAAGATTCATATGTTAAAGTCCAAACCCACAGATCCACAGAATGTAACTGTATTTGAAAATAAAGCCTTTAATTTGGGAAGTTTAAGTGAGGTCACAGGAGCTGGCCCTAATCCAGCATGACTGTGTCCTTATAAGGAAGAGATTAGAACACAGACACACCCGGAGGGAGACCATGTGAAGACACATGGGGAGCTGCAGACGGCCATCTGCAAGCCAAGGAGAGAGGCCTCAGGAGAAACCGGCCCTGCCCACACCTCGACCTTGGACTTCCAGCCTCCAGGACTGAGAAGGAAAAGCTTCTGTTGTTAAGCTCCCCAGTCTGTGGGCACATTGTCATAGCAGCTCACACAAACTAATACACCTTGTCTCAGACCCTCACTTGCCCCAAGGCCCTGACAGCCAGGTTGTCTACCCAACTGTGAGTGACCTCCTGAAAGTGTCTGCATCATGAGAGTCAATCATTCCTTCTGTGTGTGCCTGGTCGCTCTCGGTTCCAGACACTCAGCCCGACTCAGCTCCCTGTCTATTTGGTCAGCTCCCTGGGGCATGCCCGGTTCTCCTGTCAAAGACTGCTGACAGAGAAACCAGAACCAGAGGTCCGGTCAGCCTGCACCCCACCAGTGAATGCCACGCCCCTGACTTCCAGAGGATTCTCTCCGCTGCTTACAAAAGGTACTACTCTAAGCACAGTGCGGGCTCCAAGCACCAAGCTCAGCTGACCAGACGCCCAGGTGCGGGGGGCTTGCTGGCTGCAACCACCATGATGTAAATCTCATTTCCTTCATCCACCAAGCCAGCATTTTGAAAGGCTCAGTTCTTCTCTCCTTAGGACCCAACAACCCCTCTGCTGTCTGTCTGCTCTCTTCTACTTTTCCCCATAAAAGAGTATCGGTCTCCTTGGAGACGGTCCGCTCCCACCGTGGCCACACCACCTTGGGAGTCCTGTGAAACTGCGGAAGGATTTGGAGGAAAGGTCGAGAAAGGGGAACTCCCGGGTGCAGCACCAACCCCACAAAGAGGCTTCCGAGAAGGAGCAGGCCACGGGAGAAGGCAGAGGCTGCACAAGCCAGAGCGCTGACACGTCATCAGGCTTGCCCTGGGGACTTGGTCCCAGTCCCCCTCCTCCAGCTGAACGGGTGAGATGGCAGGAAGCACTGTGCGCTCTTGTCACCGCGTCTGCCGCCGGCCACCGAGGAGGCCCCGCGAGCAGCCCCTTAAACTCGGGGCCTGCAATGTCCATCTAGAAGGCCAAGAAATATTTCTGTGCATCACTGACATATTTACTTTTCCCTCGATTATATTGCACTAAAACGGGGTGGGGGTGGGGGTTAAAGCCACGTGAGCCATTTTTATTCAGCTAAATTACACTGGATGGCTCATTTAATGAACTTTAATGAAGCCAGAATGCTTTCTCTAATCAAATTGCAAGTGGTGTGACTGGTGTCTTGACCTTCCATCAGGAGACTGGAGGCAGCTTTCTCCGAGGCCCTGGGCTGGGCGACACCAGGGTTCCCCAGAGTGAGTTCCTGGGCTTCCAAGGTCTCCAGAATGTTCATGGGTATTACCAGAGGGGAAAAAAAATTCATGTTGCTTGAAAGATGTTGTCCTAAACAAAATTAAACGGGCTGGCATTGCAGACTTCTCAGAGCCTTTCCTGAAAGAAAGATCTCTCCAGCTAACTCCCTAGGCCCTGGGGGCTGCTCCACGAAGAGTCTAACAGAAATATCACCCCACTTATCATATTTAGAGAAATGACGGTTGTGATGAGAAATACATGTTTAGAAAAAAAAAAAACAAAGGAAAGAAATATAAGTTTGGTCTTCGTCCATGGTTTCTGGCTCACAGCTCTCAAAACGCTTGGAGTTTCCTGAGTGATAAGAGCGATCAGGGAATCTTTTGTTATAATATTAGGTGTCTTGTCCTCAGTTTCTGAAATCACTTCAGAGAATGAGGTAACTTTTGGAAATCCCCCTAATGATAGGGGCGGTTGCCAGGAAAAACCTTGAGCAGAGGGCTGGAACTTTTTTTAGTCCCGCCCCTGAGTTCCGGAAGGAGACAGGTTGCTGACGCTAAGTCAGTTGCCAATGGCCAGTGATTCCATCAATCACTCCTCTCAGCAACCTCCATAAAAACCCAAAAGGGGGGGGGGGGGGTCTGAAGAGCTTCCAGGGTGGGGAAGCTAAGTGCTTCCAGGTGCCACTGTGCAGGGCCCGAAACTCCATGGAGACAACACTCCTTCGTTCCAGACCTCGCCCTGTGGATCTCCTGATATGGCAGTGGATTTGTATCCTTCAGAATTGTCTGGAATCAACCAATCATTCAGTGAGTGAAAGGATTCCTGAGTCCTGTGAACCACTCTGGCAAAATAATCGAACCCCAAAAAGGGGGCGTGGGAACCTCTGATTCATAGCCAATGGGTCAGAAGCACAGGTAACCAACCACCTGGGCTGGCAATGGTGTCTGGTGCGGGCATTTTGCGGAACCAAGCCCTTCACCAGTGAAATCTGCTGCTATCTCCAAGCAGGTAATGTCGTAATTGAGTTGAACTGTAGGACACCAGCTGGTATCTGAGAATTTCTTGTTGATGTGGAGGGAAAACCTATACGTTCTAATTGGGTGCATAATCACTAATGGTCTAGACCTGGGGTCTGCCAACGATGGCCGGCAGTCTGGCTTTGTAAATAGTTTTCTAGGAACACGGCCACGTGTGCTCATTGACATGCTGCCTATGTGCATGCTGTAGATGGAATACCAGTCCTCCAAAGATGTCCACACCCTCGTCCCCGGAGCCTGTGATTATGTCAGCTTCCACAGCAGAAGGGACTTTGCAGACGTGATTAAACAAACAGACCTTTAGATGGGGAAGTTATCCTTCATTATCCAGTGGCCCCAATGGAATCACTGGGTCCTTAAAAGTAGAAGAAGGAGGCAGACAGACATTCAGAGAGAGAAAGAGGTGGTCACAAGAGGAAGGACAGAGAGATGCAATGTGCTGGCCTTGAAGATGGAAGAAGGGGCCACAAGCCAAGGAGTGAGGGCAGCCTCTCGAAGCTGGAAGGCAGGGAAACTGACGTTCCTTACCTCCAGGGGAACGCGGCCCTGCCGCGCCTGGGTTACGGCCCAGTGAGACCCACATGGGACGTCCGTGCTACAGAGTGTAACACAATAAATGTGTGCTTTTAAGCCACACCGTTCATGGAAATTTGTTACAGTGGCAACAGAAAACTAGTTCAGGTCACTTCTGCATTAGAGAGGCCAAGCTGAGTAGTTGTGACCAACACCAAGTTGCCCACAAGCCTAAAATATTTAGTATGTGGCCCTGTACAGAAAAAAAAAATGTGCCAATCCCCAGTCTTGTTAATAGAAATACAAAGCAAGCCACATATGTTTTCAAAATTGTCTGGTAATTACATTTTTAAAAAGTGGAATTAAAGAGGTAAAATTAGTTGAATTCATATATTTTACTTGACCCAATATATCCAAAATATCATCAATTCAACATGTGATCAATATAAAAAATACTAATGAGATATTTCATATTTTATTCCCTTGGGGGGGGGCGGACTGTTTCTGAAGCATATGCGTCTTTTACACGCCCAGCACATCTCGGTTTGGACTGGCCACATTTCCAGTGCTCGCGAGCCATGGGCGGCCAGGCCCCGCAGTGGACGGAGCAGCACTGGACCATCTGCACAAGCCAGGCGCTCGCTGAGAGGAGCAGTCCGCAGATGGGGAAGGAGAACTACAAGTTCCCCAAAGTAAAGCCAGGTTTCCTTCCGCAGATGCCGGTCTGTCCTAGAACACAATAGCCACGTGACTTGTGGCACGAAGAGGATCCTTCCTGTTGTCCCCAAGTCCCTGCAACATCCCTGAGCAGCTGCCACGGCCCGCTCAGGCAGGAAGGAAAGGAGGGGACAGGTCTTGCCACATGCTGAGGGGTGGAGAAGGACCATGGCTGGGCATGTGGGAGACCAGACATGGGCAGATTGCTAGACTCTTCCAGAATGCGTGGCCCAACAAATCAGGTCAGGTCTCCACCGGGAAGCCCCAGGCTTCCTGTGTGACGACGTCCACCTCCTGTTCCCGTGTGGACTCTCACCACCCACCTCTCTTCCCCGTTCTTCACCCCCCTCCCCATAGCTAACTCCACAGAGCAGTGTCCCCATGCCAGCCGCACGTCAGAGCGTGCTGGCACTTCTCCGCCTCAGTGCCATCATGCCCGGTGCTCCCTGCACCTGCTGTGTTCTACTGCCCACCCGCGGGGGCACAGCTGCCACCCACTCTGTCTCCTGCTGCATTGTGCCTGGGCATGGACTACTGCCCATGGCTCAGCCTGCTAGCTCTGAGTGACGGCTGTGTGTGTGCGGGCCTCCCTCATCAGACTGCTTTTCCTGAGGGCAAGGAACCATTTATTTTCAGTGCAGTAGCCTTTATAGTACCCCAAATACAGTAGGTGCTCCACAAAGGTGCAGCAAACTCCACTGAAACTAGCAGTACCTAGGTCCAGTGCCAGGCCAACCCCTGATGCATCCGTGTCCTATGCCCTGAGTAAGTTATTTCACCGATCTGTGCCTCAGCTTGCTCATATGTATACTGGGGACGATAACAGGGCGTGTTCCTTTGAGTTGTGGTGAGGGTTAAATGGGGTATGGCAAATTGGGTCCAGAAAGCAGCTGGCACAATGCCTAGCCCTTGAACAACCTATCATGTTCCATGCACGGTGTCTCTCCCCTTATCCAGCTCCAGTCACCACAAAACCTGCAACGAGTCCAGGCTCATTAGAACAAACATCAGAGACCCAGGCAATGCCCCCTGAATTCAGGCATCAACGAAATACCAGTCCAACAAAATAACATGGAAAACCATTTCAATAGAACAACAGGTGGCACCTGTTCCCCTGCGCATGTGTTGGGATCCGTGCCCGCGCCCGCCTTTTCCCACCCCTCTCATGCAGGGGCAGAGCCTGCAACCCACGGGCTCCGGGAAGACATGTCCCTACCCAGGTCAGATACTCCCGTGTCTGGGCATTCACTGTCGGCAAGGCCCCCACAGGGACATGGGCTGTATACCAGACCTGGACTGTCACCAGGACTATTCTGGTGGGTTTTCTTTGCAGACAAATTAACCAAAAGTGAGTTGCCCCAAACCATGCCAGCTCCCCCTGGAGGCTCAGGTGGGCACTGCCTGGCCGACGCTGGGCGTTCCCAGCTGTGGCCCACTCAGGGGTGATGTAGGCCAGGCCCACGAGAGGCTCCCACCCGTGAACCATGACATGGTGGTAGAACCAGGGCACCACACTCGTTTTTCTCTGGGGCTGTTGTTATGACAAGAGAAGGACAAAGGCACAGAGAGCATCCGCGGGCAACTCAGGAAACTGTGCCGTCACTTACTAACGGCGAAGCAGGAGCGACTGAGGGACAAGGGGCCGAGGCGGACTCAGCTGCCCAGACCACTGGTGGGACCCGGGGTGGGGCGGAGTCTGGGGAAGGCTGGTGAGCAGTGACAGGCAGGGCGGGGGTGTCCCTTGCTCTGCAAGAAGAAAGCATATTCCTGCGAGTGACCTTTCAGGCAGAGCAGGCGCCTGTCACCCTCCTGAAACCTACCCCTGGGATCCGAGGACAATCTATGGCTTTCTTTAGAAACGACAAAATTGTGAAGGGATTAGCCAAAAACATATACATATACAACAGAGACACAGAGGACGGTGTGGTCACAGCCCGAGGGAAAGGGGTTGGGGGCTAAGTGGAGGTGGACAAAGGGGGTAGATAGGGACAGAAAGAGATTTTTGTGGTCCTGGCTGGTTGGCTCAGTGGATAGAGCATCGGCCCAGCATATGGTCATCCCAGGTTTGAAACCCAATCAGGGCACACAGGAGAAGCGACCATCTGCTTCTCTTCCCCTCTTCTCCCCCTTCTCTCTCTCTTCCTCTCTCACAGCCAATGGCTTGACTGGTTTGAGCATGGCCCCGGATGCTGAGGATGGCTCAGTTGGTTTGAGTACATCAGCCTCAGGAGCTAAAACTAGCTCGGTACTCAAGCATGGACCCTAGACAGGGTTGCTAGGTGAATCCTGGTCAGGGCACACTCTCTATCTCTCCTCCTCTCAAATAAATAAATACATAAATAAATAATAAAATAAAAAAGCGACTTTGCTTGGGGTGGAGTGCACACAGTATGGGGTGCACATGGTGTTTCACTGACTTGTCCACTCGAAACTTGCATGGTTTTTGCAAACCAATGGCATCGGAAGAAATTAAATTGATAGAAAAATAAAATAAAATTTTTAGCATTTACTACGAAAATAATTAAAAACTGTGAGCAGAAAGCTGCTTTGGGCCTCTTTATAAAGAAATCTGATTAGGCCCCCAACCCTCCCTTCCAGATGAGTGTTTAGGGGGGACACAGGCCAGGTGTGGGTGTGGGGAGATGGTCTCCGGCCCCGGGGGCCACCGTCACTGGACTCAGGAGGGCTGGCCTAGAACCTGCAGTGCTAAGCAGTTCCGGGGGGGGGGGGGGTTTGGGAGCCACGCCTCCAGAACCACGACCCGTGAAACGCTGTCTCCCAGTAGGTTTACGCCGGGTCCTGGCAAACCCTCCTGTCCTGAAAGGCAGGACAATCACACACACATCCAGGAGAGAATGAAGTGGTCATGTGTCCGGGTGAGCAAAGAGACTCTGTCAGGCGCCCGGGCACTCTCGCCAGGGCTCCCAGCAGCAGGCGCCATTATTAATGACCAGGAGGAGACACAGCCATCTCTCTCCGAGGCCGGTAGACAGCGGCCAGTGGGAAGGCTCCCCTGGGCAGTGTGGAGCAGGGCTGTCATGACATTGGAGATGGACAGAAAAGAGCGAGTCGTGACTGCCGCCCAAAGCGCCTCCTGGACGGCGAGGTCCACCCGCTCCCTGCCCCTCGTCAGCAGGCCGTCTGCAAGGAGGGCCTGGGTCCACCACGTGGAGCTGGTTTTATGAGAACCCACTGTGGGAGGGCAGTCACCCAGGAAGGGGGTCTTTCTGAACTCTCTCTGGTGAGCCTGCAGGGAGTGAGAGGGCGGTGAGGGGGTCCGGCTGCAGTGGGGACAGGGACCAGCAGAAAGGGAGTGGCTGAGAGAAGACCAGAGTGTCCACACCAACGAGTGTGACCAGGGTGGGGCTGGGCAGCCTGGCGTGCAGAGGAGCCGCCTCTGTGACAGCGCAGAGGGTGGTGGCAGGGACAGGGAGGGGACAGGCACACAGCCACAGCGGGCAGAGGGTGGTGGCAGGGACAGGGAGGGGACGGGCACACAGCCACAGCGGGCAGAGGGTGGTGGCAGGGACAGGGAGGGGACGGGCACACAGCAACGGCGGGCAGAGGGTGGTGGCAGGGACAGGGAGGAGACGGGCACACAGCCACAGCGGGCAGAGGGTGGTGGCAGGGACAGGGAGGGGACGGGCACACAGCCACAGCGGGCAGAGGGTGGTGGCAGGGACAGGGAGGGGACGGGCACACAGCAACGGCGGGCAGAGGGTGGTGGCAGGGACAGGGAGGAGACGGGCACACAGCCACAGCGGGTCAGAGCCAGGGTGGCCCTCCACTCCTGCTGCCCAAGGAGGGGCTCACTGGAAGCCGGAGGATGCCCCCAGAAGTAGAGACCTCAGCGCAGAGCCTGGGGTACTTTCCTCAGAGCTTAGAGCACAGTGTGGACAACCAGGACGGGAAGGTTAAGCAAGGCCACGCTCTGGAGTGGCCAGGGCAGAGCGGGGGTGACTTTGCTGACAGTTGCCTGAGGGCCTCGGGGTCTTTGAACCAGCGCAGGTCAGGCCTCCCCTGTCCCTCCCCTTCCCAGACCAGAGCCTGTTGGTTTAAAGAGCAGCAGCTGGCTCTGTCATGTGACATGTGAATGCCACTGGTGTTAGGGGCCTTCTCATCTGTCAGAAGTGACCAAGGGACTTGGTCAGGGAGATTGTGTGAGGAACTAGGAAACAGATTGACTTTTTTTTTTTTTTTTTAATTTTTTTTTTATTTATTTATTCATTTTTAGAGAGGAGAAAGAGAGAGAGAGAGAAGGGGGAGGAGCTGGAAGCATCAACTCCCATATGTGCCTTGACCAGGCAAGCCCAGGGTTTCGAACCGGCGACCTCAGCATTTCCAGGTTGATGTTTTATCCACTGTGCCACCACAGGTCAGGCAGATTGACTTTTAAGACACAATGCTTGGGCAACTGTGTCTTAAAAGGGAGAGTACAGTCAAGCAGAGTCACGGAGACCTTATGTCCCCATCGTGTGGGGCAGGCAGGGGTTTCCAACATGTGGTCCCCAGACCGGCAGCAACGGCATCACTGGGTGCTTGTCAGAAATGCACATTCTCAGGGCCCCACCCAGACCTGTGAAACTGCAGGCCCTCGGGGTGGGCCCATAGCCTGTGCTGTATAGAGCCGACGCTCACTGGGTGTGCCAGCAGGCTCTGCAGCCAGACAGACGGCCCGACTTTCAGCGACAACCCTCCAAATTGTGGGAGCCTCCCTCAAATGATTACTGAACCTCTCTGGGTCTCAGTTTCTTCATCGTGACCACAGAAGACATAATTGAATCAGCCCTATGAGATTAAAATGAGCAAACTCATGTCGAGTGGCGATGCAGTGGGTGGCACGCAGGAGGTACTCCGAGCATGGCTGCACGGGTGCCGGTACTGGAGGGGGCGGTGCTGAGCAGAGCTCCCGGATGGACCCGCTCTGGCCGGCTCTCCTTCCAGGGCTTACGTGCAGGAGCTCGCGTAACCGCTACAACTACCCAGGAGGGATGTGCTACCGTCATGTTGTCGTAGGGGCAAGAGCATCAACTTTGCAGGGGGCAAGAGCATGGAGCAAGGGGGCAAGTGAGCTGCCGGAGTCAGCAGCGGCTGCCGAGGGGGCCAGGAACTGAACCCCAAAGTCCTCACAACCGACCAGCAGTGAGTGGCAGGAGGAACTGTCACTCGGGTTCCATCTCCCAGTCACGACGGCCCCCAGCTGTCACCCCCACCAGAATCCCGCTGTTCCTAAGCAGGATTTGGAAAGCCTTCCCGAGCCCCATCTGGGAGGACTTGAAATCCTGGTCTCTGAAAGGGAAGTTTGAGTGAAGTTGCCCACTGTGTCCCCTGGCCCGCTCAGGACCGTGCGTGACAGCCATAAAGGATGGTGATCCCTCTACCAGGAGCTCACGGGGAGAGGCAGGGGGGCCGTTGTGCAGAGATGACCCGTGTGTCCCCCTTGCCGCTGCAGACCCGACTCCAGGCAGAGAGGGGTGGGGCGGAGTCCCACACACACACGGTGACATGCCCCAGGCTGCGGCACCCTGGTGCCTCTCTCCCGGAGGGGTGTGGGCAGAGATCTGAGCCAGAATGACTGTGCCGCGCTGCCCCTGAGCCCAGTGAGAGGCTGGCACTTCAGTGTGATGGCCCCGTGCTGGGGGGCTGGGCACATGCAGGGGTGCTCCGCCCTCAAGCTGCTGAGGAACGCCCTCTGCGCACCTCGGGTTTCAGAGACAGCGAGCAAAATGCAAGTGCGAGCAAATGACAGGGCTCGGGCTTCCTGTCAAACACCTTAGCAGCGACGGGCCAGCAGCACCTGGACTTAGAATTCTAAAGAAGACCCCATCCACCTGGGGACCCCGATCTCCACTCCCGGACACCCCAAGCACCAAGCACCAACAAACAAGGACTCAGCCTTCCAGGAGGCCACCTTTTAGCTCTATAATCTATGCTGAGCCTCACTCTTCTCTCCTCTGAAATGGGAATGTTTATTTGATGGTGAGAATTAAATGGAATAACAAATGGGCGCCCCACGCAGGGTCTGTCAAATGCAGGCTCTCAGTGGAAACGGGCTACAAACCCGCAGTGGAGACCCACAAAGAAAACAACGGATGAGGTGACAGACCTCACCCCCAAGGAGCAGCTGTGAACCAAGCAGGGGGTCCGCCAGGGGCGGGGCAGGGAGGAAGGGAGGGGCTCAGGCTCCAGTTCCCCAATCCTGGGGAGCAAAGGGGCACACGGAGGGACCATCACCACAAGAGCGACCAGACAAGAAAACGCACACTAGACACCGCACTTGGCAGACTCTACTAAACGGCTTCCAATTAATTAACTGATTACACGACAGAACAGAAGGGGATTCGAAAGAGTGCTGTTGACCTTTAAGAATAATTAATATCATCAGGATACCAAACTCGTCCAAGGAAAATAATGAGGAACATTTAATATTACATCCAAAGGCTCTGGGTGGGGAGGCAGATGGGCCCTCTGTAAACAACGCCCCGGCTCCCTGCTCCGCTCTGGCTTCCTGTCAACCCACCACCCCCATCCAGCCTCCTCCTGGGACTGGCAGGGGGTCCTGGGAAATGCCTGGACCTCCCACCTCGGTCCACATGGGCATTTGCTGCCTGGCCCAGTCCTGTGGCCACTCTGTCTGTCCAGGCAACAAGAGCACAGGAAAAAGCGCAGGGCGAAAGGTTCCCGCTGCTGAGAGGGGCACCAGCCCACGCTTCTCAGTCCAAGCACGTGTCTGCAAGCCCCCCTCTGCCAGGGCCAGCCCTGAGGAAGGACCCCACTCGGTGTCCGGGCAGAGGCCCATCCTCCAGCTCCCTGCCCCCGTCACACCCTGAGGGGTTCTACACCATCATATCTGATGGCAAATGGTCTACACAATCTGTGAAAGCGAGGGCCCATCTGCCTCGGCCACAGTTCTACTCCCAGCATCCAGCAACGTGGTGTCGCCGAGCTGATCTGGAAGGAGCCCTCACCCGGGACAGCCTCCCCTGGCCTCACGGCTCCTCCTGGGATTCCAGGCAAATTCTGGGTCGTCCTTTGTGATTCCCTCTAAGCGGCTTCCTGCCAGTCGCCTCCAGGTTTTTCCCACTCACTGCTCCCAGAGTGCTCTGTCCATCCCTCTACTTTCGTACTCGTCACTCTGTCAAACAATCTGTCAAGTCTGGCTTCCTGTTAGATGGTGAGTATCCTACAACTAAAACCCCAACCTTCCCCTGTCTCTGTCTCCCTGGTGCAGAGTAGGTCCTCAGTAAATATTTGCTGAAGAAACTCAAGAATAAATGGAAGTAATCTGACTTAAAGGAGGCAAAACTTATTTAAAAACTTCACCCTCCAAGGACACAAGATTAACTCATTCATTCAACAGGCATGCAGGACAGGTGGCCTGGTCAGCAAACTGCCTCCTGGTTTGCCCAAACAGTCCTAATCCACATCCTGGGATGTGGGACCCCATCTGTCAGTTCCCCTTTCACTTGCAAAAGTGTCCCTGTTTGAACAATAATTTTGCTGATTTCCCACTGTGCGCCATGCGCACGTCTATGCATTAGCTCACAGCACAGGACAAAAGGGATAGGCAGATTCTCTAAACAAAGTAAATTTTTGTATCATCCCAGCTTGACAATAGTGCGAGGCACTCTCTACCCCTTCATCACCCAACAGGTACTAACCGGCCTCAGTCCACGCCGGGCAATGCTAGGCGTGGGGTAAATAAGTCACGTTCCATCATGGGAACCTGCTCATTCGCTCTGTTTCTGGGAGGATCTGTGGGAGGAGACCCGTCTGAAACGTTTGCTTGAGGCTTAGAACGTGAACCTTCCCAGGGGTCTGGAACCCTTGTTGGCGCCAGTGGGCGGTGGGAGGCAGTCAGCGTGGCCACGGCCCCCTCTGCGCCCAATGTCAGCTGGCCCAGGGCACCTGTCCTTTCTCTAAAATAACCTGTTATTTCTAACCCTCAGAAAGGGTTGGTTAGAGGGTATTTGCAGGAAAGCCCAGCTACAGATACAAGAGACCCCAAGACATCATCCCCAGAGCCCCAAGACTCTGAGGGGGCTCAGCCCACCCTGACCCCCACTTCATCCCCAGGTCCTCCTCCATCTCACACACGCCTCTCTTGTCATAGCCTAGCCTGCACTGCTGCGGAGTTCAGATCCTATAGCTATCCTATTTCCAAAGCCCAGATGACGTGACTTCCACTGACATTCTCCGTGTCACCCCGCTCCTCCTCAGCTTCAGAAGTCCCGGCCTCCCTCCACACCTTCCTTGACTGCCAGGAACAGCCGCCTCCTCCTCCGGAGCGAGAGCCATGAGAAGGGGCCAGCCGCCCGGCCAGCGCCCCCTCCCCCACTCCCGCTTCCCCTCCCGTGTCAGCTGAAAACATCTCTTTTCTCCTTTTAATTGCACTTCTCTGCTTCCCTCTCTGTTATTGGCCCCATGACTCAGGGTGTAATTTATTCACCAAACAATGTCATTACACCACTGTTCTCTGTAATTTATGCCGTGCATGGCCTCTGGCCGCTGTTGTCCAACTCCACAGAATGTTTGGGGAAAAGCAGTGTTCGTTCCTCGTCCCCATGGCCTCTCTCCTGCAGAGACCTGGCAGCGTCCACGGAGCTGACGCCAGGAGAGATGAGATAAGAATCTTATCTCGTGTTGAAGATGCGGGACCCAGAGCCCACCGCCACCCCCACTTGGCTGCACGTAGATTCTCACGTAGCCGTTTCTTCTCCGTCTCCAGGCTGTGTGAGAACGATCCAAACTGGGTGTCAGGGGCATCTGTCTAGAGACGAGACCCTTAGAATTGAGACTTAAGAGCAATAAGAGGGAGGAGAAAAGGGGGGAAGCGTGCCTGGGCACTAGGGTCTGGCAAAGGCTGGTACTCCCGGGGTGGCCGTCCCCGCCAGGGTTTGTGAGCAGGGTTCCTGCTCACAGCTCTTTTCAGAAAGTGGAGGGCCCAGTTTGCACTTTGATCAAAAAGCACTTCTAAACAAAAAGCACGCAGGTGAATTTCCCCGATTGGCCTGAGTTCCACACACCGTGCACTGAACAGGGTGCCGGACTCAACTTCTTCTTTCTTACACCAGCATGACCGTTGCTGACCTCAGTGTAATTTAAAACCTTGAGCTTTGAGTACAAGTGCAAACAATTAATTACTTGCTAATAAGCATTTCCTCCTGCTATGGGGAATTTTCCAGAATCATGAATAATAATCATGCGAATCAACTAAAGATAATTGGGATACAGAAATAATTTTCTGAGAAATACAAGTAACGGGTAACATGCATTGAGTGCTTGTGAGGAACTAATCACTACACGCTTTAAAGATATTAGGCCATGGAATTTCCCTAAAAACCTTCTGTGGTTCGTGTTATTATTATGATGATGTGTTCTCATTTTACAGATAAAGAATCCGTGACTTAGAGGTGAGGTAACTAGTTCAAGGTCACAAAGCTGGTAATGCTAAAAAGGGCCGGAATCACCGTGTCCGATTCCTGAACCCACAGCCTTCGCTCGCTCACTACTGCAGGTGCACCTGTGCACGTGCATGAGCGCGCACACACACATGCCAGAAGGGGCCCAGCTCTGCAGCTGGGACTCCTCCACACACGCAGGTGGAAGGCTTCCAGGAACGAGGAAGGCATGCCGTCATGAAGAACAAACCCACCCGCGTCGTAACTCTGCCAGCTCTGCTGTGTTTCCCCCCAGCTCGTTCCCTTTGATGGCACCCTGAAAAAGCATGTGACAAGCACACTTGTCGTGGGCCCCAGTCAACAGGAACAGAACAGGTAAAGGGATGGGCACAGCAACCCCTGAACCGCAGACCCTGGCAGCTCTGCCCTAGAAGAAAGACTGCCAGCCCAGCTGTTCCCAACTCCTTGGTCCTAGACAATCCCCGTCTGGGGCAACTAAAGCCATGTGCCACACAGTCGTCCCTCCCTCCACCCTGGGCCTAGGAGGACAGAGGCTGGAGAAGCAGGCTTCTCTCACAGCTGTCTCCCTGCTTGTATCTGGACCTCCCTGGGCAGACAGGCAGAAAGCAGGCCACTTGTCACTCCATGTGCCCGGCTCTTTGAGTATGCCACCAGGCACAAAGACACAGGTCAGCCCCAGCAGGTGCCATGATGCCAGAGAGAAGGTGGAGGGTGGGCCAGAGCCTGGGAGCTTCTCCCAGGAGCTGTTGTTCACAGATCACTGAGCCCAGGAGGCTCCCTGAGCTCTGGCCATGGTGCTGAATCCCCAGGGACACAGGCGCTTTCAGTTGGGTAAGCAAAAATAGTGATCCTTGGATGCAGGTTTCTCCGCCAAGAATAAACAATTCTTCAATATTCCTACAGGGAAGCTGGGCTCCTGACCACCCTCACAGAGGTGAACTAACATTTGCACTGAATGCAACATAAAAGAATAGGAATTCTGGTCAGACATTTACAGATTAGATACGAATCCGTATCTATAGCTATGTGACCTAAGCAAGGCACATAACCCCTCTGTGTCCCAGAGCCCTCATTTGTAAAACAGGAAGAATAACATTTATTCAAGCAGGATTGCTGCTGGAAGAGTATCCTAGCAGAAAGGATAACATATTTCTTTTCTACCTTCTCCTGTGGCTTTGCTCACTGCTTGTGAGTGCAGGGGTGCGTGCACTCACCCCCACACACATGCACACACACAGTCCATGGAGTCTCCTCCCTCTTCCTATGCAACACTGCACACCTTCCTTCAAGGACAGACCTAAGATCCTTCCTCACTCCTTCCCCAGCATCACTGGAACACAAGCCACTCTCCACCTGTACAGTTCAGCACCAACCAGCATATGTTAACAGAGCAGCATCACTGACCTGGGAAAGTGAGTCCTGTCTTCCCAACTAGACTGAACATTCCAGGTCCCCCTGGACCGCGTCTTGCTTTACTACCTCCATTCCTCCCTGTCCCCAAGTCCCAGTGCTGGCCACAGGGGGACATTTCCAAGGCACCTGTTCCCTGTGCTTAACATGGCCCATCATAGTACTATTGGTAGAGTCACCTGGTAGAGATTTGAACCGAATAGTGTTTGAATGTTTTCCAGCTACAGTCAGGTTAGCTTCTAGTGATGATGCAGCTACCATGCTATCACCAGATACACCAATGTAGGAATGTGTTTCCTGTGACACAGGAAAGGGACTTACAAGAAAAGTCCGGGTGGTTCCTGATGACGAGTCTCAGTGCAGCATCAAGACCCCAAGATCAAGGAACCAGGCGAGTCCCTTCGCAGGTGGCAGCAGGGACTAAGGAAACAGTGCAGTGTGGCATCAAAGACGATGAGCGTGGAGTCAGAGACCTGTGTCCTGGCCCAGACTTCACTGTCTCTGCCATGTAGCCTTGGACAAATCCCTCTCGGTGTCCTCGGCAATAAGAGGGATGATAGTAATTGCTACTTCACCTCAACGCTGCATATTAAGCGAGAGGTCCCTTTGAACAGTGGCCTTAAAGGCACCAGAGCCATGCTGGTTCTGACACCATATTGCTCAGGGCCTTGGTCATGAGTCATAAAAGGGAAATGTCATGGACTCTCACAGAAGCACACCATGCAGTGACCAATTCCTTTCTACGTCTCCCTACAGGGCCCCACGCAGACACACCCACTTGTTTCATAGGTCCTTAGGGGCACTAATGGGTGCCTGGCATGATCTGGGCATGTCAATGAATGAATGAGTCAGGACAACAGAAATAAGAAACTCCCAAAAATTCTGGTCTGACTGAAGGCTACAAAAAAGACCAGACCCAACACCTGCAAGGGACTCGCCATGCGCCAGAACATCTTACGCTTTATCCCACCGGGTCCCAAAACAAGCCAAAGAGGGAAACAGTGTTTCTCGCCACAGGGAAGACCCAGCTCAGAGAGGCAAGAAGATGTGACCAAGGTCTCACAGCGGCTAGGCCGTCCCGCCGGGAAGGGAGCCCCGACTGCCGACGCCAGCATTTGTTTCTTCAGAGGTAACATTGTGCCCTGCCTCTCAGTGCTCATCCAGGGGAGAGGGGAGGGGGCGAGCTTGAAGCAGAGACCTGCACCGCAGAGAGAGACAGCGGAATCAGAGGAGGAAAGTGGAGAGGGAGAGAGCAGAGAGACAGACCGCTGCTGGGACCAGGGCTGCGGGATGTGATTATTAATATTCTCACCAGAGTCCCGGCCATTTAAACTTTATTTAAGAACATGCCTGACTGTATAATTACAAGGCTTTAATTTGTTTTCTTTTCTGCACAATAAATAAGGAGCACGCGTTTGCTCTCTGCAAACGCCGCCCGCCCGTGCCGGCATCGGTGGAGGCTGCTGACTGGAGGTGGACGGCTGGCACACGGAGGGGCAGCCCACCGTCACCTGGACACCTGGGCTCCCCAGATGTGGGGCAGGCAGGAGGACCAAGCAGGGCTCATGTTGCAGGTGGTGGGGCCCCTGGCTCTGAGGGGCACTGACCCGGCAGGGAACCTGGCTCTGGACACAGGCATGGCTGCTCAGTATCCCTCAGGGGAACCCACTCCCTCTGGCTCTGTGGCTGGCTGTGCCCAACTCACTGGACAACTTTGGGCTTCAGACCCACTCAATGATTAAAGGGAAACAAGGGGTCACGCAGCTCCCCCCTCGAGCTGCCCATCCACTCACCCACTGAGCGTCGCCATGTGCCAGGGCCACCGCTGGTGGAGAAGAGAGGGGGGACACCTTGCCTCAGGAGTGAGCCCGGCAGGGACAGCAAACATCACATAATTAAAAGTATAATTATTGAATTTGAATGTGTATTTATTGGGACAAGTGCAGCGGAAGAAGAGGAACAGGAACCTAGGGATGGCAGTGGGGAACAGTGTCGGGGGTGGGGTGTGGCGTACCCGCCTGAGCCCCGAGCTGGCACGGGAGGCACTAACTGAAGAGGATGGGGATGACGGAGGGGCCCGGGCAGGGGGAGGGGAGTGCAGTCAAGGAAAGCGTCCAGTGGCGGGTGCGAGTGGAGGACTGCTGGGAAGTTCCCGGGGCACCCTACTCGGGCCCCTGCCCTGGCTGCACGCTCACCAGGCAGTCAGGGGCAGGAGGTCTGGCCTGTAGCCTGAGAGCATTGGAGGCACATTTAGGAGAGAATTGGACTAAAATGTTTGAATAATTTCCTTGCCATGCATGGAGAAAAGTGTGGGGTGGAGTGAGAGCTTAGGACCCTGGTTTGGAGAGGCCGGGCTGGGCAGGGCGGCACCGAGACCTCCCTCAGAAGGACATGTGGAGGCACTGGGCACGGACTGACCGGACCGACCGCACCCACCACAGCACAGGGGCAGTGGGGAGGGGCCCGGTCCCTCTGCGGCCCTGACTCCCCCCACCCTGGCTCTCCCTAACATGACCAGCTCCTCAGGGCCCAGTGAGAGAGGTTTCAGGTCACAGGACTGACCTGAGGGACAGGAGAATGGGAAGCAAGGATTCTGACACTCCTGTGCTGCCCACTCAGGAGCCGCAGGGAGAGGTGATGTGGGGACCCCGCCATCTGCCTGACTCCAGGCTCAGTGGGGGTCACACTTGCCCCTGCACCGCCAGGCCTCGGGCACTCAGTGCAGGGCTCCCTCTACCTGGGACCCCCCCCATCCCCCCCCAGGGGACCTTCCCTGCTGCAGTCCCCCTTCCCCAAAGATACACACCTGCCTTTGCTAACTGCTCCTTGGGAGCCCCAGGGTCCCTGTCACACTGTGGAGTAACTGTCTCTGGCCTCCAACCTAAAACCATCACAAGGATAACCAGGTGGTACCCAGGACCCACAGGACTAAGGCCAAGGCCAGCAGCCCCAAGAGACAATGGGTGAACCCGGGAAAAAAGAGATGTTCGCAAACCCGTGAGGACGAAACGAGGGAGGAAAGGATGGGAGGCTGCCAGCCTGCTGAGGAAGGGAGAGGGGCACAATTAATGACGACTCTGAAATAGCCACAAGACTAATCTCATTTTCTAAATCTGTCCTTAACAAGAAGAATGGAGACAAGAGATGGGGACAAATGGGAAGTAATGAAGCCTTGGGGGTGGGCAGGAGAAAAAGAAAAGGAAATCAGCTGAGAATAAACAAGGCTCGAAAGGACAGCACACGGTCTAATCTCCAAGGCCCAGAGACACGCAGCCAGACACCACAGAGTTTGCTCAGCACTAGACTTGAGTGTTTGGAAGGCAAAGCTGACAAGGACACAACAAAACTCTTCAAGTTCAGTCCTGAGGATCCCAGAGAAGGGAGACTTCTGAAATCAAGACTGTCACCAGCCCTGGCTGGTTTGGCTCAGTGGTAGAGCATCAGCCCAGCATGTGGAAGTCCCGGGTTCGATTCCCGGCCAGAACACACAGGCAAAGTGCCCATCTGCTTCTCCAACCCTCCTCCTCTCACTTCTCTCTCTCCTCTCTCTCTATCCCTATCTTCGCCTCCCTCATTGATGGCTCAATTGGAGCAAGTTGGCCCCAGGCACTGAGCATGGCTCCATGGCCTCTCCTCGGGTGCTAAAATAGTACCATTGCCGAGCAATGGAGCAACAACCCCAGATGGGCAGAACAGTGTCCCACATAGGCGGCTTGCTGGGTGGATCCTGGTCAGGGTGAATGCAGGAGTCTGTCTCTCTGCCTCCCTACCTCTCACTTAAGAAAAATTAAAAAAGACACTCACCAAGGCCTCTTGGGTGAATGGGAGACCTCAACTAAGAGAATCTCAAAATATCATAAGCCACCCAGTCTGGGTCATGGCAGGTCTGCCCTGGATGGATCAGAATGTTATCCACAAAACAAAGGGAACAGAAGGAGATGAACAGGAAGGACATCAGTGACTCCAGGACCACGGAGAGCCTGGAGGAGAGGCACAACGGACAGGAAGAAAGAAACTCAACTTAGGATGCTTGCTACCTGCCTCGCTGGCAGACAGGAAGCCGGCAGTTTCCGGGGCCCCGGAGGGACAATCACGCAGGAGACCGAGAGTGTGAGCAGAGTGGAAAAGGACTTTCTTCCGAGACAGCAGATAAATGAATGGAGGCTAAGAAACTCCGCGTTGAGAAGCCAGAGCTGGCGAATTCCAGGGCACAAAACACATTTTAGGTTCAAGAGGAGCAAAAAGGATCCATCTGAGAAAAGACCCAACGAAGGCTCTGCCTGGTGTCACCAGGTGTCACAGGGGCTGGGATGTGGGAAGAAGGAAGGGACCCAGGCACTCTTACAGAAATAACGCTGTGTCATGGCACCAGGAGGTCCCGGCTATTGAGCTGCACACGTCAGCACAAAACCTCGGGATGTCAGGGCAGCGGCCTCCGAGCTCATCTTACCTGATGCACGTCTTCTCCTCTCCCAGGTCTGTAATGCAGTCTGCCACCTACAGACACGGTCCCCCTGCCTGGGAGTGGGGCCGGAGACAGCCAAGGCTGGTGACATGGAGAGAACTCCGTGCCCCCTGGACAAGGCGAGTTGGAAACCTCCTCTTTGGCTGAGTTCAGGAGAACTGACATCAGCCCAGGATGAACCCAAGTTTGCCACAACCAGTGACGGGAGAGGGGAGTCGTTCTTAAGCGCTCTAGAGGCAGCCCACCGGGGTTGGCTTCCGTCTCTGCCACTTAGTGGCAGACTACATGGCAAAGCAGCTCACCCAAGGTCACAGAACACTGTCCAACGTCACAGAACGCGGCAGAGAGAGAGCAAGGACGTGCAGTGTGGTCACGCAGCCCCACTGTGGCCAGCTCCTTCTCACAACTGACAGCTACGCAGGTGCCAGCCAAGTTCAGAGTCTCCTACCCTCCTGGCCCTACCCGGCCACACCCCCACATACAGTCCTGACTCACTTCTCAAATCATTAAATCTGCAAAAATCCAACTCCACAGACAAATGGCTCATTGCCGAATCCTATTCCCTTGAGACTCTTTCTGAGTTTACCTGCGGACCAGACATGAAGTCTTGGAACCAGGAACATGTGTCTTAAGAGCTCCAGGAGGAATTCCGAATCATAAAAGGTTGTGCTCACCCCTCAGGGAAATAGCAGCCCCTGTGCCATAAGCAGGCAGTCCATCAACCCCCGCCACTGCCGCCTCCTCCATGGAGCCCCCTCGGGTGCTCCTGTCTGCCTCTGGTCCACAGTCACACTCACAGTCTAACCAGGGACCCCTCCACTGCCTCATATTACAAGACTGGAGCAGGTCAAGCATTTGTGCATTGTGACAAAGGTGCAAGCTGTGTCACAAAGAGCCCACAACCTCTAATAAAGAACCGCCACTCCTGACCAGGCGGTGGAGTAGTGGATAAAGCATCGAACTGTGATGCAGAGGACCCAGGTTTGAAACCCCAAGGTCACCAGCTTGAGCGTGGGCCCCTCTGGTTTGAGCAAAGCTCACCAGCTTGAGCCCAAGGTTGCTGGCTTGAGCAAGGGGTTACTCGGTCTGCTGTAGCGCCCCTGTCAAGGCACATATGAGAAAGTAATAAATGAACAACTAAGGTGCTGCAATGAAGAATTGATGCTTCTCATCTCTCTATTCCTGTCTGTCAGTCCCCATCTGTCCTTCTTTCTGACTTCTCTGTCAAAAAAACCCACAAAAAAACCAAATTGCTGCTTGCTAACAATGCACTTATTTATACATACACATTCGACTTCTGCAGTCACATCCCTCTTGCCTGTGTGCTGAGACTCTTCCTCCAGGGAGAGAAAAGGGGGTCAGGATGACAGCTAAGGCCCCAGGAGCTGTGGTGTACTCCCAGTGGCCCACCCACCTGGGTGCTAGGTACCGCCACTGTCACTCCTGGCTTCTCTTTTCATCTTCTTTTTAAACCGCAGCAAAAGTTTATTTCTGTCTCACACTACATGTCCTCAGGAAGTCAGCTGTGGCCTTGCTCCCAGCATCCTCCCGGCTAGACTCAGCACTAATGAAACAGCCTCCATCTGGAACAGTGACACCTCCTGTCCCATGACAGGGGACAGAGAGACATGGTGGCCCTCACACAAGCTCTTAAAACTTCAGCTAAAGCAGGGCACAGGATACATACACACACACACATGCACATACACATACATGCAAACCTAACGCACACTCACCCATATTATTCCCGTCTAATTCAAATCCCATGCAATTCACACATTTTTTTAAAGTGAGAGGAGGGGTATAGTGAGACAGACACCCCCATGCATTGACCGGTATCCCCCTGGCAACCCGTCTGGAGCTGATGCTCAAATCAACTGAGCTATTTTTAGCACTTGAAACTGATGCACTTCGACCAGCCAAGTTATCCTCAGCACCTGGGGCCGATGCTCAAGCCAATCAAGCCCCTGGCTGTGGGAGGTAAAGAGGGAGAGAGAGAAGGAAGAGAAGGAGGGAAAGAGAAGCAGATGGTTGCTTCTCTTATATACCCTGACCAGGAATCAAGAAGACATACAGACACCAGGCCAATGCGCTACCACTGAGACCACCAGCCAGGGAGAACAGTTCACATATTTAAAGTGGACCATTCAATGGTTGTTAGCACATTCATAGAATTGTGCAACCATCACCCTCCCAGTTTTTGAACATTTTTTCATCACCCCATACCCAGTATATTCCTAACTCAGCTTAACCATGGAGGAGATTATAAATTCAATGGCATTATACCCATGAGTATATGGCCTCCTGCAAACTTCACTTGTCACATCTAAAACAGTGATTTTTAAATGAGTGAGACCTGCTAGGTGCAAACCATACACCCCAGCCACGACACACCTCTCTCAACAACCTCAGAAGTCCTCAAACAGGGTTCTTAATTCAGGGTCCAAAAACGTCACATTTACTGGGCTCTTATGGTGGGCCATTCTCCCCAATGCTGCATAGGCACTATCCTATTTAACCTGGCTAACAACCATACGATCCCCGTTTTCGGACATTGAGGCTCAGATATGCAGATATATTGAGTAACTTGCCCCCGATATACAGGTATATACAGTAGAGCCAGGGTTTAAACTCAGGCTGTGTGGTTCAAGAGCACACACTCTTAGCTACTCATCAAAATAAGCAAATTGGTTGGTGGGATTTAGTGAGAGGCAACAGCACAGGCACCAGTGTGATGGCTTCCGATCAGGTAGAGCAATACGATAAGAAAGCTCCAAAAGACGGGCTGCCTTCATTGTACCTTTCATGTGACATTTCAGCAGAGTGATGTTGCCATACGACAGTCCTATTTAAACACGTTCTTCCACCAGTGCTCTAGATCAATGCTTTGCATACAATATTTACCCATATATTTTTCCTCTTAAACAGGGCTGCAGTGTTTCCTACCACACACAGAAGTCTGGGAAGCTTTAGCTATAGTAGATAGGACCCAAGAGAAGTCATGAGAATGACCAAGTGGAAAGATGGCCAAAAGACCCCAGTTCTACATGGGGCCCAGCTCTTACCCATGAGCTCCCAGTCAGAATTCTTCTCCACTTGGACACCCCTTCTCTCACTCATGGAATGATCAAGTTAGACCAGAGTCACTCGTACATCCAACCAGTGGCCTTGAACAACTTGCTATGTAATACAGGCATTTTTTCTGGGCGCTGGAGCTACCAGAATGACCATCAAAAAGAATGACCATCAAAAAGATCCCGCGTTAAGGAAGCTTACATTCTACCATGGGGAACAGAGTATAAACAAACAACTGAGATACTTCCAGACAGTCAATAGTAACCAGGACCGGGGAAGCTACTGAGCCACCCAATGTGACCAGGAGGGGTAGGGGTGGAAGGGGAAGTGCCGCTAAGACTGGGTGGTCAGAGGGGTCTTGCTAAGAAGGTGACCTCAGAGTGAAGGATAAGAAGGAGGACATGGCAGACATGATTGCATGCAGAGATCTGGAACAGGGGACTCACCCGGAAGCACAAACACCAAGCAGGGAGTGGGCGCGGCGCGGTCACGGGATTGAAAGGGGGTTCACAGGCTGCGGAGGGGAGCACAGGGGTGCAGGGCAGGGCGAGAGGAGGAAGAGGGGGACCGAGTGAACTTGACTCTGCGGGCGGGGGTGGTAGGGGTTTAGCTTTTACCATAAGTAAAGCGGGAGTGACTGGAGGGCTTTCTGCAGCAGAGTGACATAATCAAATCTGCGCAATTAAAGTACCACTCTGGCCACTGTGCCGGGAATGAAATGGAAGGGATGGGAGGGGAGGCAAGAAAAGCCTCCAATCATGAACCATGAGGCTTTGACCACAGAGCCAGCAGAGGGGCAGTGGCTGGAGCCGGTCCAGACTATTTCAGAGGCTCCATGAAGTAGGAGGTAGAAGGCTGGAGGAAAGCAGGAAAGGGTTAACACTACGGTCCGAGGGGAAACAGGGAGGGGAGAGGGGGCGCAGTTAAATCAAGGAGCCTGTTAGGGCCAAGTTCAGTTGGACAGGACCTCAGAGGCACCCAAGTGGAGACTCCGGAAGGCAGTTCAACATGGGTCTAAGGGAGCTGGGAAAGGGATATATACGGTGTGGTGGGGGTGGGGCTCTAGAGCCCCTCCCAGCTTTCACTGTCTACAATTCTGTGAAATCGGAGACCAAGGAGCAGGACGAACTCATCAATAATGGCCAAGAACATGCTGACTCTCTCATAAAGCGCTGTCATCAGCACTCTCTAGACGTCATCAGAGTCCAGGATGAGAACGTGGAAGTTCAGGGAAGCTTCTGAAGCTGCCCAAGGTCACGCAGTAGGACGTCTGAAGACCCAGGACTGGAACCTGGCCTCTCTGTCTCCAAAGCCCACGCTCCTGACGGGTGACGGGTGACGACGCGGCGTTCCGTGGCTCAGTCCCACCCATAGAGCAGGAGCAGGGCTCCCCTTGGGGAGCAGGGAGGGACACGTGTGCTGCTGTCAGTCCCTCGGGCTTGGCGGAAAGTCTCCGCGAAGAGGCAAGGGCAGGCAGAGAGCCAGCGCGTACTGATACAACAGCCACACACGGACTTGGGGTCCAGAACGGAGTGGGGACTGTGGGTGATATTTCAAGGAGGAAGAGCGTTGAGGGGTTTACAACACATAATAAATCGGTCTCATCACGTTTTCACCCCTGTAATCTCGAGAGACACTATCACCTCCTCCGCCATGTCCCCCGCCCTGCTCGCCCGCGTTGCCGACTTTCTCTCCTCGCACACACATCAGGCAGTTGACACAATTATGCCGAAACCAGGACACTCTCCCCGCTCACCCGTTGCACGTCCACACCGGTCAGCTCGGGGCTGACTCGAGTGTACATTTGCTCAGGACAGAGAGGAATTACCTAACAAGGCACCCAGAGCTTTGGGGGATAAAGGCAAGAAACTGAACACAAGCAGGGTCCCGCCACAACCTCACTCAGGGATTAAATAAATTATTTTGGCTGCTGAAATCTTACGTTGCATATTCTTGGAAGTAAGTGGGCCATAGGCCAGCACTAAGAAATCTTTTATAATAAAGATATTCAGGTTGTAATGTAACTTGCTACAGCATTTGACCTGAATAAAGGGATAAAAAAAAAAAAAAAAAAACTAAACAGAGCTTTTGCCACAGAGCTCTCTGAGGATGGCTGTTGCTAAATCCCCAGGGGAAATAATGGCGCTCTCTCTCTCTCTCTCTCTAATAATACTGTAAAAATCGCCACCCCTCCTCTGATGAGTTCTTCTGTGAAAACTAGACACAGACACAAAACGTGCCCGGAACATAGAAGAGTACATGGAATTCAGAGTCAGAGGGATCAGAAGCCAAGTCCTGGCCGTTCTACCAACAGCCATGTGCCCTTGAGGGAATTCAGTTACAACTTCCAAGCCTCAGTGTTCTCATTTATGCAATGGGCACAGCAGAGCTCTAACTTCAGTTGCTGTGAGAAGTGAGATCATATATATCTGCAAAAGCACCAGCTCCGTCCTTGGCACCTGGTAAGTTCTTTCCCTCTTCTCTCCTGATTCCAGCCCTTTCTTTCCTTAACACAATTTTCTAAATGTCTTAATAACTTTGTTTAAAAAAATCATTTCAGCCCTGGCTGGTAGGCTCAGTGGTACAGCATCAACCTGGCGTGTGGATGTCCCAGGTTCGATCCCTAGTCAGGGTACACAGGAGAGCAACCCTCTGCTTCTCCCTTCCCTCTCTCTCTCTCTCTCTCTCTCTCTCTCTCTCTCTTCCTTTCCTGCAGCCATAGCTCAATTAATGTGAGCACACTGACCCCGGGAGCTATGGATGGTTCCATGGAGCCTCTGCCTCAGGGGCTAAAAATAGCTTGGTTGCGAGCATGGCCCCAGGTGGGCAGAGCATCGACCCCAGGTGGGGGTTGCCAGGTGGATCCTGGTTGGGGTGCATGCAAGAATCTGTCTCTGTATCTCTCCTCCTCTCACTTAACCGTGTCAGTAGTGAGGTTTTTTTCATGTTCGCTGACCCCCAGGAGTGAGTTTGTTTTCAAAAAATGAAATTAGTTCCAGTTAAAAGTTTTATTAACTTAAAATCATATTTGTTTGTTAACCAATTTATGGAAACAAGAAGAACATACAGTTGCTTTTTCTTAATGTTGCCTTACACATTTTTAAAATAAAAATTTTTGTACGCTCGTACTCTGGATGGTCAGGAGGCACGAGGATGTACATGAACGTCCATACTTCTCAAAGGGTTAAAAAGATAAAAAATAAAATTAAACTAAAATTTGAAAAATGACTTCGGTGAAAACATAGCCCCTCCCAGCCCAGCAGGAAGAGTAGAGAGACTCCTAGAAAGAGGGTCAGAGGACTCCGTGGCATTCTACTCCTGCTACTCACCAGCCGAGCTGTCCCCGGGCTGTGACACAAGGCTGTCACCCCGACCCGGGATGACACCAGAATTCGATGGGACCATGTAGGAGAAAGCACTTTGGAAACCAGAAAGTGCTCTACAGATGAAAGAAGATACCACCACAGGAGTGCACTTTATCCATATTATTACTTCGGGAGACCCCAGACCATGGTGATCCGGCCCCTGTGTGAGCCACACCAGAGAAAGGGAACCCCAGGGAGGAGGCAAGGACCCAGCTGCGGAGGAGAGGCGAGAGGACTCGGCCAGCAAGCCAAGCCCAACGGTGTTGGTAGATGCGGTCTCAGACCAGATGGAAACAGCGGGAAAGCTCATCACTTACAGGTGCGTGGGTCCTTTGTGAGGCTAACAGCATTACAGAGAGTCCAGAACAGGGGAGTGGCTCCCTCCTCCCTTCTCTTTGATTCTGTTACCACTGCCACCAATGATAACGATAACTACTATCATTATTAGCAATGGCCACGCCTGAATCTGACTCTTACCAGGCACTAGGCTAAGTGCTACATGTGCCCCTATCACTGAATCCCAACCACATCCTACCCCTAAAATAGGCATCATTATTATGCCCATTGTACAGATGCACAAATAACTATCCCAAGTATCAGTCTGGAAAGCCATTAATCCAGAATTCTTAAGATCAGGGAGAAAAGAATTTCTCTTGATAGATATGAATTAACGTTTCCCTTTCTCATATATGGTAATGACTGAGACAGTCAGGAGGCGATGGTCAGCCACTCGTTAACCTCGAAGTGGGACCTAATCTCTAGCCTTCTCTGTGGCAGACAGTGTGGCTCCGCTTTGACCTTGTGCTTCACGGTCTGGCACGAGGAAGGGCTACACTGACGAACAGGACAGCAGCTCGCGGATAGGGACGCTGAGCCCATCAGCACCGTCTGGCTAATCTGATAGCAATACAGGGGACAGTGATTTCCCTTCCTGCTTCTCATTCTGTACAACAGAGAAGGGAAGACTTCTCAGCCATCACCCTTAAAAAAGAAAAAAAGGAAAAGGAAAAAGCCGCCCAGCCAGGGCTCAGCAATTAACGCTGGAGTAAGTGATCATCCTGTGATTGCTCAGCTGGGGCCTGCAGACTTGTAAATGCGTTTAGGGGACAGAAATAGAAGATGTTGTGAGAGAGCAAAGAAACCTGGCCCACTTGCCAGGAGCAAATGTCCCAAAGCTGCCGGGAAATTCATTGGGTTAAGATGTGGGTGTATCTTTGCAAATGGGAAAGGTTAACACAGAAACCTCTTGACTCTCCTCTCTGAGTCCTCGCCTTCTCTGGAGGACCCCCCACCCCGTGACTCCCGGAGCCCCTCAACCAGGCACTGACCTTCCACAGCAAGCTGAGCACCCAGCTGGCTCTCCCCCAGGGTGCAGTCGGGCCCAGACTGCAGCGAATGGCCAGTCACCCCTCCTCACCCCACAACCCACACGGGCACCGGGGCAGGAGCTGGCCAAAGCACCCAGCAGAAAAAAGTGCCCAAGGTCACGGGCAGGCTTCCTGGTACCATGAGAACCAAGTCCAACCAGACAGCCTGGCCCCAAAGCCCACCAGCCTGCCACAGCCACCATCCAGCAGATGGCAGATCGTCCCCAAAGAAATGGTGGGTCGCAGCCCTTGTCTGGGACCTCCAGGGTACGACAAGGACACTCCAGTACAACCCACATCAGAGACACCCGCCACCCGAGACGCAGCCCTGCTCCTATTCTGTCGCCCCTAGAAACGTGGTGGCCCCCAAAGCCCTCTCGATTTCCCTGGAGCTGCAGGTGACACAGCATCCTACAAGGCTCTAGGGCAGTGGTGGTCAACCTGGTCCCTACTGCCCACTAGTGGGCGTTCCAGCTTTCATGGTGGGCGGCAGCGGAGCAACCAAAGTATAAATAAAAAGACAGATTTAACTATAGTAAGTTGTTTTATAAAGATTTGTTCTGCCAAACTTAGCGAAAATCCGACATAAAGTACTTGGTAAGTAATTATTATTATATGCTTTAACTTGCTGTAACTCTGCTTTATAAATTTTATAAAGTAAAGTTACTTCCCTACTTTATAAATCACCATTACTGTGGAACCGGTGGGTGGTTAGAAAATTTTACTACTAACAGTGACACAAGAGTGGGCGGTGGGTATAAAAAGGTTGACTCCCCCTGTTCTAGGGCATGAGCACCCAGCCGCTGTCGCCAAGGGCACAGAGCTCCTCCCATGTGCAGAGCTCCCCTCCCCACAGTGCTACCCAGGAGCACAAACGGGCACTCCACGCGCCAGCTTCTGCCCACAGCGGTCTCGTTAGGCCCACGGAGTTGAGAGGTTTCACTTTTAGTCGCCAGGATTCAAAACTTGAGAGGTTTCACTGGACCTCCAACCCTTAGAAAAAACACCAAAAACATAACAGCAATCTGGCAACAGGCAGCCCACCTGCACACGGCAGCAGCCAGCTGGGATGGCTTCCTGGCTGCGCCTTCCGAGAGGACACGTGGTCCTCAGCCCGCACTGTCCCGACCTGGTCCACTGCGACCATTTAGCTCTGTGACCCTGGTAACGACTCAGTGTAAAGAGGGAGACTTTTCAGAGGTCAAAAGCTTCCTCCCCTGGGAGGTTTCACATTGGACCTCAGGTCCCGGAGAAAATAAACACCTGGAACATCTGGCAGCAGCCGCGCCTCCAGCTGTAAAGCACACACCTCGGGAGAGTCCGACCACAGCAGCGCTGGGAGGCAGGGGCAGCAGCTCAGCGAGACAGCTGGAAGGGGGGTCCCGGTCCCCCACAGCCAGCTCTCCAGGCTGTGAGCAGTGGCCACGCAGTGCACCACTTCCAAAGAGAGGAGAGGAAGTTCAGCACACAGCAGGGGTGGCCACAACTGAGTATATACGCACACACAAGTATATATATATAATGTATGTATGTATGTATGTATGTATTTATCGAGCATGCACTACATGCGTGGGGAAACACACAGAAGAGGCCCAGGGGGTGAAGCCAGGACCCCCCCAATTCTCCGTGATCTCTTCCCTTCTC
The DNA here is from genome assembly GCF_036850995.1 of Saccopteryx leptura. Taxonomy (NCBI): domain Eukaryota; kingdom Metazoa; phylum Chordata; class Mammalia; order Chiroptera; family Emballonuridae; genus Saccopteryx; species Saccopteryx leptura. Next base: position 45,968,073 of record NC_089515.1, on the reverse strand, counting down.
CATCCCCTCCCTGCCACGTCCCGAGAGTGTGTCCCTCCGACACTCTGCCTCTCCCTGTGAGCTCCCACCCAGCCCAGCTGCCCTCCCGTTATTAAAGGCAAGGTGCCTCTGCTATGACTCTCAAGGGGTCAAAGGAAAGACTCGTCTGAAAGCTGTGTCTTCATCTTCTCCCCAAATACAGCAGACCCTTCCTGCCGGGTCCCTGGGGACGCTCTGCTCCTGGGGCAGTTCTCAGGGGATGTGTCCGTGGCGGACACTATTCTGAATGAAGAGCTGGCCAGACAGCAGGCACCACCGCGGAGCAGCAGGCTGGCATTGCCCACCATCGGCCACACGAGGGTTTGTTTCGATCTCACCGCCTCCCCAGGAAATGGTGGTCCTCCCATCGAATCTCAGTCTTCAGCCCAGAACTAGGCTTGGAGAGGAAGCACCAAGTTCGTGTGATTCTACTCCACAGGTCCAGCCAGAGTCAACACTGAGGTGGTCTCTCCTCCACCAGACATGGCGTCGGGGGAGGAGGAGAGGTGGGGAAAGGAGGCATAGCCAACCCACCCAGGGCCGTGTGGCCTGCAGCCTGTCCCACACGGAGCTGTGTGGCCTTATATACAAGTGTCTCCACTTCTCTGGCCTCTCTGCCACTGAACCCAGAACCTGTTTAGACATAACATCTGGTCTGGTCCTTTCTCTCTTCTTCCAGCGCCCTAACCCACCTCCACACACTTACGAACCTACACACAGCCTCAGAGTATAGCAGTCACATCCTCCGTGAGCAGACTTTCTTATCATTTACATGACCATAAACTGCCGATTTCATCACGAAGAGTGAACAAACTCGGGGGTCAGGGCCCCCTCCCTCTAATTCCTGGTACTGAGCTTTTCCTTCCAATAGGAACCTTAGAGATCAGCAAGTCCAAAATCCTTGTTTTCAGAAGCAAATTCTGAGGCCCAGAGCGGCTGAGGGCCTTGCCCAGGGCACACTGCCCCGACCCTCCCTGCCCCTGTTCCTCAGCCTCCCGCCCCGTGGGCCGGACCCAGCTCTACTCACATATAGCGCAAGTGGGGGTTCTTGGCAAAGGCTCTGGGCTGGATGCTCCGAAGTCCTGAGTTCTTGATGGTCCTGGAGAGAGAAAGGGGTTCAGTAGAGCTTACGGGGCGGACAGCTGCCCCGAGGTGAGGGGACAGGAAGTCAAGCCAAGACTGAACCTGAGCTGCCCTGTGAACCGAACTCATTTCTTCATCATCAGTACCACTGGGCAGTCCATGGAGGGGCACCACGTAAGGGGTATCTGGGTTTGCACTCGATGGGACATGGGGGACAGTTTGGGATGTGAGCGGGTAGTGGGGCAGCTGTCCTCTGCCTAGACTGGTAGGTGCGTGACAAGGTAGGCTCCCCCTTCGTGTCTCCTTCCCCCACCCCAAATCCCCACAGCCACTAGCCCTGAAGTCCCAAGGAGGGGCGGCCGGGGAGTTGCATACTCCCTGGGGCCACTGGTCAAGCAGACGGCTGAGGTGAGAGCACCGGCCAGGAGCCCTGAGTCCAGGTCCCGCCTTGCAACCTGACCTCAGGGGAGAGTTCACGCAAGCCCCTTGATGAAATGCGGGGGAGAGAAGGGCTGGTCTTCCAGGCCGCTGACATTCCCTACATGGGCAGTGCCTGCTCGACTAACAGAGGAAGCCCCGGAAAGACCAGACCCCTTGCAGGGCACACCCCAGCACCCAGAAAGGCAGGCGGCCAGGTGGCCTTCAGCCGCCCCCCACCCCCGAAAAGGCCCTCCGTGCCCGGGTGCACTCACAGCTTCTGGAGGCCGGTGTACAGCTCCATGTCCACGGCGTTGAGCGTGTGCAGACCGCGCCAGTTCTCTATGTGTCTGCGGAGGAAAGGCAGGCTTGGGTCAGCTGAGGGGCCACAGGAGAGGCACTGGCTCAAGAGCCAGAGAGACCTGGGTTTGAGTCCTGTACCGGTCACACGAGAGCTGGGCTTCCCACCAAGTCACCAAATGTCTCTGAGCCTGAGTTTCCCGCTCTGTGCAGTAACAGGTGCACCACGGGCCAACCCGGGTCACTGTGAGATCCTGAGAGCAGCATTTAGCACGCCCCCTCAGCCCCGGGGGGACTCTGCTCCTTAAAGACTTGAAACCCAGCCCCTGTGACTTACTTTCCTCCTGTTCCCTCTCCTTCATTTCCCTTTGTGGGATTTCCTAAGGACAGGCCCATTTTCTTAGTTCTTGCCCCGCAAACACAATCAATATAAATGGCGTGTTTAAAAAAAAATGGGGGGGAGGGGCTTGCCAGTAGGCGTGGCTTTGAGTGGAAACGCCTAGGAGGAACACACGCCCACCTCAGGGGTCACCCGGGTCCAGACACCACGGCCTCATCAGGGCGACCCCAGCCCAATCCACCGGCGTTCAAGAACACTATGGCTTTATTTGGCAGAACTGAGTCTGTAAAGGAGGGGACGACCCGAGGGACCAGGGAGGCGCCAGGTCATCACGGACAGAAGCTGAGACTGGCGGTCGCAGAGCCTAGTCCTGGCTTCACCTCTGGGACTTAGGTAGCCAGCGGCTTTGAGCGAGGTCGGGAGCTCCCTGGACCTCCGTGTCCTCCTTTGTAAGGGACAGGGCTCTGCTGCATCTGCAGCCGCCTCAGCACCAAGATCTCCTTTCAGAACTTTCTCCCCAGAGACCGCGCGTGCGAGGAGGGTCGTGTCGAGCAAGCACATGCTACCGTTATTGAGTAATAATAGATCATCTTCTCGGGTTTATGCATCAAATATATAAATCACTGTTAACCAGAGCTTTTCATCAACAGACGTATACCAGCACTAAATCATTTAGTAGATTATTCCAGCCCAAAATAAAGGAACTCGAAGTTCTATAAGCATGGGAAGGCACACCATGGGTATGGGTTTGATTTCTGTAAGGTTTTTTTTTTTTTTTTTTGGGGGGGGGCTGATATTGACAATCCCAAGGAGCCCCAACATGTCTCAGGAGTCATAGGCAGGGTCCACTGCTCACCCATCCTCCTTGGACCTGACTCTCCTATCATTGGCCCCAAGCCCTAAGCACCCTCTTAGCAAGAAGTGCAGAGAGGTGACAACTCGGGCTGGAACAGAGCTATTCAAGGCACGCTCAGGCCAGAGAAATGGCAGCCGCCTTCCCCAGACGTCTCCTCCCTGGCCCCACCCCACCCGTGGCTCTGCCATCTGCCACTGAGGACAGCCAGAGCCAGAAAGGCCGCCGGGCGGGGGCCGGGGCCTCGGGAAGCGTTTCGGAGCCGCGCGGTGACAAGGTATGCTGGGAGCCCGTTTTGTATCACATTTTCTCGGGGCCCCTGCTGATCAGCCAGACACACTGGCATCTGCTAGGGACATGGACCAGGTGGCTAGCTCTGTATTAAATTCCAAAGCCAAAGTCTTCTCTTGGAAGCCCCACGGCCACAGGCAGTGCACGTGACCTAGTGCCACCAGGGCAGGGACTCTAGCTCCCTCTCAGGTGGAAAGAAAGGTCCGAGGGAGAGCCACCTGGGCTGGTCCCTGTCCCCCCACCAGTGTATGACGTCCCCCCCCCCATCACTGGGACGTCAGTTCCTGAAAACTACCAAGTAGATCACAGGGTTCCTACCAGCGGCCGTTCATTCACGGAGGCCAAGCAAGCTGCAGACAAGGACCTGTTCCCAGCAAGCAGCTGTCCGTCAGCTGTTTGAGTGAATGAAATCGTCGCTTAGTCCACATGAGAACTCCATAAGCGTGTTCTGATTACGGTTAGGTTGTCAACTCTTACTGCATTCTAACCAGTGGTGGGATTCAAATCATTTAACAACCAGTTCTCTGCCCTAATAACCGTTTTAAGTATAAAAAAAGATATACCTGACAAAAACAATAAAACTGTTATTTAAGAAGACATTTCCTTATTGCTTCTTGATTGGCGTCCTCACTTGCAATTTTTTTTTCACCTATAGACAGAATGAACTTTTTTTTTTAAATAACTGAATGTGATTATATTTTTCAATACACAATTTGGGTACAATCAAAAGAATGAAACACCACAGTAAAATAACAGAAAAAAAAAAATGTAAACCATGGTATTTCGTTCGTAATGAAGGAGAAAAGTTTTTAACATCAGGTGCTTAGAACACGCTGTTGTGCAGGTGACCACTAAAAAAGAGTAAGGAATGTAAATCTGTGGTTTCCATAATGGGCAGCTGCCCAGGTGCCCACCTTAGAGAGAACCCTGATTACAGGTGCCATTTTAACAACCGGTTCACCGAACTCAACAAAAAATTAGGTATCGGTTCTGCTGAACTGCAGCGAACGGGCGTGAACCAGCTGAGTGCCCCCAGTGATCCTCACCCTTCCCGCTTCTCAGCCCTCCTATTCCCACACAGCGACCCTCCCCAGACACAGGAACATGGGGACGTGCAGGGGGTGGTGAACAAGCTGCCCGGTGCCATGGGCTCCCGGGCCGGCAGGCCAGGGCCCCTGCCTCCTCCATCAGGTCTCAGTGTTCCTGTGTTGAGGCAGGAATGGGAGTCATACAGCCACAGAGCACCAGCACAGTTAAGGGTTGGGGCCTCAAGCTGGGTCAGCAGATGACAGCCCATGGGCCCAATCTAGCCTGCAGCCTGCTTCTCTCAGCCTGGGAGCCATGAACAGATTCTACATATTAAAAAAAAATAAAAAATCAAAAGTAGAATGCTGCTTTGTGACATGTGAAAACTACATTCAAATTTCAGTGCCCATATCCGTCCACTTACTATTGTCTGTGGGCACTTTTGCATGACAAGGAGGCAACTGAGTAGATTCTGGTCTTTTACGGGGGGGAAAAAGGCTGCGGACCCCTTCCTAGAGCCAGGCTGCTGGGATGTGCCCTGACCCCATTGCCACCTCTATCATGTCCCTTGTCCAGATCATGTCACCTGCCCGTGCCTCAGTTTCCTCATCTGTCTGATGGGAATAATAAAACACCTCCCTCATAAGAATGGCGCAAGGAGGAACAGACAACATCCCAGTCCCCATGTGACGATCACTTTGAAGCCCCG